>NC_050448.1:3615941-3940941 GCF_903995425.1 Onychomys torridus | reverse complement strand
TCAAGTTATTGTTCAGAGGCTTCAATGAGACTTCTGAACAATTAAGCTATTGCTATTTAATTTGTTGCCTCCAAGAGCTAGAGGTCAGTATTATTTTTGAAGATACCACATGTTTTGGAATCAGGACTTGGAGAAATCATGCTGGGTCTTATCCAAAAGCCTCTTCTCTGAGGAACAGCTTTGATAGACCTACCTATGAGTCAAAGCAATTACCAGCATTCTAAAATATCCCTAAAGATACAATAGTGGAAATTTTCTCTTTTCAGTAACAAGAGTTATCTTGTTGAACTTTACTTAACAGGAGAGAAAGTACCACTGAACCTGAGGGAAATCATACACAGTACTGAAAATCTAGCCAATCATTCATGACTTGATAGGTCATAGTTCTCACAGGAGAATCTAATATTGTCACATCCCTAAATCAATTTCATTCCTAACTGCATTTTAAATACTTATCCCTGTACTCAGAGATAGATGTACACCTTGCCACCTCATCATAGAAGCTTCTGTTCACACCACACAGAAACAATTATAGAAAGCCACAACTACTCAAAGCGAAGAGATCACCTGACTATGCATTGCCTAACCCAAATTGATAAATATACAATCCAACTCTGAAACATTAGTCAGTGAGTCTTGTATAAGAGAGGGTGGAAGATTATAAGAGCAGAGGACCAGGATACCTTCTATATAATTGAGACAGCTAGATATAACACAGAAACCAAACCCAAGAAATCTCAAAAATATGATGGCTTAAATAAAACCTGAATAGTGACAATGCCATTTGACATGCCATAGTAGATGGAGAAAAATTTATGAGGACCTACCCTTAGATGAAGAGCTATAGGCATCTAAAAACAGCCAAGAGAGATAAAATTCATCTTCCAAGAGATGAACACCCTAAATATATACTTATATATAAAATAATAAAGAGCAAGAGGACATGAATTTGAAAAGGTGAAGGGAGTAACTGATAAATCTCAAATTAATAATTTGATGAAGCATCCAAAGGCCTTAGAAAGCCAGAACAATCAATATTTCAAAAAAAGTAGACAGGAAGAAAGTACCAAAATTAGGGCTGAAATTAATGCAATAGAACCAAATTAAAAAAAAATAAAACAAGAAATAATTAGTTCTTTGAAAAGAAGAAGATTGATATACCTAACTTAGCCAAAAGAGAGAGAGAGAGAATCCAATAACATTAGAGAAGAAATGGTACACATTACAGAAGACACTGAAAAATATCTGAGAACATGAAAATGCCTTAAAAAGTTATTTAAACCAAACTGCAAAACTGTTGAGTCCAGCCCAACCTTTGGGCAGTCCTTGAAGGGAGGAGTAAGGATTAGGAAATAATAGATATGAAAAATAGAGGCATAGGTGACATAAAAGTAAAAGACAGAAACATAGAATAGCATGGGGGGCAGGACTCTGGGTCAATACCACAGTTACCCAGAGTTTATTCCTCAGGAGCTTTTACACACCAGCAAGGGGAGAGGCAAAAGACTTCCCCCTCTCAAGGACACAATGGTTCAAAGTACAAAGTACAGACAAGTGTAAACACTTCCTTAATTCTTAAAACATCTAATAGCCATGCCTTAAAGCAAAACATCCTGTCATTAGACCTTGAAGTATAACACACCTGGTAACCACGCCTTAGGCTAAAACATTCTATTATGCAGCCTTGTGGAGCAAAACAAGATGGTACTCTCTGAATTTGAGTCAAGATGGAATAAGCCATGCTATGGAGTCTCTGTGGGCTCCCATACAAAATCTAAAAGAATATGTCATACCGAAGTTAAATCAAGATACAGTAAATAATTTAAATAGATCCATAGCATCCAGTGGAATATAAGCAGTAATTAAAATTCTCCCAACTAGGGAAATCTCAAGAGGGGATGGGTTCAATGCAAAATTCTACTAGACCTTCACAGAGGAGCTAATACAAATCCTCCTCAAACTATTCTACAAAATACAAGTCAGAAGGACATTTCAGATTCTTTTTACAAAGTTAATACTACCCTGATACCAAAACCATACTAAGATCCAACAAAACAAGATCAGACAAATATTTCCAATGAGCATAGACTCATTAAAAATTAAAAAAAAAATTTACCAAAATCAATGTATTATTTAGGTAATTCAAGGAAACAAAGGGACTGCACACAGAAAAGGAAGCAGTTCAAGTATCTTTGTTGTGTATGATATGACTCAATACTTAAAAGCCGCTAAAGACTCCACCAAAAATTCCTATAGATGATAAATACATTCATCAAAGTGGAGTATATAAAGTAAAAACAACAACAAAAAAAAATCAGATGTCTTCTTATATACAAATGACAAAGACATTGTGGAAAGAATCAAGGGAAAGATACCACTCACAAGATTCTCAAATTCATGGAAGAAAATCTAACCATGGAGTTGAAAAATGTGTACAATGAAAAATTTAAAAAGCAGAAACTTAAAACGGAGCAATATACTACATTCTCTTCCCTTTTCCCTGATATTGCCATTTGTCCCCTATTAAATCCTGTCCCAAGGACTTTTCCCATTTCTCCATTCTTAGAACCTGTATCTTCCTTTTCAAGATCTGTAAAATATGTAACAAAGTCCATAGTACCAGTTATGAGAAAATATTGTATTTGTATTTGTCCAAGTGGCTTCCAAGATAAGATATTTCTGATGCACTGATTGCCTCCCTGAAATTGAAGGCCAGTCCCTATTGCTGAAGACATCGTGCATTTCCAGCTGTGATGCTTATGAATCATAACAATGTCAAACATGAAAGATACCCCTAAAGATACAATGTGGTGATATTGTGTTTGTGATCTAACAAATTAAGCTTGTCTGAAGATCAGAGTGTGAAGCTAAGCCACTAGTTTGCCATAGAGGCCAAGCAGTGGTGGCACACACCTTTAATCCCAGTACTCGGGAGGCAGAAGTAGATGGATCTCTGTGAGTTCAAGGCCACCCTGGGCTACCAAAGATTGATCCAGTCTAAAAGAGAAACAGAATCAGGCAGTGGTGGCACAAGCCTTTGATCTCGGCACTTGGGATCTCATGCCTTTAATCCTAGCCCTAGGGAGGTGGAGACAGGAAGTGATATGGGTGGGCTGAGAAAGAGTGATGTATCAGGCTGGGTGGAGATAGGAGCTTACTCCCTTTCAAGCTGAGGATTTGGTAGGGATTAGAAGTCTCTCTAGTGGCTGACTGCTCTGTTTCTCTAATCTTTCAGCTTTCACCCTGATATCTAACTCTGGGTTTTTATTATTAGATCAATAATAATTCATGCTACATCATAGAAGAGGCACTTACGTCTTGGGAGTAAACAAGACTAGTATAATTGGACTTAAGGTCCATTCAGTAAGAGGAAATTCATGCCTGGTACTGTAAACCTAGCCAACTATGCAAGGTTGGTGAGTCCAGCTAACATAGGGAAGAACCTACTTCCATAAGCCAGTAATATTTTACATATTTATCCATATAACCAGAGAAGTGTAGTTCCCACCCTTCATGAAGGAAGGAGATGGAGACTATCACAGAAACCCACAGCTAGTAAAAATGCAGAAATCAACTGCTTGTAGGGTGTCCAGCCCCAATTTATCAATATGAACACTGTTGCTATGCCTAGGACTTGGAGGGCACTTGTGCAAGAGGTAGCAAAATGATTGCAGTAGCCTGAGTATCAGCCCCACTGCTATGAGATGGTCTTCTATACATCCCAGAGAAGCTGGCCCAATGGGATCTCAAGAATACAACTGTATAAACAAGATCTGAGCAATGACATCAGTTGGCTTACCAAAGTGGATGGGAGAAATCTCATATGGCCCCATCGCCAGATGAAGAACTCCTAACAGTTAGCGACTACCTGGTCATCCAGGGGGTGGTGCAAAAGACTTAAATGTGAAAAATACTAAGTGGGTTCAGCATAGAAAAAGCAGCCATGAATTTGAGAGAAGATGGCAAGGAGGGGGACACAGAAGAGTGTGGAGGGAGGAGAGATGTGGTAAATGTAGTGTTGTGTGTTGTAGTAAATGTAGTGCACAACTATGAAAAACAAAATTAATTTATTAGTTAATTAAAATAAAATACTTGAAAAGAAAAATCATGAAAAGGAAGTAGACAGAAAACATAATGAGTGAAACTTTAAAATTTTCTCATTCAATTTAAATATGAAATAGAATAACTAAAATGAATAATTAATTTCTTTGAGGAATAGGTTATCTAGCAGGCTTGGTGATTCACACCTGTAATCCCAGACTCAGGAGGTAGAGGTAGGTGTATCAAAAGATGAAGCTAACACTCAGCTGCAAAATAAGAATGAGGAGACCTGGGATCATGAGATGTCAAAAAATATTACAGAGTATTCCAAAGAAGCTTAAAAACAAAATCTGCTTTCTCCAAGAGCCTGTGATATTGAAGCATGTTACTTTCTTTTTTCCTTGGATAGAAGCCCCAGATTTCACATATCCTCTCAGGCTCCCAGAGAAATGCCAGCTGCATTTGCCCATAGGCCAGGCTGTCCCTAGGAATCTACAGTATCTTTTATCCATCTGTGTTGTATGTGTTATCCCTTGGGCAGTACCACTAAGGTGTGAGTGTGTTGGATACATAATTCTCTCTCTGTATCCATTAACTCTCTAGGCACTGATCATTACTTCTCAGGCTGGAGCTCACACAGTTTACATAAAATTGTCTGTATACATTTGTATGTGACTATTATCATTTGTATGAAACAAATACTTCTGTTGTAACCTTTGAAGTCACTGTAACTTCTGTGCATGATTATAGATTTCTCTGAAAGATAGTTAATCTCCCCATCAGTGTGGAATTAACATTTCTTTGGGTATACAGAAACATGGACTAGCATTCTATAATGGATATTAATGTCACTCTCAACATTGTTAAATATTGAAAAACTTCAATGCAGTTCATCACATGAATATAGCAGAAATGAAAAAAAAATATTGCTAGTCATATTTAGAAGTCTAGCTTTGGGAGATAATCCTCCATGCCATTTCTCCACATTTTGCTGAGAACTGTTTTACAGATGTTTGTTTCTCCTAGCACTTGGAAGGACTGAGCTGCTCTTTGCCTGAGAACAGATTTGTTTATTGCCCAGTGTGACAAAAACACTGTCAATCACTCAAGTAAAAGCTTTTGGGTGTGCTAACAGCCCATTTTAAAGATGGGAGTTTCCTTAAGCTCCAAGTCTCCCAGCTGATGCATCCTCATCTGTAGGCCTCCCTACCCTCACTCAAAGGAGATTTGTGGGAAAAAGGTAATTAACATATACTGTAATTAATATATACTGATAAAACATTTTTAAAGCATAACACTTCTACTACTTTCAGTAATTGTGCATAATGAACATTAAGTGTCTAATGGTGGCACTTCTGTTTACTGAGACAATTTCATGTTATAAGCCAATGGATATCCTCCATTACTGTGAAGGTGCTGCTTTGAGTCTTCTGGACCATTTGATGACTGTATCATGGGTTTGCATTAATGAGAAATGCTAAGAATGGAAACATGATAACTGAACTTTCTCATACTGTATACATGCTGCATAAATAGTAGTTAAGCGCTGGATTTCAAAATGAGCAAGAGGTGGCATTTGGGTTAATTCACATGGACTTCTCCCAAGACCGTGATTGTGGCTCAATGAGCATTTAAGTTTGTCAAATGACATCAAACATTGTTTACATCAGCTAAGAGTTTGAAGACAGAAAAGCGGAAGGGAATGGCAGCTGAAGACAAGCAGGTGGGGGAATGTCTAATCTAGGGTAACTCAGGAGTACTGAGTAACTTTCAGGTCCCACTGATCTACAAAGCTGAGGGAACAGTCAGCCTACAAAGATGAGCTGCAGCACTTAAAAAACTACTGAGGGTAGATAAATCTAACGCTCAAAAAGGTAAAACAAAGTGCAATTGAATTTCAAAAATAAACTCACAATATGTTCCCTATAAAGGCAGTAATTGCACAGAAACACCACATCTTTTAAATCACTGTAATCCTTCAAATTTTAAAGAAAATTAATTTCCCCCATAATCCATGACTGATTAGCTCATCTGTGCTATGCTATCCCCTGAATTTTGGGACCCACTTTCATTTCTGATTTGCTGTGCTCTCTCAATGGGATTTTCTTTTGGCTAAGCACTCTTGTTTTCCCACTATTTTCGCTACTTTTCTATTGCTGTGATAAAATACCATGTCCAAGGCAACATATAAAAGAAAGCATTTGATTGGCTTAGCAGCTTAGAGTCTATGATGGCAAAACAAAGTAGCAGCTGATAGCTGACATGATGATTGACAAGCAAGAGAAGAGACGCACTAGGAACTGTGTCAAATTATGGAAACCTCAAAGCCCACTCCCAGTGAGACACGTTTTCCAACATGACCACACCTCCTAATCTTTCCCAAACAGTTTTTCCAAATGGGGTCCAGGTATTCAAACATAAACCTACTGGGGCCATTCTCATCCCACCTACCAGGCCTACCATCTGAACCTTCCCAGTGACCGTCCTCACACAGCGGTGTGTGCACACGCTCTCAGAGCAACAGGTGCTCTCCTCCCTGTTTTCTAGTTAGCTTCTACTCAGTGCTGGTTGAACTTACAGTTTCCTCTTCGCATAGATTTTACCAAGACATGTCAAATACCTTTTATTTATTTATTTATTTAGGTTTTCTTAGCAACTTGAACTTTTCTATTAGAAAGTATTTCAGTTGTAATTATAATTTTACTTTTTATGTATGATTTACTCTGACTTGGAATATAATACTTTCAATTAATCATTATTTTATTCCAAATGCTTCATGAATCTAGATCTAAGTTGGGTGAGTAAATGTATAGATTCAATTAGTAATCTTAAAACATGCAAAAGCAGTTGTTGGGAGCAGTCCATGTGACAGCACAATCTCTTGCTGGAGACAAAGAGAAAAAATACAGAGTACCCAGTGTACCTGTGTGCCCCGGAAAAGCTCTACCTGCCATGGCTGATGTGATGAAAAGTACAGGGTGAGAAGGAAGTTTTTATTCTACTTTCTTTTTTTCACCAATGTTACTTTTATCCTCAGAACTAGATGTTCTGCACTGGAAACCACTATACATTCTACTTTAAGAAATATGGACATTGTCCATGAAGGATTGGGCAACATAGTGAGACCATGCCTCAGAAGCAAAAACAAGAAATGTGGAAAACACCCAAGATGTACTATTCCATTGCTCTGCATTTCTGTGAATTTTACCTTCTATTTTATCATTTCACTGGAATCATTTACAGAATAAATTAATGTTATACTTAATTTCTTATCTTAAAATTTTTCTAGGAATAAAATATTCAAATATCAATGTTCCAATTCCTTTGTAAAAACATAATGATTTCTTCTAAAACTGAGAACAAATCAAAATGCTTATGTTTCCCAATACTTGACAATGAATGAAAAAAATCACAGACATTAAGTGACTTTGCAGAATTGCTGACATGCAGACAAAGTATAAGATTAGAAAACAATATCATACATAATGGATGAGAAAGAAAAGACTAATTTTCCCAATTTTTAGGAAATAATACCTCAAACAACACAATGACATACATTATCCTTTAAGAAGATAATCACATTGAAGCCACTTGCATATAGGTCTATCTTACACAAACATTTTTTTGAATTGAGGTTCCTTCTTCCCAGATGCCTCTAATATGTGTCAGCTTGACAAAACAAAAAGGACAGCACAGTGTTCAATGAACATATACTGAATGAATAAAAGACCAGAATAATTAGTTCTTGTATTTTCTAGAGACTTACCTGAAGTAACAAAATATATAATTATCTATGCCCATTTATCTAATAGAATACACTGTTTGGATATACAATGGCAACAAAATATAAGAAGTCCTTAAAAACACTTTTAAATTTGGGAAATATTGATCATAACTAGTATGACAACAAGCATTGTCATACTAGCATAGATAATAAGCTGAATAACAGACCAAATTTTAAAAAATTGATATGGTAATGTGGTTTAAAGTTTCAATTGAACGAGTAAAAGATATAAAATCCCAAGATTAGCAGATTTGCAAAATAAAATGATCTAGTGTGGTTAATTAATTTAACTTCTACTAGAATAAATATGATTTGCTTGTTAAATTGTTAAAAGTGTTAATGCAGTCATAGTGCATTCATAGCAATACAGCACAGGGTAAGAAAGGTGATGGCCTAGACATTTTTCTTGAAAGGCAAAATAGAATGTTTTATTTAATACTTTGCCCCAATTTCAAAGAACACTGATAAACGAGACTTTGTCCAAAGTACCATGATGTGAATGCTGAAAATCCGGGAAATCATGGAGCTTTCCACCCTAAGGAACAGATCTGAAGATACAATTTAGTCTTCCATAACCATGATAAATTTCCAATATTAGCAAAAAGAAGGAATAAAAGAAAAACAAACAAATGAAAAGCAGGTAATGATTCCTGGGTAAACCAGAGAAAGTCATCAGAAAATACAGGACTCTAAGAGTTGGCAGAGTAGAGCAAAATGGAGACATTATGGAAGAGAACCATGGTGAGCAGACAGCAAAGAACTGAATGTAAAAGTCAACAGCAGCAAGTTGTGTTGGTTAACTTCTGCCCCTGAATGTGCAGTGTCTGCCTGCTTAGGTAAGAAGTGGCTAAAGTACCTTTTGTTAGGGAGAAATTCCTGGAAGATTTACCTTACAAGGGACACATGATGTTATTAGTAACATTGTTGTTCCTGTGTTAAAATACCTCTTCAAAAGCAAGGTAAAAGAAGCTGTTTACTTTTGCTCACAGGATTAGGATGCGAGCAACAAGCAACCATGCCAAAGGAACTGTCAGGAAGCAGAGATTGATAAACACTGTTGCTAAGTTCCCTGCCTCCTTTTTATTCATCCCAGGACCCTAGTTTAGGGTACACTTTTCCTGCATATAAGGTTCATCTTTTTATATCAATTTTAGACACTCCCTCACAGGCATGATCAGAGGCTGACCTAATCTAGACACTCATTCACAGGCATGCTTAGAGGCTTTTCTTCTGGGTGATTTTAGATCCTGCTAAATTGACAATCAATATTAATTGTCACACATGGGAAGTATCCATACTCCCAAGACAAGAGCTATCTCCACTGTGCTCACAAGACCTATTATTGACATTTTCACAAACTCAATTCTTGACTACATTTGCCACCAGTCTATACACATTAAGGTCACAGCATCTAGAAGAAAATTTAACTACCAAAAAAAAATCACATTAAATGTGATATCAGATACATTTAAATAATGAGAGCTATCTAAGGATGTTTCTCAGTCATCAAATTCAGACACATGTGGCTGTTATTAAGCATCAGTGGAACTGCAGTACCATGTCAGTCAGGGGCTGTGTAAAGCAAGTGGTTCTCCTCACTGCAGGTGGACTTCATGCAACCATTGCAGGCCACAGTAGAACACAGAGAGCTGGAGGTTGTCTTTCTCTGCCTAACCATCTTTGAGCTGGAACATCAATCTCTGCAGCTGAGCTCTCACAGGGGAACCGTGACTTTCAGCTGTTTTGGGTTTCACTTTGCTGACTGAAGATTTAGAGGTTTCCCAAATGCCATTGTCCTGTGAGCCAGTTCACTAAAATAACATCCCTCCTCCTACTGATTACTTTATATATACATGTGTGTATATGTGTGTCAGTATGAGAGCACAGACTCATGAGGAAATGAAAGACAATAACTGTTACTAAAAGGATTGGAGTTATTATCGATAGGATTTTGATGTAATTAAGAAAAGCTGAATCAGAGAGAGGGTGAGATACAAACAGAAAATGACACAGAGAGAGAGAGACAGAGTAATAACAATGAAAATGTTGATGATGGTGGTGATGGAAGAAACAAGGAAAGGAATGATAAAGAGTATGGACATGGATGCATTCGTTATTTGAAAAGATCACACTGAACAGATACTATACCATCATCATTCTCTCAAGGACCAGCACACAGGAATAACATTTACAATGTGACATTAGACTCTATCCTTGGAGAAAACTTTCAATTCCTTCATCAATCCACAGTCATATGTATATTATATAAATCTTTATATGCAGTAATAGTCAAGCATCCAAGCAATCTATCATATTTGATCAAGCCATGCATAAATCATTTATTTATGATTTACCATTCCTAGCTTGACACATTGATTCATCTCAAGACAAGACAAGGTCAATACCAAAAAAATATGATTAAGCCTCTTGCCCTTAAGAGAGAACAGCTTAACCAACAAATTCATCTTCACATCTGACCTCATAAATTTTGACACTGGGAATACTGGATGCATAGAAATATCCCTCAAATGAAAATGTCTGTGAAAGAATACAGAGGGCAGAAAGAATAAGTAGGGGTGTGTGGTAAGTGTTCCACAGCTACATGGAAGAACAATAAAATCCACCTAATAGGCCATTACCTATTCCTAATAGTATGCATTTCTATTGTTTATCTACATTTTTTCCTGGTTCTGGCAGCTTTACTGTTTCCTACTTACCTGCCCTCTGATACACTAATGTTTTCACATCTATGTCCATATTATTCATATGATACACTTAGCCATGAATCAGATTGAGAGGTAGGAAAACAGTCATCTCTTTCAAATCTTCCAAAGGATGTCATAGCAAATATAACCAGATAGATAGCAGTAATAGACTTTATCAACTCTGACATTTGTGGTCATGGAATTTTCATTTTCTTATATATTCCTTGGTTTTATAATCATTTGAAGCACACAGTGAGATATAGAAAAAATAAATTGTTCTGCTATTTGATATTAACAAGTTACCATAGATTTGGTGAATCAAACAACAAATACTTGGCTGTTTTTGCTTGTTTGTTTGTTTCAAACTCAAAAAGATGGGAAGTTTATGACAATGATGCTAACTAATGTAGATCTTTTTCCTGGTTTTCTTATGGTAATTCCGGACTATGTCCTTCTAGAGCAGAGAAAAAGGATCTGTGATAGTTCTCCATTTAGAGATGTTAATCTGTTCTGGAACAAAAGACTTCCTCTAAACCTAATTATTTTTCCAAAGCACCTCCTCTAATAACTATCTTCTTAGATGTTATAGATTTAATATATGAATTTTAAAAAGAGGATACAGTATGTAGTGTATACCAATAGTTACAGGGTACATGTATTGCATTAAATGTAGAATAGTCCTACAATTATGTCTGATAGTTCATTTTCTACTAAAAAATATTTATGCAGCTTAGTTGAGTTTTCATGGAACTTTGGATAATCTCCAGATTTTGTAGCCTAAGAATAGAAGCTATTTTACTATCTGACTTCAGTTTGTTTGGTTTCTATATTCCCTCTGTCTTGCTAATGCTGCTGAACTTGTTTTAACCATACACTCCAATAGACTGTTTCTGTTTACGCTTTTGTACATAAGGTTCTCTGTGCTTGAAATGCCTTCCATCCTTTTGTACTGAGAAAAACACTCATCCTTCAAAACTCAGTCCCATTGATGTCATCCTTGATCTCTTTCCAGAGGAAAGTTGATGATCCTTCCTCTAATTCCATCCCATACTGTTAATCTTCTGATGCAACACTCTACACCAGAGTGTGGTGATGCAGTGTTATGAAAATCTCTCCTATATTCTAAAAAAAGGAAACTTTTGCTAAACATCACAGCCAGAATTAATAAAACACCCTGAGGCCACTTAAGACTTAAGGGTGCTAGCCTACTTTGTACTAAAACCATTGGTTTAACTTATCTTTATTTGGGAGAATAATGCAACAAGCAACCTTATTTACCTTGGATTTTCCAGATGATCAAAATTTACAACGTAAGGGAATTCCTGGCTGTAATCTTGAATTATATATTCTTACATGCCTGTGACCCAGAAAAATTTAGGTGTATCATTTGCTGAAATCAGCAAATACAGAAATTGAAAGCAACTTCCTAAAATCTACCATAAGAGTTAGAAACATCATTTGGGGATATTGGCTGATTAACACCAATGTTTGTTATCTGGGTCAGTTCTGTCAGTTGGAGCCAGTGACTCAGTCCTTTAAAAAATCCGATGGAATATTTATGTAAAGTACCCCCTTCCTTCCCAATGTGGTGCCTTCTATATTATTCAATAAATATAGAGCAGCCCTTTGTTAGGGAATGATATACACCTAGTCAACAGATCCAGACACACACACACAGTCACACCACTCTCAGCAAGACAAAATAGACAGGCAGAAAGACATACAACTGCGCAGACAGACCCATACAGGGACATGGATAAACACAGAGGAACAAATAGATTCACAAGACAGCCTTCAGCAAGACAATTATTTGGACTCAAACAATAGATGGTCAGAGGATGAAGGCACAGGGAGAATGAAGTAGTGAATTTAAATCTGGACTCTTTCTTGGTTAAAAACTCTAAGGGGGAATTATTTTTATTTCTTTCTTTTTTGCAACATGGATGCACATTTGTGATGTAGAGTTCATTACTAATTAATATAACTTGCACATCAGTTTGTTGTAAGATGTATATGTATTTAACTTGCCTACTAGATTGTAATTTTCTTGAGGGCAGAGATAATTTATAATAAATCTTTTCATCTTGTGAAGTTATGCCTGTACCTGATATACTCAGTACATAAAAAAAGAATGACCAATTGAAGCATTAATTTGAACCACATTAAGAAATAAGAGACCAGTTGCCTCTCAGTACTCACCATTCTTCGTTCCTTCCCTTATGTCCTAGAAGCCCTCCTTCCCTGGGTGCATTTACCTGTGGCTGGGCTGAGTTAGTCTTGCAAATCTGCTACTGAGCTACAGGTTTTCTTGCTCCTGCTATAAAAGAATTTGGAGTTCTCTTCCACCTAACCACTTAAAACAGTGTGAACCAAACTTGTCTATCCATGAAGCTGAAAAGATGGTTATTAAAAGTACAAATTTCTGAGTCTAACCACAGGCCTGGGGTTATTCCTCAAACTCCAGGAATCAAGCTCAGTGTTATCCAGGTTTAAACATGGTTCCTAGATGATCCTGAAGATCAGTGAGAATAACACTATGGGGTTGGAGAGATGGCTCTAAGTTAAGAGTACTTGTTGATCTTCTGGGGGACACCCAGGACAACTCCTAACCTTCTGTAACTGCAGTTCCAAGGAATCTGACATCTTTTGGTTGTCCCAAGTACAGCATACACATGATACACAGACATAACTGCAGGCAAAGCACATACACATGTGAACGAACACACACACACACACACACACACACACACACACACACACACACACACTCACATGTTCCAAGGAGGACTATGCCATCTGATGAGGGACAGCTGCTTCCCTCAGTGCAATTCTTTGGTACCTTGTTAACTAATAGTTAACCTGCTTCACACTTAGAAAGATGAGTTCACTTGGACGTCTTTCTGTAGCTGACTCCTCATCATTTAGCGAAGTAGAAATCCTTCCAATGGACCCACACCACTCTGCATTGCTGTTCCCTGGTAGATATCCCCATGGAAGAGTCCTTCTGTTGATTCTGATACTAGATTCTTCCTGATCTGTTTTGCATGTACTGTCGAAGTAGCTACTCTTAAATCCTAGAACAGCTCTAGGTATTGGCAGTCTACAAACTGACTCTGAAGAAATGTGACAAATCTATGCTCTGTGGGTTTATCCTTAATTAAACTACACACTGAGTATGTATGGATTTCCTGTAGTAAGCACAGATTGGGTGTCATCAAAGGTTAAAACTGGGAAGGAAGACTAAGTAGGTCTCAGAGTCTGGCAAAGAGTACGAACTCAATAAATATTGCCAATCAGTGACATCTACACATTAGATGGCCTACATATTTTAATTTTTATTTTAACCCAATCAAAGGAGATTTATACTAGGAAAACTTTGGCTTAATTTTTGAAATATGAAAATATTTAGATATTTATATTCATATTTATATAAAACAGGTTACTTAAATTTTGTTTAAATATTTGGAATGTCAGATTTTTATACAGAATGTCAAAGTTCAAGTTCTTAATTTAGAACCTTAAACTTCTAGGATTTTTAACCTTACACTTGTAGGACTTGTAGGATGATTTAATGAAGATATAAATACTTTCAGAGTAGTTTTTTCATACTAAACATTGTTGTTTATAATAGCTGTTGTTTTATACCAAACTATTCCAAAGGTGAATAACTTCAAATAACAATCTTTTATTATTTCTCATAAATCTTAGTTGACTGGTGATCTTACTTCTCTTAAGTTGAATGAGTTAGATTGAAGTTACATATAAATTCATTGAGGTGGAGTTGCTGGTGAATAGTTTAGGTGTTCTACCATTTTCTTGGCTCACATGGCTTATAATACCTAATAGGGGACTATCCTAATTGACAGTAGTAGAGCTCAAACAGGCAAGATGGGTATAAGAGGTCTTGACTCATGTGTAGAAGTAAAACAATGCCATTCTCCATAGTAAGTCCAGCCATTCCATAGGGTAACAAATACACATTATCTTCTTGACAGCAACTACTGCACATTCATATTGCAAGGGACACATCAGTCATTGTGGAAAATATCCTCCTTGTGAAGTTTTTCTGGACTCTTATAGAGAAAAAGGATTAGATTGTAAATTAAGGTCAAACATCATGTCTAGGCCACTTAGATCACCCAGATTGTTACAATAAATGGACAAACACATTTAATTGTTATCTTTAAAGTATTGGTAGTATAAAGTTTATATGGTTACTAAGATGAATTCATAAGATCACATGCTAGTACACACATATTATATATGGAAAAGGAATACAAACACATATACACACACAGATGCACATACCCATAAACACACATATGCACACATGGACAAAGACACACATAGAGATACACAGATGTTGGGGGGGGGGGTTCCTTCTATAATCTCAGAATGTGAGAAGTGAGGACAGGAGGGTCAGGATTATAGTTATTTTAGGTTACCTAGCTAACTTGAGACCAGCCCGATTTATATGAGATTCTGTCTCAGAAAACAAACAAACAAATATACAAATAAAAAACAGATTACAGAACAGATTGCTTCAATTTCTGTCTTTATAACATTTATTAGTCTTATTTTTCAGTTTCCTCTTTATATGACCTTTATACTAGTTTTTTATACTAGCCTTGATTCTTTTAAATTTATTTGACAATGTTATTAAATGTCTCTATTTCTGGAATATTTATTCTCTAATAAATCTTGATTTTATCTGATGAGTGGGTATCTTCCACTCTGTCTCAATGGGACCCTTTAACAAGAATGTACTATCAATGGTAAATTTAACATTAAATATATTACAGAAATCCCAGAATTGACAAAATTATTGGTGAATCAAAATGAGTAAATAAATAGAAAGGGGGCATAACTTCCTTTTAAAATCCCATCCAGAGGAGTTTCCTTGGACACTGAGTAACCACTGAACCCATGCTATATCTTAAAAACTTAAGATCATGATAGGATATGTAACAGAAGGAACCCAGGCTGCACAGCCTGCCACAGCTGTTATAGAGCTGTAAGAGAGACTATCTGCTTTATTAAGTTTTTATTGTAGAAATCAGAGCATTCCCAATTAAATTAGGAGTCCATTTGGATGTTCAACAAACCAAAAAGCATATACACTGTAATTCCTTCCTTTCTCAAAACCCATACTGCATACTTGCTCACATTATTTTTCAGAACAGAACTCTGTACCACAGCATAAAACATCTGTCTTATATACTTACACTCTTAAAAGAGATAGATCTGATGCTCACTTCTGTTCAGTTTTCATTTCTTTCTTGTGTCCTTTTGTGATTCCTTCTCAACATGCTGATACCTGGGTTGCAGAGGTGGGTTCTGTTAATAAACAAAACAAACAAAAATACTCCTGGTGGTCAGATAGATGTCTCAGCAGTTAAGATCACTTACTGTTTCTGTAGGGAACCAGAATTCCTTTCCCATTACCCAGGTCAGTTGGCTCACAACTGTATGTAACTCCAGTTCCAGGGGATCTGGGACCCTTTTCTGGCCTCTGCATGCATTCATATGCACACACACACACACAGAGAGAGAGGGGGGGGAGAGAGGGAGAGAGAGAAGGGGGAAAGGGAGAGAGAGACTGAGGGGAGATATTTAATACAATATGGCACCAATCTATGGCAGTAGACAGGAGAAAATGAAGGCAGTATTGTCTGTGCAAATATAGCATACAGATGTTTTAGTATGAAACACATAGTTAGATGGTATTGTTAGACTGCACATGTTTTGAAAATCACACTTAAGACAATTTACCATGTATTATGAAATTTAAAATGTAGTTTTTGTCTTAGGGTGTCTTGCTATGAAGAGACACAATGATCTCTTACAAAGGGAAACATTTAATTGGATGTTTACAGTTCAGAGTTTCAGTCCATTATCATCATGAGGGAACATGATGATATGCAGGAGGACATGGTGCTGGGATGGTAGCTGAGAGTCCTATATCTTGTGCAGGCAACAGGGAGTTAACTCTCTCATTGGACATGGCTGAACATATATGAGACTTCAAAACCTGCCTCCCCAGTGACACTTCCTCCAACAAGAACATACCTACTCCAACAAGGCCATATCACTTAATAGTTCCACTCTCTTTGGGAGACATTTCCTTTCAAATTACCACAGTATTTATGACCTTTCATATCATCTGAAACAAACCCTACCATTTTTTTCCTGTTCTCTTTAAAGCACATTGAACTAATAATTGTGTCAATAACCACTTCTGTGCATATAATGACACAATCACTTTGGTGTACTTTATTAGTTGTCTACTAATAAACTTTTAAAAAATTTTTATTTTATAATTAATTTAATTTTTCATATCAGCCATGGATTCCTGTGTCCTCCCTCCTCTCATCCCCCAGAACTCCCCCACAAGCCACCCCCCATTTCCCACCTCTTCCAATGCAAGGTCTCCCCTGGGGAGTCAGCCCAGCCTGGTAGATTCAGCTGAGGCAGGTCCAGTTCCCTCCTCCCTATACCAAGGCTGAGCAAAATGCCTCAGTATAGGCCCTAGATTCCAAAAAGCCAGCTCAAGCACCAAGGACATATCCCAATCACACTGCCTGTGGGCCTCCTAAATAGTTCAAGCTAATGAACTGTCTCACTTATCCAGAGGGCCTGGTCCAGTTCCATGGGGGCTCTCTGAGCCTGATAGAAGAGAAAGTAGGAAGTAGTCTTGAACACATTGGCACCAGAGATCACTTCCTAAATATAACACCAGTAGCACAGACACTGAAACAATTAATAAATGGGACCTCTTGAAACTGACAAGCTTTTGTAGGGCAAAGTACACAGTCAACAAGACAAAATGACAGCCTACAGAATGGGAAAACATCTTCACCAAACCCACATTTGACAGAGGGCTGATATCCAGAATATATAAAGAACTCAAGAAATTAGACATCAATATAACCAACAGTGCAATTAAAAAAGGGCTATAGAGTCAAACAGAGAATTCTCAAAAGAAGAATCTCAAATGGCTGAAAGACATTTAAGAAATTGCTCAACATCCTTAATCATCAGGGAAATGCAAATCAAAATGACTCTGAAATACCATCTTACACTTGTCAGAATGGCTAAGATCAAAAACACCAAAGACAGCTTATGCTTGAGAGGATGTGAAGCAAGGGGAACACTCCTCTGCTGTTGGTGGGAATGCAAATTTGTACAGTCACTTTGGAAATCAATATAGCACTTTCTTAGAAAATTGGTAATCAACCTCCCTCAAGATCCAGCTAATAAACATTTAAAACCCTAGAATTTAGCAACAACATTTATTATCCTAGATGGTATAGGCTTTTAGACACATGTTAACTGAGTCTGCCTTCTCATGTGTCCCCTAAGGCTATAACAAGATGTTTTGGGGTTATAGTCTCATGGGAGCCTCCAGTAGAGAAAAACACTTTCATAATAACTTCTGTGGTAACAGAATTCAGTTCTTCATATGGTGCTGGAATGAGAGTGTTATTTCATTACCACATGGGCCTCACAATAGAGATGTACAATATGACACTAACTATCTGAAGTGTGTGATGGAGAAAGAGACATGGGAAAAACTAAAGCCATGTTTATGTTTACTGTGGTTAACTGATGCTGTCATATAAGTTTGCTATACTCTATTTATTAAAATGAAGCCCTTATATCGAGCCCACATTCAAGAGAAATGAATTACACAGAAGTGTGGAATGTATGGGGTATGGATAACTGGGGACCTTCCTCAAAGTTAACTGCTGCCAATGCTTGCATTGTGATCAATGGAAGTCAGTTTCAGCTATGTAAAACAAGATTTTGTCATTTAGGACATTGATTTTAATAATGAAAAAAATCACTTCCACTTGCATCTATTGGTTCCAGACATAGGTATGACTTTGGAAGAATAGAACATTTGTTTTTCTCTCACTGAGAATCATCTTGTTTGTTGTAATAGTAATTTAAACAGCCATAGAACTCCAATATGGTTTTCAATTATTCTGTAAGTCCAGAAAGACTAAGACAGGAGAGATATTGAAGGTGTAAGAAAAGACCAAATTTATATGGTAGGAAAAAAAACCCAACATTTTTCACGTCTAAAATTTACTCCTTCTAAGAAATATTTACCTATACATTTGATGACACATAAAGGCATTTAGTGAATCTATAAATTATACGGATGGCAGAAATACATTGTCAGGGAAGTAAATCTAAATCCAGTTGTCTGTTTTAGAAAAGAAAAAAAAATTGTTTTCCTGCCTCCAGCATTAATTAGAGTTGAATTATCCCCTTCAGGCATATCCCAATGGTGAATGGTACTAGCCCAGAGATGAGATTACTTCTGGCTTTTGTCAGTGTAGCATGCATTCTCTCTGTCCATGATGTCTGCTCAGAAGTTTCTTCTATGGTATCTTTCCAGCCCCTCTGCCACCCCCTGGAATATTTTTGCAGTTTATTAGGGAATTTCACAACATGAACCCATAGCATCCTCACTTTCCACTCCTCCCAAATATACTACCCTACCCTTGAAACATTCCCTCCCATAAAAAAAAAAAAAAGTGGAAAAAGAAAAAAGATAAAACAAACCAACAAGAGCTGGTTCTGCAGGACCAGCTTTTCTACTCACTCCAGTAGCTCATAGACAGAGTAGACATGATATACTGACTCAAAGTGCTGGATCTGGGCCTGAGTAAGTGATGGTAGCTGAGTTGGCAACTTGACCACACAGGCCTTTCCCTGATCTCTCTGGATACTCATTAGAATTGGGAATTACAATGACTGTCAATAACTTCACAGGATGGCAATCAAGTCAGGCTTTTCATAAATTTCTTTGTATATCCAAAATCCATTAGATTCTTTCCTTCTCTGAGATTGTTTTGAATCATACTACTTAATTGTAGTTACCTAAATGGTGTCTTAAAAGATGTTGCCATGTCTAATTTTTGCCCCTGAATTTCATATTCATTTTCCTTCCAAAGTAACCCAATGTCTTTCTTGGCAGTAACATATTGAAGTTGGCAGAAGTAGCATCAACCTGGATCACTAAATACATTTTTAATTCTCTCTTCTCTTGTCTTTAACCTCTGGCATGTGTGATGTTGGAGTTGTGCCATTACATTGGCATATACATTTTTAATTTGTAATTCTTCCCTTCTCTTGCCTATCCTGAGTAATACAAGCTTCAGAGTATTTTCAATGTGTTATGATTTTAAGAAACATTGTAATCAATTAACCACCAAATAATCTCAAAGCGTTAAATTATCATAATTACCTTCTTCACTTCATGATGAACACTGCTTTGTCTTTTATTAGGGAGGCAAGTTCAACTGAATTTTTTCAACAAGTTTATAACACTTAATTTATATGCATACTACCATCACTATCACTACCACCACCACCACTACCACCACCACCACCACCAACAACAACAACAACAACAAACCAAAAACAACAACAACAGTAATTATTAAAACAGTTTAATATCAATACTCTTCACCAATTGGGAACAGGTAAGGCCTCATCTCTTGACTGGGCAGACCATGACCCTAGCCCCTAGGCCCCAGAGTACTTCCTGTGCCCTTTCCTCAAGCCATTGGAGCCACAGGGACCAGCTAGATGCCCCTTCCCCCACCTCCTTGACAAGAAAACAGCCTTCTGTGACACCAGTGAAAACCAGAGATATAAGCACACCCTGCACTGATTGGGAACAGATTGAACCAAGAGGCCAAATTAGACCAAGAGCTCCCATTAGACCAAGAGTATCAACTGGACCAAAAGAGGCTCCTTCAGACACAGACAGCACTTGCACAGAGTGGAGGAAAAGAAGGGTAGATGCTGGTGCAAAAATACAGCCAACAACACATAGATCAACATGGCACCATCAGAACCTAGTAATGCTACATTAGCAAGACCTGAACATTCCAAAGCAGAAGAAGCAGAAAAAATAGACCTTAAAAATAACTTTAAGAAGATGATAGAGCTTTTTAAAGAGGCAAGGAAAACTACCTTTAACAAATTTGAAGAAAAGACAAAAAAAAAATTGGAAGAAATCAATAAATCCCTCAAAGAAAGCCAACAAAAAGCAAGTGAACAGGTGAGTTAAAAAGTCCATGATTTGAAAATAGAGGCAATAAAGAAGATACAAACTGAAGGAAGGCTGGAAATGGAAAATCCAAGTAAATGAACAAGAAACACAGATGCAAGCATAACCAACAGAATGGAAGAGATGGAAGAAAGAATCTTTGGCATTGAAGATACAATAGAGGAAATAGATTCATCAGTCAAAGAAAACAATAAAGCAAAAAAAGTCATGAAACAAAATATCCAGGAAATTTGGGACACCATGAAAAGACCAAACTGAAGAATAATAGGGATAGAAGAAGAAGAAGAATACAAACTAAAAGGCACAGAAAATATATTCAACAAAATCATAGAAGAAAACTTTCCCAATTTAAAAAAGGAAATGCCTATGAAGGTACAAGAAGCTTACAGAAGACCAAATAGACTGGATTGAAAAAAAAAAAAAGACCCCTCATCACATAATAATCAAACCATTAAATATACAGAACAGAGAAAAAATATTATGAACTGTAACATTACCACCAAAAAATAACAGGAATTAACAATCACCCGTCATTAATATCCATTAATATCAATGGTCTCAATTCGTCCATAAAAAGACTCAGGCTGGGATATGAAAACAGGATTCATCCTTCTGCTGCATACAAGAAACACACCTCAACTATAAAGATGGACAATGCCTCTGAGTAAAAGGCTGGGACAAGACTTCCAATCAAATGAATTTCAAAAGCAAGCTGGTGTAGCTATCCTAATATCTAATAAAATAGACTCCAAACTAAAATCAACTGAAAGAGATTGGGAAGGACATTACATACTTGTCACCAAGCTGAAGTCTCAATTCTGAACATTTATGCCCCAAATACAAGGGCGTCCACATTTGTAAAAGAAACATTACTAAAGCTTAAATTGCACATCAAACCCCACATACTAGTAGTGGGAGATTTCAACACCCCACTCTCACCACTTAATAGATCTGCCAGACAGAAGTTTAGCAGACAAATAAGGGACCTAACAGAAGTTATGACTCAAATGGACTTAACAAATATCTATAGAACATTCCTCTCTAACACAAAAGAATATACCTTCTTCTCAGCACCCCATGGAACCTTCTCTAAAATTGACCACATGCTCGGTCACAAAGCAAATTTCAACACATACAAAAAAAAAATTGGAATAACCTCCTGTATTTTATTGGACCACCATGGTTTAAAGTTAGATTTCAACAACAACAAAATTTACAGAAAGCTTACAATCTCATGGAAACTGAACAATGCCCAAATTAATCACCAATGGGTCAAGAAAGAAAAAAGAAAAAATTAAAGATTTCCTAGAATTCAATGACAATGAAAGTACAACATACCCAAACTCATGGGATACTATGAAAACAGTGCTAAGAGGAAAATTCATAGCACTAAATGCACACATAAAGAAGATAGAGAAATCTCACACTAGGGATTTAACAGCACACCTGAAAGCTCTAGAAAAAAAAAAAAAAGAATCAAACTCACCCAGGAGGAATAGATGCCAGGAAATAATCAAATTGAAGGCTAAAATCAATAAAATAGAAACAAAGAGAACAATATAAAGAATCAATAAAACAAAGAGTCGGTTCTTTGAGAAAATCAACAAGATAGACAAGCCCTTATTCAGATTAACCAAAAGGCAGAGAGAGCATCCAAATCAACAAAATCAGAAATGAAAAGGGAGATATAACAACAGACAATGAAGAAATCAAGAGAATCATCAGGTCATACTTCAAACACCTATACTCTACAAAATTGGAAAATCTGAAAGAAATGAACAATTTTCTGGATAGGTACCACTTACCAAAGTTAAGTCAAGACCAGATAAACTATTTAAAGAGGCCAATAACCCCTAAGAAAATAGAAACAGTCATTAAAAGTCTCCCAACCAAAAGAAGGCCAGGACCAGATGGCTTCAGTACAGAATTCTACCAGAATTTCAAAGAAGAGCTAATTCCAAAACTCTTCAAATTGTTTCACACAGTAGAAACAGAAGGAATAGTATCAAACTCTTTTTTATGAGGCTACAGTTACCTGATACCCAAACCACACAAAGATGCAACAAAGAAAGAGAATTACAGACCAAGTTTCCTATGAACATTGGTGCAAAAATAATCAACAAAATATTAGCAAACCAAATCTAAGAACACATCAAAGATATTATCCCCCATGATCAAGTAGGCTTTATCCCAGGGATGAAAGGAAGGTTCAACATACAAAAATCTGTCAATGTAATATACCAGATAAACAAACTGAAAGAAAAAAAAAAAAAACCCACATGATCATCTCATTAGATGCCGAAAAAGCCTGTGACAAAATCCAACACCCCTTCGTGATTAAGGTCCTAGAGATATCATGAATACAAGTAACATACCTAAACATAAGAAAGACAATTTACAGCAAGCTGACAGCCAATATCAAATTAAATGGAGAGAAACTCAAAATGATTCCACTAAAATCAGGAACAAGACAATGCTGTCCACTCTCCCCATATTTATTCAACATTGTACTTGAAGTTCTAACTAGAACAATAAGACAACAAAAGGAGATCAAAGAGATAGAAATTAGAAAGGAAGAAGTCAAACTTTCACTATTTGCAGATGATATGATAGTATATATAAGTGACCTGAAAAATTCTACCAGGGAACTCCTACAGCTGATAAACTCCTTCTACTGAAGGTAGTTTGTGGCAGGATAAAAGATTACACACAAAAAAAAAATCAGTGGTCCTCCTATATACAAATGCTAAATGGGCTGAGAAAGAAATCAGAGAAACGTCACCCTTTACAATAGCCAAAAATAATATAAAATACCTTTGGGTGACTCTAACTAAGCAAGTGAAGGATGTATATAACAAGAACTTTAAGTCTCTGAAGAAGGAAATCAAAGAAGATATCAGAAAATTGATAGATCTTACATGCTTATGGATAGGTAGGATTAATGTAGTAAAAATGTCAATCTTACCAAAAGCAATCTACAGATTCAGTGCAATCCCCATCAAAATCCCAACACAATTCTTCACAGGCCTGGAAAAAAAAAACAATACTCAACTTCATATGGAAAAAAAAAACCAACAGCAATAACAACAAAGACCAGGATAGAGAAAAGAATCATGTACAATAAAGCAATCTCTGGAGGCATCATGATCCCTGACTCCAAGCTCTATTATAGAGCTACAGTAATAACAATAATTAAAAAAAAACCCAGCTTGGTACAGGCATTAAAACCGACATGTGGACCAACTGAATCAAATTGAAGATCTTGACATTATTCTACACATGTATGAATACCTAGTTTTTGACAAAGAAGCCAAAACTGTACAATGGAAAAAAAAAAGTATCTTCAACAAATGGTGCTCGCATAACTGGATGTCACCATGTAGAAGATTGCAAATAGATCCATATGTGTTACCATGCACAAAACTTAAATCCAAGTGGATTAAAGACATCAACATAAATCTTAACTTGAGAGAAGAGAAAGTAGAAAGTAGTCTTGAATACATTGACATCAGAGATCACTTCCTAAATACCAGTAGCATAGACACTGAGAGCAACAATTAATAAATTGGACTTCTTGAGACTGGTCATGGTCAATAACACAAAATGACAGCCTACAGAATGGGAAAAGATCTTTACCAACTCTATATCTGACAAAGGGCTGATCTCCAGAATATATAAAGAACTCAAGAAACTAGAAATCAAAATACCTAATGGTCCAATTAAAATTAGGCTACAATGCTAAACAGAGAATTCTCAACAGAAGAATCTCAAATGGCTGAAAGACATTTAAGAAATTGCTCAACATCCTTAGTCATCAGGGAAATGCAAATCAAAATGACTCTGAAATACCATCTTACACCTGTCAGAATGGCTAAGATCAAAAACACTGAAGACAGCTTATGTTGGAGAGGACGTGGAGTGAAGGGAACACTCCTCTGTTGTTGGTGGAATGTAAACTTGTGCAGCCACTTTGGAAATCAGTATGGCAGTTTCTCAGAAAATTGGGAATCAATCTTCCTCAAGATCCAGCTATAGCACTCTTGTGCATAAATCCAAGGAATGCTCAATCATACTACATGGACACATGCTCAACTATGTTCATAACAGTATTATTTGTAGTAGCCAGAACCTGGAAACAACCTAGATGTCCCTCAACTGAAGAATGGACAAAGAAATTATGGTACATATACACAGTGGATTGCTATTCAGCAGAGATATTATGAGGTTTGCAGACAAATGAATGGAACTAGAAAATATCATCCCAAGTGAGGGATCCAGGACTCAGAAGGACAAACATGATATGTACTCACTCATAAGTTGATACTAGATATAAAGCAAAGGATAACCAGACTGCAACCCACAGCTCCAGGGAGGCTAGCTAGTAAGGAGGACCCTAGTAAGGGCGCATGGATGACCATTGATGGAGAAATGGATGAGATCTACATGAGCAAACTAGGTGAAGGGGGGTTAATGGAGGGCAAGGGGCAGGGGATGAGAGCTTAGAGGAGTGGGAAGTTAGAGCTGGAATGGGAACAGAGTGGCAGAGCAAGGAAAAAGATACCATGATAATTGAAGATGCCATGGGAATAGGGAGAAGTAAAGTGCTAGGGAGGTTACCAGGAATCCACAAGGATGACTCCACCATAGACTACTGGCAATAGTTGAGAGGGTGCCTGAGATGGCCTACTCTGGTGATTGGATGACTGAATATCCTGTCATTATAGAATCCTCATCCAGTGACTGATGGTAGCAGATGCAGAGATCTTTGGCTGCATCCCAGGCAGAGCTCAGGAGTCCAGTTGATGAGAGAGAAGAGGAATTCCATGAGCAAGGGATATGGAGACCATTGTCACGACCGCCTCGACCAGCAAGGAAGACGCAACACCAAGCTCTTCTTTCAGCAGTTTACTCAGGAACCTTGAACAATCTTCTGACCCTGGGGAAAGCCCGCCCACGACCTAAATAGTCCCTGGGTGGCCAACCCCAGCCTGCCATGTGGGCACTGCAGATAGGTCCAGGTTCACAGAAGCAAGCCAGATCCTAGGACTAAGCCAAATATGGAGCTGTTTACTTCCAAGAGCACTCACAATTGGGAAGGTGGGGGCAGAAGCCGGTGTCTTCTTATGGGTGCGGCTGTGCGCAGCTCTCTACAGTTCCCCCTTTTTTTATTATACCAACAGGTAAGAGTAGAGGCCTGATCTCTGTAAGAATGAATCAGGGACAATGTACTGACTCTCACTTAGGCATCAGCCACCCGAGGAGCGTGAGACCCATCCGATACCCTTTTCACAGAGGTGGGACTTGAGGTATCTACCCACATTCAATCAGGCGTGCTCTCCTTAGGATCCAATGTGCAATGGACCCCAAGTGCAGTGCTCAAGCCTTGCATCCTGTGCTAAGGAACTTAGTACTTCATGGTGGCTAGCCATGCCTGGGGGGACTGTCCGGCCTCAAAAGCTGTAAAGGCCTGAATGATCATTGCGATGCTGGGAAACCTTAATCCGACAAATACACCACAGACAAACTAAGGAGACAAACACCAAAAGGCCTGTCAAGGGTCCCAGACCCGCCCACTCCTTGAGATGATTCATGGCATTAGAGATCCACAAAGACAATCCCTCCGCCAATCCAGCATCCACCCAGGTCGAGTTCACTGTGACAATAGCTACCCTCAGCTGTTCTATCAGGTTGTCAAACTCTCCGGTCCAATTATAATGCTAAATAACCATGGAAACAACTTGGCATCATGGTGAACTGGCATTGGTCTTGGGAACACGGACAGTATCCCCCATCTTTTTTCCAGCATTCTCAGCTGCATTGTCATGAGGAAGAGCAGGAGGATCGTCATTTTGACCATCGTGGATTTCCCCATACTGGACTCTTCTAGTGAGTTATTCGGGCACCCACACCGGATCTTGTTGATCCTGATGGAAAACACAAACAGAACCTCGTGCCCATGTCAGCACGGGATCAGGCCCGCACCAAAGCCCTGTCAACACATCTTTCCATTTTACCATTCCTTTAGCTGTACCATGAGACTCATGATGCCTATCCGCTGAGGAATAGCCCTGAGCATCCAAATTTAAAAAATTGATGGTAAATAAAGCAAGAGAAAGTCTTTCTTTTGGGGTATGGCCGCGGCCTATTCCCCCTTTTTGTTTTTGCAGGCATTCTTTTAATGTGCGTTGAGCACGTTCCACAATGTCTTGACCTTGGGGATTGTAGGGCAAGCCATGTACAAGTTGTACCTCTATCTGATGACAAAAGGAGGCAAACTGTTGTCCCATGTAAGCAGGTCCATTGTCAATCTTAAGTTGATGAGGTTGTCCCCAGGCCGCCCTCCAAACAATGGGCAATAACATTGCATGCCTTTTCCCCAGTCAAAGGTGTGGCATGCATGACGCCTGAGCAGGTGTCCACAGACATGTGCACATATTTTATGTGTCCAAAATCAGAGATGTGTGTCACATCCATTTGCCAAACCTTTAGCGGGAGTAGACCCCGGGGATTTACCCCAATATTGGGCGGATGTCAATAAACTACACATTAAGGGCAATCTAGAATCGCTTGTCGAGCATCAGCTCGAGAAAGTTGAAACTTTTGTTGTAACGTTTTTGCATTGACGTGAAATGTTTCATGAAAGGTTCTGGCTCTGTCTAAGGCAGAGCTAATGAATATCCATTCCTTTCGAGTCCATTGATCTACTATATCATTACTTTTGCTCAGGGGCCCTGGCAGGTCTGTATGAGCTCTAATATGTTGGGGATAAAAGCAGGACTTCCTATGCCAAATCAATTGTTGCAGTAAAATGCAGACCGGACTGGAGCTTTTAACAGGTCCAGCTACTTCCAAAATTTTGAGGGCATTAATAACGTAGGCAGAGTCTGATATCAAATTAAAAGGAAAAAGGACAAGCCTTAAAGGCTTCAATCACTATCTTCAATTCTACAATCTGAGAGGAGCCAGGTTGAAATTGGTGTTGTACAGGCTCTTGTGTATCTATCATGTATACGCCACATCCAGTCTTAGATCCATCTGTAAACACATTTAGGGCATTAGGGATGGGCTTCGATGACGTTATCCTAGGGAATATCACTGGGTATTCCTTAAAGAACCCTAATAGTGGGTGTTTGGGGTAATGGTTATCCATGCATCCAGTAAAGCTACATTGCAAAATGGCCCAATCATCTAATGTAGCACACAATGTTTGAACTTGACGACTGGTATAAGGCACTATAATGGTAACCACAGCGACCCCAAAATACTGTAGGCATTGTTGGATTCCAATCATGGCAAGGTTTGCCACGGCAGTAAGGCAATGTTCAATGGATTTAGTTGGCGAAATCCTAGAATGAATTCAGAATAATGGCCCATCCTGCCATAACAACCCAGTGGGCTGGTAATAGGTAGGAAGGATGCACAGGATAATGTCTTTACCTTCTTGTAACCTCTGTAAGAAGGCACCCTGTAACTTCTCTTCCACCTTTTGTAAAGCCTTCCGTGCCTCCTCAGTTAATTGTCTCGGAGAATCTAATGCAGAATCCCCATTTAAGATGTTGTAAAGAAGCTTTAAGTCATAATTTGGTAACTTTAAATAACATCTAATCCAATTTATATCTCCTAACAATTTTTGAAAATCATTTAGGGTTCGTAAATTATCTTTTCTCAATTCCACTTTCTGTGGGATGATACATTTCTCATTAACCTTTGCTCCTAAATAATTAATAATTTTGTCCTTTTGTACCTTTTCAGGGGCTATAAACAGCCCCCTCCCTTCAAGCATTTTGACCAGATCTACATAGGCTTGTTCCAGCATTTGTGTTTTTTCTTAACCTTTAGGTCTTTAGATCTAAGCAGCCCATTAAGAGCCAAAAAAATTTGGGTGCGAAGTAGAAGCGCCCATGTCTAAAACTTTTCAACCTTTTAAACAATGTTTCACTTTTACTCTTGGCAACCTTTTAAACAATGTTTCAATTCCACTCTCTCTTTGTCTACAGAGAAGAGCAAAAACCTCCCCGCTTTTGTTGCGGGTTCCCAATTCACCCGGGAATTCCTTTAACCCCGCTTTTGTCGCAGGTTCCCAATTTGCCTGGGATTTCCTTTAGCCCCACTTTTGTCGCGGATTCCCACCTTACCTGGGAACTTAGCAGTGCACTGCCCTGACTGCAGAAAGTTCTGAGCCTTCCTTGAAAGTAGTGAAGTTTCCCCGTACGGGCCACCACTTGTCACGACCGCCTCGACCAGCAAGGAAGACGCAACACCAAGCTCTTCTTTCAGCAGTTTACTCAGGAACCTTGAACAATTTTCTGACCCTGGGGAAAGCCCGCCCACGACCTAAATAGTCCCTGGGTGGCCAACCCCAGCCTGCCAGGTGGGCACTGCGGATAGGTCCAGGTTCACGGAAGCAAGCCAGATCGTAGGACTAAGCCAAATATGGAGTTGTTTACTCCTGAGAGCACTCACCATCGGGGAAGGTGGGGGCGGAAGCCAGCGCCATCTTATGGGTGTGGCTGTGCGCAGCTCTCTACAGACCATGTCTGAAAAAAGTACAAAGACAACTAGACAAACTAGTGGAAATGCATGAACTATGGACGAATAGCTGAGGAGCCCCCATGGTACTGGACTAGGCCCTCTGGATAAATGAGACAGTTGTTTGGCTTAAACTGTATAGGGGCCCCAGGCTGTTGGATCAGGACCTGTCCCCACTGCATGAGCTGGCTGTTTGGAGCCTAGTGCCTGTGATGAGACACTTTGCACAACCTTGGTTCAGGGAGGAGGGGCTTGGACCTGCCTCAATTGAATGTGCCATGCTCTACTGACTCCCCATGGGAGACCTTGCCTTGGAGGAGGTAGAAATGGATAGGTTAGGAGAAAGGCTGGGGTTAGGAGGAAAGAGGACAGGAGAAGCTGTGGTTGGTATGTAAAATGAACAGATAATCTCTTAATAAAAAAGTTAAATATCATTCTGGTCTGTACTTCATTCCTTCTGCCTTATCTGGGTCACTGTTGGGGACATATAAAAGAGAAGGTCACCAGTGAAAGATATACTGTGCAATTTATACAAACTAAATATATGTGTCTCATAATAACAACAATTACCTATTTTTCAACTGAAACCTGTACATTCAAGGTGTTTCCAGGTATTTGAATGAGAACAATTATATAAAGCATTCCACATGTTTTCATTTCTATAAACTAAATTGGTAAAAAGTTTTTAATGTCTATAATTTAATGGATAAAAGATAGAAAACTAAGATATAATCATCTTCCTTTTAAAAATTGAGTAATTACTTTAAGAAATATTTGCATCTAGGAAATGAAGAAAGACTATGTCAAATGGGAGAAATAGGGCATGAGGGTGTGGATATACCTTTGACTTGTTATTCTGTCCATTTATGTCTAATACCAGTTCTTGAATTCAAGCTCTATTCTGATCAAAGCTCCTGACTTTCCCATAAGAGACTTGGTAATTATTAGAGTTTAGTGGGTATTGTAAATTGGCAGACTGTGTATGTTTGGTTTTTGCATTGGATTCTTGGCTCTTGTAGACCCACAAATGTAGCTGTAGCATGATCATGGGAAAAAGTTGAGATTTCAGGCTGTACACTGGGAATTCAGTGTTTTGAGGTAGCCAGTTTCATCTTTGCAGTTGTTGTTAAAAATAGCCAACAAATTCCATTGTTCTGTAATTCTTTTTCCCCATTGTTCCAAAATAGATGCAAGTCAGTTTTATAGTCTTGTTTTTGAAAAACACTTTATTCCAGGAAAGCATGGTTGATAATTCAATTAGAAAATTCTTCATTATAAATCATTTCCTGCCAAAACTGTTTTCCTCACTCTACCAGAATTTTTTTAGCATCAGGCCTAATAACCATTTCTTGCCTGTGATTTCCATATCAGTGACTTTGGTTATAAATAATAGAAAATGTCTCTGATAAATAAAACATATACGTTAAAGACTGTGAGATAATGAAGAGATCACCCAGTAGTATAGATACTTTCTTCCAGGATGGACAAGGTTGAAAGGACACAAGTTCAGACAAGATAAAGACTAATTTACTAAGGACATTGCCTGATTCTAGCTTCTCTATAGTTGACCATTTCTCCAGTTCATGAATCACTCCACCTCTGCACAGGTGATTATCCCTACATGACTTCAGTCTGTTTTTCAGAGTAGTAGTCATTTTCACTATATTATACCACTATCTTCTTCCCCAGATTTACATGCCTATATAGAACTGGAGACCAGACATGTTCACTGGAAAGAAGGTGGTAGTCATGTAATTCCATAGGAATCATAGAATTGCTGTGTTCTATCCTTGATCTCTATTCAGGGGTCTGTGTCTCTATGGGTATACACATCTTGGTCTATGACTCACTTAAAGTGCTATGGCTTCAAAATCCAAATTCAGCATCAGAGACAAGGATTCTCATTTAGACCTCATTACTCAACAAAATAATCATTTCTGACTCTTGATTGGGAAATGTAAGAATATCTTTGAAGGTAACCTGACAACAGCACTCTGCATTGCTATATATCAGTAGATCTTTTAAAGAACTATGAGAGGATGAGAGGGGATTGTCTAAACAAAAACTTTAGTCCTCTAGTCAAATAACAGGAAAGATCATCAAAATACTACTCACAGCTTTGAAAATATGATATGTTAGGTTTACTAATGACTTCCCTCTGAAATCCTGTGTGTGGAGTTTTGCTCATTTTCCCCGAGTTGTTCCTGGTTCTGCTATTGTTAGTTAGGAGTGGAAAAAGGCAGGCCATTTCACTTTAAGTAAAATGATATTTGTAGAATTATAGGTTCACAAATGGATATATGAAATAGTAGAGGGACATTCCCATGAACACATCACCTAGTTTTCCCAGATTATAAATGTGTCTAAATTCAGGGAAGATAGCAACCAGAACACTGGCATTAAGCTGCTTTGTTGAAGCAGATACCCTTGCTGAAGAGCTATAGACATATAGTAGCTGCTAGGAGAGGGAAAGTATGTTGTCTTTAATGGTATGACACATGATATACAAGGACATTGCAGGGCAGGCCTCAAGCCCAGGAGTAGTCAGCACATACAAGCTAGAGTGGATGGATGGAGAGAAAGAAAGAGAGAGGAACAGGGAAGGAGAGGGGGAAGAAGGGTGGTAGAGGGGGAAGGGAGGGAACGAGATTGTGGGAGTCATAGGGAGTGGCATGGCCTTGTTGGAGGAAGTATGACACTGAAACCACTTCCTGTTGCTTGTAAAATTTAGGACTCTCCAGCATCATTTTAGCCTGCACACTTCCTTGTCCCATAGGTCACCCCAATAAAATGTTTTCTTTTATAATAGCTGCTGTGGTCATGGTGTCTCTTCACAGCAATAGAAATGCTAACTAGACAGAGAGAAAGAGAAATAGAGATAGATGAGAAAGAGAGAGAGCATGAAGTCAGGTAAAAAAGGTGGTACAGGAGGACTTGGGGGGAGTGGTTGAATATTATCAAAATACATCCCATGAAATTCTCAAAGAATAATAAAATCTTTTTTTTTCAAATTAAAATGTTTTTCACAATTCAGGCAATGACAGGAGAGGATCCTGTGGCTCTATATGGTCATCTGAGGCTGCCACAGTGCAGCCAGCAGCATGGGCCCATCCTGCAACATCCACATTAATTTTCAGCTTTCTTTCCCTAGTTTGTGAGAGGGTCACCTGTGCTATTAATTTGAGCCTTCTCATATTTCTTATTTATGTACTTAGTGCTATGAATTTTCTTCTTACCACCATTTTGTACCAATCCACAAATATCTCTGTAACATGAATCTTAAAAGATCTTAATAAAAATTCAGGAGTCAGATATTGGGATGAATTCTGAAAAATCAGAGAAGTAGAACAAGCCACAGCCAACCTCACCTCGCCAACTCCTCAGCCAATTCTGTTTCCACAAATCCTCAGACTGAAAACCTCTGAATCCTCACTGGAATGGATCTCGGCTGAGCTGCTGCTCAAAATCTGAAAGTTTAAAAGCCTCTAGTTCCTGGTCCTCAGCCTCTAGAGAGAGCTACTTTCCGTACATCCACACCTATCTGCCTTTCTGTTCTGTAATCTCACTTCTTTTCTCTGCCCAGCTACATCACTTCCTCTTTTGACCAGCTCTGTCACTTTCAGTCTGTCTGTACCTTTAGGGTCAACTAATTTTGGAATTAAAGGTGTGTGCCACCATGCCTGGCTCTGTTCCCATATGGCTTTGAACTCACAGAGATCCAGATGGGTCTTTGCCTCTTGAATGCTAGGATTAAAGGCATGTGCTACCATTGTCTAACTTCTATGTTTACTATAGTGGCTGGCTTTTCCCTCTGATCCTCCCATAAGCTTTATTAGGGCACAAAGATAAAAATATCACCTTATATCTCTGTGATATATTTCATTAAATTTTTTTTTTTTTTTTTTTGGTTTTTAGAGACAGGGTTTCTCTGTGTAGCTTTGCCCCTTTCCTGGAACTCGCTTTGGAGACCAGGCTGGCCTCGAACTCACAGAGATCTGCCTGGCTCTGCCTCCCCAGTGCTGAGATTAAAGGCGTGCGCCACCACCGCCCGGCTTCATTAAATTTTTAATTCATTTGAAAATGTACTGAAGAGAGGGGGGAGGGATTGTAGGAGTCAGAGGGGTCAAGGTCATCACAAGAAAATCCACAGAATCAACTAACTTGGCCTCATAGTAGGTCACAGAGACTGAACGAACAACCAGGGAGCTTGCAGGGGACTGACCTAGGCCCTCTGCATATATTTAACAGTTGTGTAGCATGGTGTTCTTATGGGACTCCTAACAGTGGGAACAGGGGCTGTCTCTGACTCTTTTGCTGGTTTTTGGGAACCTATTCCTTATAGTTGGTTGTCTTGCCCAGCCTTAATACAAGGGAAGACATTTTTAGTCTTACTGTAACTTGGTATGCCATATTTTGTTGGAGGAGAAGGCCTGCCCTTTTCTAAATAGAAATGGAAGAGGAGTGGATGTGGGAGGGATGAAGAGGGGAGGTGGGCAGGAGGGACTGGGAGCAGAAAAGGGAGAAAAACTATGGTGTGGATGTAAAATAAATAGATAAATATTACAAAAAAGAACAAGTTAAAAATAAAATAGAAAATGTGCTCTGTAGTTTTCAAGGGTCTATAGAGTTTGGTGTAAGTTTGTATTATTCACTACTGGTTTCAGTCTACGATGAACAAGTACATTTGATAATATCATTATTAGTATGCATCAATATATATTAGAGAATTATATATATATGATATCCTGTAATATATTAACATTATATATAAACACATATAATATATAAAAGTATACATATATATGTATGAGAGAGAGAGAGAGAGAGAGAGAGAGAGAGAGAGAGAGAGAGAGAGCAGGGATCAAGATACATGCTGCCTTGGCACATGTTTTAAAGATAATTCAGAAGAGTATAGTGTACTTTGCTGCTAGTATTCTGAAAACATTAGACTCTGCTGGCTCATGTTAAATACTTGGGAACTCATATTCATAATTTTTTGTTGTCATTTGTTTTATCAGCTCTTGAAAGAGGCCTGCCTAAGCTTTCCTGCTATAGAAGTGTATTTGTCTTTTTCTTCTATCAGTTTTATTAATTTTCTAAGATTTTTTTTAGCTTTCATTTGTGTGTGTGTGTGTGTGTGTGTGTGTGCATGTGTGGTGGGGGCGCTTATGTGCAAAGCTGCATAGGTGCCCACAGGGGCAAAGGTCCTTCACTCTTCCCCAGTGGGGTTATAGATAGTTGTAAGCTGCCCAACACATATGTGCTGGGAGCAAATCAGAACCACTGAAAGAACAGCAAGTGTTTTTAACCACCAATCCATTTTTTTTTCCAGCCCCTAGATGGTACAACACTGTCTCTACTTTAAATTTCAACCTGCCTTATAATATATGAAATAAACATTTTTATGACATAGATTTAAGTAATGGCTTTTATTACACTTTGCACTCCCTCCCCCGCCCCTGTGTGTGTCTGTGTTATTGTTACTGATAAGATAGGATTTGTTAATTTTCTCACTGATCATCCTATTTTATGGGTTTTCTCATTTTTCTTTAGGTTAACAAAGACAATTTTAAATTAAATTTTATATAAATGATAAATGTTCATCATTTTTCTTTTCTTTTTCTTCTTTTTTGATTTTTCTGTTTTGAGACAAGATTTCTCTGTGTAGTTCTGTCTGTTCTGGAATTCACTCTGTAGCCCAGGCTGACCTCAAATCAGAGATCTGCCTGCTTTGTTTCCTGAGTGCTGGTATTAAAGGCATGTGCCACCACCATACTGCCACCCAGAAATCTACATTATTTTTAATATATATATATATATATATATATATATATATATATATTTTTTTTTTTTTTTTTTTCTTTTGAGACAGGTCTCATGTAGCCCAACCTGGTCTTTGGGTCATTGTTGTTCCAAGAACAACATGCTTTTCTGATCCTGTATCTCCCTTTCTGTATTGTGGTTTCAGGCATTCACAAGCATGTTTGGTTTTATGAGGTGCTGGGGCTTTAGCCTAAGGTGTCATGCAAACGCCCTCTAAGCAAGGCTTGTCCTCTTCTATTTTTTATGTGGCACTTCACTGTTACTTTTCTAGTTTTCTTTATTTGTGTGGAGTAGGTTGTGAGCACAGGCATGGCACGTGTGTGCCACTGGGTCAGAGAATAACTTGCAGGGTCAGGTGCTTTCTTCTACCATGTATGTCCCAAGTATTGAACTCAGTTCGTCAGTGTTGGTAGCAAGTGAATTTATCCATTCAGCCATCTTGCCATCTCATTTTTAAGGTTTTAGTATATATTTATATTGCTTGTTTTATGATACAGTCGTTATACACTGCATAAATTCAACTCTCACATCTTCCTGCTTTTCCCAGTAGTCAAAAAAGATGTAGAAATGTTACACTTCTTAATATCTACTGATTCTTACATTGACAATGTAAGAATCTTGAATATATAAACAATAGGTTATGATTTTACTTCATCAAAAAGAATGTAGGAATTTGAAGAAGTAAAATTTACTTATGACACAGATATTTTAGTGATTGTATTGTTTTTTTTCGGCCTCCTTGATTTCTAAAATTCATTTTTTATGTGTTATTTAAGTTTAGTAACCACTTTTAGACCATTGTTCAGGGTCAATATCTTGTGACAAAATGTCTGAATTCCTTCATCTGAGCATGGCTGGATTTTCCCTTCCTTCCTGAGGTATTCTCACCTGCAGAGAGGTTGAGTTGAACTCCATTATTCATGACACTTTAACATATGCCTTTCCTTTCTAAGCTACAGAGTTTCTGAGGAGAAATTGGCTCTTATTTATTTATTTTTTCCAGGCTGAGAAGATATTTCAGCCAGTAAAGTCCTTGCCTTGCAAGCATGAGGACCTGAGTTCAGGTCCAGGAAGCCATTTATAAAAAGTTATGCATGGTTATGTGCTTATAATCTCAGCCACAGGGAGGCAACACTTGGATGATTGTTTTGATCATTGGCTAGCCAAACTAACAAATATGGTGAATTTGAAGTCAGTGCAAGACCCTGGCTCAAAAATTGAGGTATAAGCTAAACTGAAAGAATGCCTGTTGTGGGATGTCTGCATACCGTGTGAAGATGTATTGCTGTAAACAGTGCAATTAAAAGCTGAATGGCAGGTAGCTGGGCAGAGGGTGTATGTGGGGCTTCCAGGCAGAAAAGGAAAGAAACTGGGAAGAGGAATCTAGATTCGTGATTTCACCAGCAGACTCGGAGCAAGCGGGGTGTGCCAACCTAAGGAGAGGTAACCAAGCCACATGGCAGAATGTAGATTAATAAAAATGGGTTAATTAAGTTATAAGAGCTAGTTGGGGAAAAGCCTAAGCTAAGGCCAAGCTTTCATATGCAGCTGAGGGGTAGATGGGATCTGCCTTCTTACTACCCTACTTCTGCTACTGATACCTCCCTAGTTTCAGGGACAGCTGCTTTGTTACATACAACACTCAGTATAGACCTGGCACTTCTGAGGCCAAGTGATATGGTGGCCTAGCTGCTTCTGGAAAGTGGTAAACACTGATTCTCTGCAAGGTCTCTTATGTCCAACAATACCTTGAAACCTTCCTCCAAATGACAGCCAAGTTTCCTCTGACTTGTACACCCACACCTGCACACACACACACACACACACACACACACACACACACACACACAGTGTTTTCTTTTCATAGGTAAGCTGTCATTATCTCCTGTTGTTTTCATGATTTTTATCCAATATCTACCTTTATTTCATGTGAAACTTCCTCTGCTTCTTAATCTAAAAACTGATAGGGTTTTATTTTTTTGTCAACTTTGTAAAGTTAAAGCATTATGTTTTGAAGAAGCTCCACTTTTCTCTCCTTGTAGATGCTGACAAAATAAAGTTTGGGCCATTTTGTTAGAGTCCTGCAACTCTGCTGGAATCTGGTTTATTTTGCTCCCCTCTCCTGATTTGGATTCTCCTTATTGTTCTGATTAGGTAGCTGTTATTGTGCCTCTAAGTTTATTAATTCTTCTATCCCGTTCTTTCTCTTGCTGAGCCAGTGCATTGAGTTTTAATCTCAGTTATTATATTTTGTAGCTCTAGAATTTCCCTTAGGCTCTTCATATCTTTTATCTATTGGCTGAGGTTTTCTGTATTCCCACTTGTTTGTATTGTGTTCATAATGGTTCAGGAGGCATTTTTATGACAGCTGCTTGAAGATCATTGTAATCCTAAAATGTTTGTCACCTTATTGGTCATGTCAATTAATTGCTATTCCCAGTTGAGATGGAAGTCTCCATTATTCTTGTTAGGTTGAGTTATTTTTCACTGAAATGCAGGCATTTCCTAAGTTATACGAGACCAAAACTTGTCTGAGTATTCCATTATAGTTGTCTTCTTTGTTACTGCTGGTGAATCCTGAAGTCCACACTCCGCAGCAGGCTTTCATTCATGGGGCATCAGCCACTGCAACTGAGGGGTAGGTGGGGTTTGCCTTATTACCCCCCACTTCTGCCCCTAGTTTCAGGGACAGAGCTGCCTTGACACAATACTCAATACAGACCTGGCACTTCTGAAGCCAGGTGATACAGTGGCCTAGCTGCTTCTGGAATGTGGTAAACATTGATTCTCTGCAAGGTCTCTTATGTCCAACAATACCCTGAAACAAGTCACCCTTGAAGATCCAGCCACAGTGTACAGAAGATTCACAAGGGAAGAAAGTGTCCTCTACTGAAATTTCTACTCTAGTTTCATGATTGATTCTTCAACTGCTTATGGGAAGATAAAATTGATGTATTGAACTAGTAAAGGTCAAGACAGTGTTCCTGTATGTTTACATCTTACTCCTGTACCAACTTTTTAGTGTTCCTACAACAAGCACATTCTGAAGTTGAGTGGCTTAAATATAGCCTTTTGATTTCTTTTCATTGAGGTTAAAAGTCTCAAAGAAAGTTGCCAACATGGCTGATTTTTTTTTTTTTTGAGAAGTCATTTCTGGCTTAAGATAGCATCATAGTTCTGGTGTTTAAAGGACTCTCTGTGTGTGCCCTAATGCTTTGCCTTTGGGATGACTCATCAAGACATTTCAACAGAACTTAGATGGCTGGTGAAGAACACACAGAATGCTTAGATGTTTAAAGTAGAATCATAACTATATGGATATATCAAGAAAATGACTTAAATTACATTCATTATAGTAGAAAAATATATGTTTCTTTATCAATTTACAGATAAGGCCCTCAACTCAGTCTATAGAATTATACTTTAGGCCTATATCTAAGCTCCAAGGCGCTCACTTCTAAATAGAAACATTAATCACTTCCAGTGTATTTTCTACCCATTAGATCTCCATCTATTTGTGCAAATGCATAATTTGTACCAAGTTGAGATTTTTTTCTTAATTTTTGTCTTGGAGCTAAAACAATGCCTCACTGGAGAAGGAACGAAAAGAAGGGGAAACAGTTTAGAAGTGCAATGTCATAATGAGAATTTAGGAAAGATACATTGTGAATAAAGTTACAGATCATAAGATTCTGATAAACTTTTGTTGTACATGTATGGGTGTGTGTATCCACACATGCCTGTGGTGATGTAAAGTGTGGTAATATGTGAAAAATTCTTATGTTTAATGCCAAAGATAGTGAACATTAAAGATGTCACGTTGCAGGGAAATCACTGTTCATCAACTAAAGTAAGCTCATTATCAACCTGTATAACAGGACCATAAGCTAGAAAGTTTAGAATTAGGTGTTCATCTATAATAAATGTTTTATTTCAAAGGTAATGCTTATAAAATTTTAAAATAGATATCATTAGAAACTTGATATGTGACCGAGAATTCCTTTACCTTCAGCAGCAGGACTGAAAAGAGAAAAGAAAGAGGAGATTTATTTGGAAAGAGGCATCATTAGTTCAACATCCTTCTCAGGTCAGGTTCACACTTAACACAGATAAGCTTTTGTGTCTCTAGATCATGGAAATGGATTTTAATACATAATGATATTCTCCTGGCAGGTCAAAAGTATATAAATGCAGAGGAAGCAACATGGAACCTGTAGCAGAATCTTCAATTTGCAGCACTTGCCTGTTTTTGTCTCTTTGAGTCGGAGTCTTATGTATCCCAGACTGGCCCATAACCTGTTATGTAACTGAGGATAACTTTGAATGATGACCTTGAACTTCTAACCTCCTATCTCCAACTCCTCAGTGTTGAAATTACAAGTGTGAAAAGTCACACACATCCTCTTGTTCATGAGGCAGGAGAGTGACAACAGTTATGGGTTCCAAAGATTTTATTAAATCACCTCGCATGCAGGGCAGTGATCAATCAGGTTTCCAGAACAAGGACGAGGGAAGCCTTTTCCTCCTGGCAGCCCCAAGTAGGGGAAGAAGTGGCATTTATAAGCACAAAATTTATAAACATCTGTTGCCAAGTTATAATTTTCACCAATCAGAAATAAAAAAATTCGGGGCTTTCATGTTCCATTATTGTCAACCAACATACAAGGCAAGCCTTCTAGTTCAACCAATCAGACTCATTTTTTTTCCTTTCTGTGGTTAGGAACAGCCATAATGTTTATAGAGAGCTAAAGATGTGCAACGACTATTTCTATGGTTTATGGTGGATGTTGATTAACCATTGTGTAGAGAGCTGTGTGCAGCCGCACCTTAAAGATGGTGCTGGCTTCCGCCCTCCGCCCTCTGCCCTCCATACGGCGAGTGCTAGAAGTGGTGGCCTGTATGGAGACCTCCTCATCTCTCCGTGGGGCTCAGAATTTTCTGCAGTCAGGGGGTATACCGGTAAGTCCTCAGGTAAATTGGGGATCCGTGACAAAAGCAGGGTTTTGCTCTCACCTGTAAATAGAGGGGGAGTGGGATAGTAGAGCCATGACTACAGCGGTCGGGTAATCAGGAAACAAAGTAAGAAAGTGAAACCAGAAGGCTGGGGCTATTTGGTAAAGGCTCTGAGAAACCTCTAAAATTGAGGAAGAAAGGATATACTAAGATGGGCGCTTCCTCCTCGCACCCAATTTTTCTGGCTCTTAATGAGCTCCTTCTTTCCAAAAAATTAAAGATTAAAAAAAGCACCTTAGAAAGGTTTCTGGAAGAGTGTGACATCGTTGCTCCCTGGTTTGTAAAGTCTGGTAGTCTCACGGTGGCGTCATGGGAGGAGCTAGGACATGACCTAGACTTTGCTGCAGAACAGGGAACGCTTAAGAATGGGATAAGACCAGTGTGGAAATTAGTTAGAGGTTGCTTGAAAGATCAGAGATACAATGACGCTGTGGAAAATGGACAGGCAACTCTAGCGATACTCCAGGAAGAGAGGTCGGAGAAGGCAGCCTCCGAGAAGGCCGCCTCTAAAAAGGCCGGTAAAGATGAAAAACACAAACAAAAGAGACAGAACAGCTTATACCCTAGGCTTTCAGATTTGGAAGATTTTGAGGACTTAGAGTCCCCCAGTCTCTCGATTCTGTCCTTGAGGATGAGGACATAAAATCATTATGTGAGTCTTTACGAAGTACCAAAATAAGAAAGAGACGTAAAGACCAAGAAAAGAGTCGGGGTAAAAAGGAAAAGTGAGTCTGAGTCTCATGTCCCTCCTTCCGCTCCTCCACCATATCCTGGCACGTTCCCTGTGACATCGAATGCGGGGGCATACTTTAACCCTAATGTGTGGAGGAAAGTCAGGACAGAGATGCAGGTGGCATTCCCTATGTTCCAAAATCCTCAAGGTAATAGGTACCATGAGCCTTTGGATTTTAAGGTCATTAAATCATTGGCAGACTCTGTCAGAACCTATGGTATCACAGCCTCCTTCACAGTGGCTCAGTTGGAAGCTTTACACAGGTTCGCTATGACACCAGCAGACTGGATGAACCTAACAAGGGCCTGTCTCAGTTGAGGGCAATATTTAGATTGGAAGGCACTTTTAATAGAATTTGCTAGTGAGCAGGCAGCTGCAAACAGAGCCACAGGAGGAGGACAGGCAGCTTGGGACATAGACATGTTATTATGGCAAGACAGATTTGCTAATCAGCAAAATGGGTACCCAGTTCAAGTTTATGATCAGATAAACTTCATTGCCATAGGAACATGAAAAGCGCTTCCCAATACAGGAGAGGTGAATGGCAACCTCACAAAGATCATTCAGGGGCCTATGGAACCATTCTCTGATTTTGTGGCTCGTTTAGTAGAAGCTGCGGGAAGAATCTTTGGTGACCCTGATGCAGGTATGCCTCTAATAAAGCAGCTGGTTTACGAGCAATGTATGAAAGAGTGTAGAACAGCCATTACACTGTATAAATCTAAGGGTTTAGAGGTCTGGATGAAGGTATGTAGGGAGCTTGGAGGGCCCTTAACCAATGCTGGCCTTGTGGCTGTGGTTCTACAACTCAACCAAAAGAAAAATGGAGCCAATGGTGCCTGTTTTCGATGTGGCAAGATGGGACATATGAAACGTAACTGCCCCCAAGGAGGAAGTAACCAAAGAACAGGGAACAGCCAACGCCTTATCCCCGGAATATGTCCAAAATACAAAAAGGGGAAGCGTTGGGCTAATGAGTACAGATCTGTTAGAGATATAAATGGACAGCCCATACAGAATAGTGGTCTTCCAAAAAACGGACAGTGGGGCCCCCGGCCTCAGGGCCCACAAATATATGGGGCAGTGGAGAGTCAGGAACAGAACAGAAACCAGGAGCAGTGGCCGACCCTCAGACATCCCAACCACCGCGGCGAGCCACTGCAGGTTCAACAGGATTGGACCTCCGTGCCACCACCCAACTCGTATTGACTCCCCAAATGGGGGTGCAAATAGTAGAGTCGGATTTCAAAGGTCCACTTAACGGTGGTACGGTAGGATTACTCATTGGTAGATCGTCTACAACACTGAGGGGCTTACAGGTCCATCCTGAGATTATTGATTCAGATTATACTGGAATAGTCAAGATCATGGTTGAGTCACCTAAAGGTATTACTGCCATTTCCCCAGGAGATAGGAACTTCAACTTGTCCTGTTACCTAGTTTGCATGAAACTTACCCAGCACATGATAGGGAAAGGGGAAACAAGGGGTTTGGATCCTCAAGAACAGACTTAACATTTTTATCCTTAGATTTGGATCAGAGACCAATCTTACAATTGACTGTTAATGGCACCAAAATTAAGGGACTCTTGGACACTGGAGCAGATAAGAGTATTATTGCTAGTAAAGATTGGCCTCGAGGATGGCCAATACAAGTCTCCTCTCAAACGTTACAGGGATTAGGTTATGCTAATGCTCCAAATGTCAGCACAAATTTATTAAATTAAAATGATGAAGAGGGACATTCTAGTGTTATGAAGCCGTATGTCCTAGAACTCCCAATTTCCCTTTGGGGAAGGGATTTAATGCAGTCTATGGGACTGAAATTAAGTAATGAGTATTCCAAAGAATCCCAAGGTATAATGAAGAATATGGGCTATCATCTTAATTTTGGGTTAAAAATTTTTTTACAAGGAAAAAAAACTCCAATACAAACACAACCAAGACAAACCAGACAAGGACTGGATTTTTCTTAGGGGCCACTGAGAAAGGTATTCCCATATCTTGGAAAACGGAGGAACCAGTGTGGGTTCCTCAGTGGCCACCCTCCTCCGAGAAGTTACTTATAACAAAGCAGCTAGTACAAGAACAGCTGAAAGAGGGACACATCAAACCTTCCCTATCTCCCTGGAATACTCCCATATTTGTTATAAAGAAGAAATCAGGAAAATGGAGGTTACTACATGACCTTAGGGCAATAAATGGGCAAATGAAGATTATGGGTCCAGTCCAACGTGGGCTCCCATTATTGTCAGCCTTACCAGAGGATTGGCCAATTATAGTGGTGGATATTAAGGATTGTTTCTTCTCAATACCATTGCATAGCAAAGATGGAGAGAGGTTTGCCTTTACACTGCCATCCATAAATCATGAAGAACCCGATAAAAGGTATCAATGGGTTGTCTTGCCACAGGGCATGGCCAACAGTCCTACTATATGTCAATTGTATGTAGCAACTGCCTTGGAACGTTTGAGACAACAATTCCCAAAGCTAAAGTGCCTTCATTATATGGGTGATATACTTTCAGCAGCTAAAGAGGAATGCCTGTTACAGTCAGCCTATAGCTTTTTAGTTGAGATATTGAAGAAAAAGGAATTATGTATTGCTCCGGAAAAGGTACAACAAAGCAAAATTATAAATTATTTGGGGTCCAAAATAGGTAGTCATCAGGTCATGCCACAAAAATTAGAGATAAGAAAGGATCATCTTCATACATTAAATGATTTTCAAAAATTGTTGGGAGATATAAATTGGATCAGGGGCAGCTTACAAATGGCCAATTATGAGATAAAGCCGTTGTATGAAATACTGAATGGAGATTTGGCTCTTGATTCTCGAAGACATTTAATGCCTGAGGCTAGGGAAGTCTTGAGAAAATTAGAGGGTAGGTTACATCAGGCTTTTCTACAACGAGTACAAGATGTTTATGAAATTAGCTTATGCATTTTACCTACATTCTTGCAGCCTACTGGAATTTTATGACAAAAGGGACCTTTATTGTGGGTTCATCCCCGAATTTCTCCCGCAACGTCTATAGAGTATTATCCCACTGCTGTAGCATTACTTGCACAGCAGAGCATTCAGCAGTGTTTGCTACATTTCGGGACTTCCCCTAAGACATTAATCGTATCATATAATTCTAATCAAGTAAAAGTGTTATGTGCCACCATGGATGAATGGACAATATTATGCTGCTCCTATCAAGGAAATGTAGACTGCCATTATCCCAAACATCCACTATTAAATTTTTTAAAAGAGCACCCAGTAATTTTTCCTAAAATAACTGCTTCGCAGCCTATTGCTGGGGCCAGTGTTATTTTTACAGATGGTTCCAAAACTGGTTGTGGCGCTTACATGATAAATTCAGATGAGCCTGTTAAGCATCAATTCTCCCCTGGAGTGCCTCAGCAGGTGGAACTCTTAATTGTCATTGAATTCTTTAAGGCCTGCTCCTTTCCATTTAATTTAGTCTCAGATTCAAGTTATGTTGTTAATGCTCTAAAAAGCCTTGAATGTACAGGGCCGATCAACCCTTCCAGCTCAGAAGGCTCTTTATTCCAACAATTGCAAGGGTTAATATGGCAACGTACAAGCCCATTCTTTGTACAACACACACGTGCACATACAGGATTACCTGGGCCCTTGGCTAAAGGCAATACTAAAATGGCCTCTGCAATCAGCGCGCATATGCTTTCCATAAAGAATACCATGTAAATACAAGGACATTGCAGCAATGATTTTCCATCTCACATGCTGATGCATGCAAGGTGGTTCTGGGTTGTCCCCAATGTGTTGTTTTCCATCATCCCCCTGGTCTGGGGGTTAATCCTCGTGGTTTGCTCCCCCTAAAAACATGGCAGATGGATGTTACTCATATTTCTGAGTTTGGACATGTCAAATATGTCCATGCCTCTGTGGACACTTGTTCAGGTATCATACATGCCACCCCTATGGCAGGAAAAAAAGCCTCTCATGTCATTGCCCACTGCTTAGAAGCTTGGGCCCCCTGAGGTAAACCTCAACAACTAAAAACTGACAATGGTCCTGCATATACTGGACAGAAGTTTGCCTCCTTCTGTCACCAAATGAATGTACAGCTAATACATGGCCTTCCCTATAATCCTCAGGGTCAAGGCATTATGGAGTGCGCTCATCGCTCCCTAAAGGCATTGCTTCTAAAACAAAAAGGGGAATAGGCTATTGCTGTACCCCGAAGGATAGACTTTCTATTGCACTTTTTACCTTAAATTTTTTGAATTTGGATGCTTCAAATTACTCAGCTGCAGACAGGCATCAGTGTCTGCACAGCCTCTTAAAGGGAATGGTGAAGTGGAAGGATACCTTGACGGGTATCTGGCATGGTCCTGATCCCGTGCTGACATGGGCACGAGGTTCTGTTTGTGTTTTCCCACAGGATCGACAGGATCCGATTTGGGTACCTGAGCATCTGGTGCGAAAATCTCAGGGCCATGCTGATGGTCCTCAGCCTGATATTGATGGGAATGTCGGAGCAGAGATGGGGAATCCTTTCAGCATTTCCAAGACCAATACCAGTGCAACATGACTCTCACTTGTTCCCACGATTATTTATACCTTAGATTTACCCTACCTTCCCTTGGAAAAGGAGATAGCACCCATTGGGGAAAATAGATCATTCCAGTTATGTTTTCAACTGTTGTATAATAGATCTGAAGAGCCAAAATGCATCCCATTATATAATCAAACTGCTGCTTTGTTTGACCTCCCCGACTCTACTAGTGGCCCTTGTTTAAATACTAATGTATCCTGGGTCCAGGGATGGTGGCCTATAAATCATTCAAATGAAGCGCCACCTATGCAGCCCAAGTGGGCCCCTTATTGTTGGGAAAATAATTGGGGTGAAGCCTGACCATGGACAGGATGCCAGAGCCGAGGGTCTGTTTGGGCCAATGCCGGAAAGTTCTTTGCCTTTTCACCAACCATTAGTACTTTTGCCAATCAAACTACTGCGGGATGCAATTATACTAACCAGGATCCATTCTTGTATAGCCTAGCCAATCCGTTTGACAATTGGCTCCTCTGTGGGATAAATGGCAGTTGTATAAATCTGGAGCCCATGGTCATGATAGGGGAGGACAACAAGGTGTAAGTAAATTTAAGTGGTCTACTTCAAAACCTTTTGCATCCTGGGATTCCTGCAAACCTCGTCAAGAGGATAATCGTGTAACGACCTCCCCTGCTAACCCGACAAGGGGTGTGTCCACTACCAATGCGGGATGTGAGGATGAGGGAGTAATACCATGGCAAAATGTATCATATAAGCCTACTCCCATTTGTGTACATACTCCTTTCATGTTTATTGTTAGTAATGGTAGCTTAGAAAATTGTGATAATAAGACATGCTTCTATGCACAATGCTGGAATGCTTCTTTATTTTATCAAGCCATGGTGGTTCGTATACCTGGGTGGATTCCAGTACCTGTAGAGGCACCCACAGCCATGAGCATATTTAGAAATAAAAGAGATTTTGGCATTACGGCGGCTATTATTGGAGCTATAGCCCTTGCCGCCGGGGGCGCTGCCACTGCTGCTGTAGCAATGACCCATACAGTGCAGACTGCACAAACCTTGAATAATCTTTCCGCTAATGTAGCTACAGCCCTAGAGCTACAAAGAGGCATAAATGGCCAGTTAAAAGGAGGCCTGATGATAGTGAACCAAAGAACAGATTTAGTACAAGAACAAATTGATACTTTGTGGCAAGTAGCTCAATTGGGGTGTCAATGGCCATACCCAGGATTATGCATCACGAGTGTGGCCTATCAAAATTTTACATATGCTGCAAATATGTCTAAACAGCTTTCTAGATACCTTACAGGTAATTGGAGCAGACAATTTGATGCTATGGTGGATGAGCTTCGCTTAGCCATTGTTGCTGTTAATTCCACCCGAGTGGATCCTGGACTTACAGAGGGACTTTCATCCTGGATTTCTGCAGCCGTGAATCATCTGAAGGAGTGGGCGGGACTAGGAGCCCTAGCAGGTTTATTGGTGCTCCTCTCCTTGGTATGCCTGTGGTGTATCTGTCGCATAAGGTTTTCACAGCGTCGCAATGCAGCCATGATCATCCAAGCCTTTACAGCCATTGAGGCAGGGCAGTCTCCCCAAGCCTGGTTGTTGAACCTTAAAGAGTATTAAGCACAGGATGTGAGGCTTGTGCACTGCACTCAAGATTGGTAAATACGATTTTGAGAAGAGCATGTCTGATAGCATGTGGGTTGATGCCCCAACTCCCACCTCTGTAAAAAGGGCATTGGACGGGTCAGGTGTCCTCCAGGTGGATGACGCCTGTACAGACACTAGTACATGTCCAGTTTTGACAGAGGTCAGACCTCTACTCTTTCCTGTAGCTTTGCAAAACAAAAAGGGGGAACTGTAGAGAGCTTCGTGCAGCCGCACCTTAAAGATGGCGCTGGCTTCCACCCTCTGCCCTCCAGACGGCGAGTGCTCGAAGTGGTAAACAAATCCTTATTTGGAAATAAACTGCTTAAAGAAGAGCTCCAGTGTTGCGTCATCCTTGCTGGTCGAGGCAGGCGCGACACCATTGGAAAGTTTTCATTTCCCCTAGAGCTTGGAAACCTGAACATTATTTCACCCTACATGTAAAATAGAGTCTGAGGTCAAGATGGCAGTACTCAGACCAAAGTGCTTTTTCCTGCTCCCTTCATGAACCACTACTTCCAGTTTATGCAGTTGGGGAAATTAAATTCAGGACCTGTGCATGCTAAGCAAATGTCCTTCAAACATGATGATAGCAAACATGTCCCACTACACCTAGTGTGTGAAGTGCTGGAGATGCACTTCATGCATGCTACATCTTCCACCTGTAGCAAATCATGTTCAATGTCTTCAGCAGACATTGTTCTCAGAAAAGAGAAACAATCCTCACTGTAGTAGTGGCAAGTTCTATTTTGCTTCTGTTTCTGAGCTACCATCCTCTCTGACATATTTCTTCTTCCATTATCTGTTAGATTATTCTAGGTACCCTTGTGACCTGCAGGCTGCTGTGTCCTCTTGTCCAGCATGGATGTTGATGTCAGATACCTCATACAACTTGTTGACCTCTTTAACTCATCTTTAACTCATCAAAAACAAGGATGTGATGGGTACCTTGGCCACTATTTGAGGGGACTTTGTGATAAAACATCTTATATACTATAATATAATGCAAAATTCTCAAGTTGTTAGGCTTAAAATAACTCACGTTATTAAAGATTACTAGTTGTGGAGAATGGAAATTCAAAATTTGGCTAAGTATCTGAGAGTAGCAGCTGCTCTTCCAGAACACCCAAGTTTGGTTCCTAGCACCCACATGGCAGCTTATAGTTATCTGTAACTCCAGTTCCAGGGGATTCAGTGACATTTTCTGGCCTCTACAGGTACCAGGCATGCAAATGGTAAACAGACTTACATGCAGACCAAGCACCCATACACATATAATTAAAATACAGAAATTAAATGATCGTGATGCCCCAAGATCTTTTTTCTGTTACTGTTAGTATATTGATAGTTATTATATTGAATGTAAAAACTGAGAAGTGAAGTACGTGTATTAAAAATAATATTAACATCTATTCCATGTAAACATATTTAGGATAATTACAATACAGTTCCCAGGAAAACATGTACTTAATAGAAGAGTGACCTTACGTTTTCTTATCCCCTTAGCTGTATTTTGTTCTCATATCTTTTCTACATTTAAACTGTTAAATTATTCTATGGATATGAATTAAGGAGAAGCTGACCTCACACAGATACAATACTATAAATGGAAAGACTTAATAAGCACATTCAAAGATTCTTGGAGACATTGAGTTGCTGGACAAATGTTTATCTATTTGGAATTACATGTGGTTCGGACTGTATTTCAAAGCACAGCAAAATTATGCTGAAGGAAATTTTTGTGAATCCTGCCTTCATTATGAGGCCTAGAATTTGATAAATTCCAAGGTCATAGCACAAATGTATAGTAGTAAGTCAAGCTTAAAGATCCCCAAATATCCAATTGTAATGTGTAGATTATGAATGTAGATGCCAACATACATTTCACACAAATTTTAAATGTACACATGTATAGAACGTGATCCTAATAGCTATCTTAACATAGTATATTAATATAGTAGTTATAGAAATGTAATTGTACATAGTTATAACATACCTATATACTAACACAACTTTAAAGATAACTTTGTATCATACAGTTATGTAAACTATTAACCGTGGTCCACTCTACAGTTGCCTGTGAAGGCAGCAAGCAGAACAACAGTTTTGGAGAGTAGAAATTCAAAACGTTGCTGCCAGCATGGAAGTGGCATTGGACATGATGCTTATGATAAAGAAATAGTTGTGTCTTTTGATTGTAAGTCTAGTTCTCAATTTCCTCATCCAAAAAAAAAAAAACACTTTTAATTATGATATAAATGAAATATATGCAGTTATATATTATGTTCCCCAATGTGTTGTGCACCCTAATAAGCTTATCTGGGGTCAGAGAACAGAACAGCCACTAAATTAGACATATAGGCTAGACAGTGGTGGCACACATGCCTTTAATCCTATCACTTGAGAAGCAGAGATCCATCTGGATCTCTGTGAGTTCAAGGCCACAATGGGAACAGAGCCATGTGTGGTGGCCCACACGCCTTTAATTCCAGCACTTGAGATCTCATGCCTTGCTTGGGAAGGACACATTCTTTTAATCCCAGGAAGTGATAGCAGGAAGCAGAAAGATATATAAGGCATGAGGACCAGGAACTAGAAGCTTTTCAGCAGTAGTTTAGCTGAGATCCATCTATGTGAGGACTCAGAGGCTTTTAGTCTGAGGAAACAAGATCAGCTGAGGAGTTGGCAAAGTGAGTTTGGCTGTGGCTTATTCTGCTTCTCTGATCTTTCAGCATTCACCTTAAATATCTGACTCTGTTTTTTTTTTTTTATTAATATAACCTTTTAAGATTTGTATTACAAATATACAGTCCCCTAGGTCCCCATCTGTTCCAACTCTTAATCATCCTCATAGATCAAAGAAATGAAGCCTGAACCTCCAAGAACTGATGACTGCTTTTAGCTTAATTGAAGGTCTGAATTCTCCAGATTTCTAAATCAGTGACACTGTTCAATAATTAACTCAATAGGAGTCTGTTGTTCTGGCATATATATTCAAAGAGTATCATTCTTTTCACACTTAAAGAATCGTCTGATTCTTAATGCTTGTATGTCTCTTACTGATTCACTACATCTGCAGTCTTCTGACTCAACATGAGACAGCCTTGGCATTCTGACATCTAGTTGACTCCTGTTTGGAGGTGTCATCTGTCCACAGTTCCAAGTCTTATTTTAATGCAGTGACTTCTGGTTCTGAGAAACTCATTGTGTTCTGTCTTTACTTGATGGCTTTGTTTCCTTGTACCATGAGGCAAGTCAGGTGTTTTTTTTCTTTTCTGTCTTTAGCATGTGACCGAGGCAACAGAGATGCCAATCCACACCGAAAGTTTAAGACATTGAATCTGATCCTATCTGACCACAAGGATTTTGCAGATAACTGTGGTATTAAGTGCCCTTCCCATATTCCTTTCAGAAGCTGACAGCCAATAAGAAACAACCTTGAGGCAAAATACTGACATTTTGGAAAGAACCATTTGAAGAGCTGTAAGAGAGACAACTTGAAAATAATTCCCAGTGTGGCTTTCTGCAAGAGACAACTTTGAAGACACCAGGAGAGCAGAGTAGCCACCCTCATGAGACTCAGCATTAAAGAAGACCTGATATCAAAATGATTGCAAGTCAGCACATGGAAAATAGCCCTGGAATGTGCTACCAGGAGGAACAGAGACAAAGAGAAGCAGCTGCACACTAAGTCCAGGTCATCGCACCCATGAGAGGGTCATGAGGTCAAGGGCATCTTTGCATCTTAACAACCTGAATGTCTTTCTCCTATGGTGCACTTTATGAATGACTTTCACTGTATACATTCACAGAACTGTACTTGGCACTGGCTTTTTCTCTCTTCCTGACTCTGGAGAAAGGTATTTACATGCTTTTCACTGTAAAAACATGAGTTTTATCATTGACCATGCAAATTTCTCTGCTTCATTCTGAGCCTGTGTTTATAAAGCTTTTGATAGAATCCTTGAAAGATCCAGGCTTGCTTCATCCTTTGTAGGCCAGCATGGCTTATAGACCACAGGCAATGCAGGCCAGGCAATTATGCCTCTTGGGTTTACACAGGAAATGAATTTGAAAGGTCTGAAGGTTTTATTTGGCAAATAATAGAGCAAGAAATCTCTTGGGCTTCCTCTCAGGGTTTGCCTGAAGGAAATCTTTGAGAGAGAGAGAGAGTGTGTGTGTGTGTGTGTGTGTGTGTGTGACATGCAGAAATGAAAGTCTAACACTAACTCTCATCAGAGCCCACATTCTTTTTATTCTGGATTAGTTCGTGTTCAAAACATCTGAGTGATAGTGTGGCTATGCAGCATACATTTTTTAGAAATGTATAAGGAAGAAAATGTATTTATAAGAAAATATATTGATAAATATAAATACAATAAATTTACCTTACAGGTCCTTTGCACATATAGGTCTAGTTTTTATATGATGCCTTTTTGTGACAATGGGTATATCCCTGTGCTTAGATGTATTTCTTGTTCTTTGTCCTTGGCTAATTTTCCTGTCTGGTTGTTTTGTCATATTTCATTTTGTTTGTTTTTGATTTACCTTATTTTAATTTATTACCATTCCTTGGATTCCTGTTTGCCTTCTAACAAGAGAAAAAAAGGTATGGATCTAGATAGGAGGGGAGGAGGAGCTGAGAGGAGGAGGGGTTGGGCAAGGGAAACTTTTCAAAATAAGAAAAAATATACATTTGACATGCTATCTATAAAAATAGTAACTATTACTTACTGAATTTTCACTAGACTTCAACATTCCTTTGATCCCATCAAAGGTAAACTTTCATTTCACAATTCTAAACCTGAGAGATTAAATAACAACAAAGCAACAACAAAATACTCTTAATTCTTCTGATACCAGATCGACTATCAGCAATAACTGCATTCACTGAACTTCCCTAAACTTATTTTTTACAGTTCTTATCTGTATAAATTTATATAAAATTAGAAATAGAAACAAAATGCATTATTTTGGTTTTATGAATGGACAGTGAACATCCATAGTATTTGTTTATTTGTTGTTAAATATGCATTGTAATAGTAACTTTTCAGACTATTTTTACCTTTATGGATGGGTATTTTGTGTGCTTACAAGTCTAGGCACAACATGCACACCTATTGCCCAGAGGCCAGAAGAGGGTGTTGGATGCCCTGGAACTAGAGGTTATGGAAGACAAAAAATGCTTCTGGAATCAAACACAGGCTTTCTGGAAGACTAGCTAGTGCTCTTAACATGTGAGCTGCCATCTCATCAACCCCACATTAACTTCTCTGAGACAAAACTTGAAATTGTGTGTGTGCATCTGGAAATGACTCATACACTGACCCAGAGTAAACGTGTGACTTTGTGTGCTTGCTACCATTTGATCAATGATTCAAACCCACTCTTCAGCTCAAGCAACACGTAGAGGAGAAAAGCAAGCTGAGACAGGCTTCTTACCCTTACATATTAGTGGGTATATTTCTAGGAGAAAGGTTTGTTGTGCATTATCAAATGGCAGAAGTTTGAACATTCAGAATTGTATGTATGCAGAATTAAAGGCCTTTAAAGTATTGACCTTATTTCCATTACACTTTTTTCTGCTATTCATTTTATTCTTTCACCAAAATGCCGCATGAGGATATGCTAGTAGAGCGCCTTCTCAGGGGACAGAAGAGCAATGGGCAACAACACTGAGCTGTCAAATTTGTCCAGGGTTCTTGCTCTCCAGGGAAGGCATAATGAGGCTGTAGGGAGAATGTGGCATCAGGTTTCAGTGTGAATTCTGGATGCTCTGTGGGTTATTCAGGTGTCACTGGACAGTTTACTTCCTGAAGCCTTGTGTCCTTTGTGGTAAAATGGTGAGGAGAGTGATTTCTGGAGTTGGTATTGGAAGAGGAACCTGAGTATTTTGCTTCTACTAATCAGACCCATTACATTGGCAAGGAATTAAAGAAATGCCACCTAAGTGGGGTTGTGTTGTGGAATATTATTTTAACTATGTGAAGATATGTTACATTTGTTTATGCTGCCTTTGTTCATGATGTAAAGATGTGTTAAATTTGTTTATGCTACAGAATATTGCTTTAACTGTGTAAAGATGTGTTACATTTGTTTTTGCTGAATTTATTTGATTATGTAAAGATGTGTTGCTGTTTCACTTGCTTGCCTAAGGCACCTTGTTTAGTCTAATAAATATCTGAATTTCCAGTAGCTAGGCTGTAGAGGGATAGGCAGGGCTGAAGGGCAGAGAGAATAACTAAGAGGAGAAATCTAGGCTAGAGAGAAGAAGGAGAGAACTATGAAGAAAGAGAGGAATATGCCTGGGGCCAGAAGCCAAGCAGCTGCAAGTAAGCCAGACAGAAGCAGTGAAGGTAAGACATACAGAAGGAAAGAAAGGTAAAAGGCCCTGAAGAAAGTGAAGATGAAGAGGAACAGGTTTAGTTATCAGAGCTAGTGGGACTAGCATAAGATAAAGTTGAACATTCCTAACTAAGATGAAGTATCTATGTCATGACTTGGGAGCTGGTTGTTTGCGCAGAAGAAAGCCTGGTACAAAGTTGTGCATACAAGTTCTTCCCCTTACCTCAAATGCACTTTTCTATGTACTCTTCGTTCTTACACTAATTTCTTTGTTTGTTTGTTTGTTTGTTTGTTTTGTTTTTGTTTTTCGAGACAGGATTTCTCTGTGTAGCTCTGGAGCCTGGAACTCACTTTGTAGACCAGGCTTGCCTTGAACCCACAGAGATTCACCTGGCTCTGCCTCCCAAGTGCTGAGATTAAAGGCATGCACCACCAGTGCCTGACACTAATTTGAATGCATAAATAATGAACTCAAAATATTATGATAGGGTAAAACTTGCTAAGCATTTCTTTTTTTATTTTGTTTTCCATCATTTAAATATATTTTCTTTTTTCTCCTTTTTAATTTATTATATTTGTGTTTTAATTTTACATATCAGCCATGGGTTCCCCTGTCCTCCCCCCTCTCACCCCCACCCCTACCTTCCCCCCAGCCCCTCCCCTCCATTCCCATCTCCTCCAGGGCCAAGACTCTCCTGGGGATTCAATTCAACCTGGTGGATTCAGTACAGGCAGGTCCAGTCCCCTCCTTCCAGGCTGAGCAAAGTGTCCCTGTGTAAGCCCAAGGTTCCAAACAGCCAGCTCATGCACTAAGGACAGGTCCTGGTCCCACAGCCTGGATGCCTCCCAAACAGTTCAAGCTATTCAATTGTCTCACTTATCCAGAGGGCCTGAACCAGCTGGGGGCTCCACAGCCTTTGCTTCATAATTTATGTGCTTCCATTTGTTTGGCTATTTGTCCCTGTGCTTTGTGATGGACTTTTCAAATTTGTAAATATTGTATTTCATACTTATTCACACTTATCTGTTTGGATCAAATCTATCACATGCTCACACCCCAATTCCATCCCTATAGACCCCATCACTTTCATCTCCCAATTTCATCCACTCACTGTCTTTCTCTCTCTTTAATACCCACTTAGTACATGTCCTGCTGCTTGTCTGTGCGTGAGCATATGGAACCTCTCCAAACCCCCATCCCTGAAGAAAACTGATTCTTCCTCTCCCCATTGGCATCATCTGCTGATGACTCATCAGGTGGAGGCGGGACATCTATAGGCGGGTATGCCTTCCCTGCCCTCTGTTCCTTATAGTGGGTGTAATATGTCTACCTCCCACACGCCTGCCACCATGTCTTGTCTGCTGTGAATTCCCTTATGACGGTTTTCATTTTGCAGCTAAGAAGTGGAGTAAACTCTTTCTCCCCTAACCTGGCCTTGTGATGGTATTTTCTCATTGAAACTGGAAAGGCAGCTAAGACAGTATTCATGTGGAGCCATTGTCTATGTTGTGGGTCACACAGCCTATATTTGAAGACACTCTTCTGATTAATGTATCTCAAATTATAGGATAGTTCTCATTTTCATTTCTTTCTTTTTTTTTTCTTTTTTTTTTGGGGGGGGGGGGAGCTGAGGACCGAACCCAGGGCCTTGCGCTTGCTAGGCAATCGCTCTACCACTGAGCTAAATCCCCAACCCCTCATTTTCATTTCTTATTGTACACTTTCCAGGATAAACTTTCTTTGGTGAATTAAATACTACAACCATCAGTAATTCTGAATTGTGAAATTAAAATTTTGTAAAATTTTGGGATTATATAGACCAGGAAGTCACTTTCACTGCTGTTTGTATTTTACTTTTCTGCATGTCTATGTTATGTTTCATGTTCCAAATTAATATTCATAAGCACAGGTGTTAAAAGCAAAGATGATAGAATACAGGTAAATGTCATATGTGCAATACTAGTGCACATATAGATGAATGCCATTTAAAACATCAAGCAATTTCAAAAAAGAGAAAGATTAAGTATTAGCATGTACTAAACAGACAATGTCCTCAGGGGTTCACATGCCCTCTTGTACCATTCAACATGTATACATCAATCATGGGAAAGATCCTTAAGATAAGCCTCATTCAAACATTCTATATGGAGATTAGGAAGCTGAAGTTAGCAAGGGTTAAGATAATAGACCTAGAAAGCAGTTTACATAGAATAAAGCAATTAAATATGTGGTCCTTTAACAATGAGGAAGCTTTCTGTTTAGAGGAGCTACTCAGCCATTGTGAAAAGTTTGATATCATTTGTCTGTCTTCAATGACTAAAAAAAGACTTTCAGTACTTAAGCTATAAGAAGTATGCAATAAATATAAGCTTGTTGAGTGAATGGTACTATAGTGAGGAACTGTTTGAGCCACGCCCTGAAGCACTGTTCCTAGGGAGGCAGCTGTAGCTGTTACATCTGCCTATGACCTTGAGGTACTTGCCCCTGGGGCATGGCCACCAAGGACCCTTGTGACCTGGGATGCCTGTACACCCTCTCTTGTGACAACCTTGTGGTTATGGATGCTGAAATCTTGGACCAAGCCATTCAGCATGAGACAAGGCTCAGTTTTTCCAGACCCCATGATAAATCTCCCTTGGTTGTTAATATACCCCCAAATAAATTATTTTGATCATTAAACAGACTCAGTGGATTAATCCCATTATCTAGAACCCAACTCCCCCACATGGGAGCATTTCTGGCCTCTTTTTTCCCACCCAGATAGCTTCTATGGATTCCATCCACACCCAGTGCTATCCATAGTAATAGACCTAGAAAGGTGTTTACATAGAATAAAGCAATTCAATATGTGGTCCTTTAACTACAAGGAAGCTTTCTGCTTAGAAGAGCTACTCAGCCATTGTGGAAAGTTTGATATCATTTGTCTGTCTTCAATGACTGAAAAATGACTTTCAGTACTTAAGCTATAAGAAGTATAGAATAAATAGAAGGATGTGGAATGAAAGGGTGCTTATGAAAGGCTCAAAATGTTTTCCACACCCATATTCCCCCTACAATTAGCATAGCAGGGAACTTATTGAAATGCTTTGCTATCACGTATTGAAATCCCAGCACAGTGAGAGACATCCCCACTCTTACACAGAAGTCCCAGTGTCTTTCTCTTGCATCTGGGGAGACTGTAAAGTGATCTGTGTGCAGCTTCCATGAGAAAGCACTCCAGGAGGACCTCTGAACTTACTGAAGTTCTGGGAGAGATTCTCCAATAAATCTCTGACATAAACTTTCAAAGTGAAGGATCTGCTAGAGAGCATTCTCCACAGAGTACTAGAACTTTCCCAGAAGGATAAACAGAGCAACTCCAAAATAGATGGCTGGTTTCTAACATTTTATACCACCAAAACTCTTTTCTAATAGAAGTAATATATGATTGTAAACTGGTTATTAAATCAGGATAAAGGAACTGACATTTCAGTCTGCAATTGCCATATGTAATATCTGCAACCCTGATTTATACATATGTCCAGTGTATCTATCTGTCTAAACAACTCTGTGATGTATTGCTATATTTGTCTATGATCCATCAATCTATCTGTTATCCTTTCTATTGATGTAATTATAATTTATCCTCTACCTGATTATGTACCTACTTGTCAATCTATTTAATATATGTTAAATATATTAATATATTGAATAAAGGTACCATAGAAACAAATACAGAAAACCTGCTACTTTGAGGAATTGCTTGAGTTATAAATGTAAAAAACAATTTGTAGTATAAATAGGAAAATCAAGGCTAGTAGTCATATTATAGACAGTAGGGTATCACTATGAAATAAACACCCAGAGAGAAGAAATTGGGCTTAAAACAAATGCAGAGGAAAAAAACACTCAAAAATGTGACTTAGATGAACAGTCAGAATGAATGCAAACTAATAGGTATCAGAGTACTGATACGCATTTTTTAATTCTCTTCCCACAAATTCTGACAAACAAAGAGGAAATGGAGCATGAATGGGGAAAACAAACACTATGGCTATAATAAAGCAGGAACAAAGTGGAGTGCCTAGAAATGTGAAAGGGATAGTGCCACCACCTAATTGGTTCTTTCTCTTCTGGTAAATACTAGGATGTGAACTTGAAATAACAGTTTGCAATGTGAAATAACACTGAGTAGTACTAAGCACAGCCAGGCAACCAGCCAATAGTAACTAACTGTCAAGAAACAACTCTTTGAGTTCAGCCTGAGTCCACACCCATGCTTTCAAAGGTGCCATTCACTCCTTCATCTACCCATAAGCCTGAGCAGTCCTGTCAGAAGAATCTGCATGCTCTTGTCTAGGACTTACAACACTCCATGTCTAAGTACATATAGAAAACGTTAAGCCAATAACAACAGGCATTTAGATAAGTATTGTTTGTGTTTGAGCTGTTGTATCACACAAGTACAGAAAAGAAAAACAAATTATAAGATCAGTTCTTTCTCTCAAATATCATGACTGTAACTAAGCTGTGCCACAACATGTATTGCCAAAGTATCATATTTTTTGCCTCTCTTGTATTAAAATTTGTGATTCTGGAGGCATATTATAAATGTGTATGTACATATAAATATGTGCATATGATAAAAATAGATACAATGTATAAATATTTGTAATTTAAATATATATGATGTATATGTTTATGAGTTTTTATAGTTTTCATCTGAAATTTTATGTTAAATAATTCATATTACAATTACATTTGTGCATATGTTTTTTTAAAACTAGGTTTAATGGGAGTAAGGTCTAGTACCAGTTATTTATGTTGGCAACATATTGATTTTGAATGTTATGATTGTGAAAAATATTGTATTTATAAGTTAATATTTAATATATTTTCAACAAAAGTAGAACTTTTGATGCAATTAAGAAATTTTGATACTTATTATAACAATTTCTTTTTGTAATTCAATTTTAAGAAGTAATTATTTTGGATATAAAATTGACATATATAGAATCCCCACCAGCCTGAAGGCAGGTGAGATACCTAACTTCAGGCTCTGACCCACCCCCACTACCCACTGGATGCTGTCCAGACCCATTCTGATGCCCAACCCCAATCACCTGAACATCCTCCCCATGGCCAGCCCTCCCCCACAAAGCCAGCAGACTACATAGGCACAGGCTTAAACCACACCAGTTAGAAAAAACAGGAGAGTGACTGGCCTCTCAGCTGGACTGCCCCAAAGTCCAGACCTTAACTAAACCCTAGGACACATTCCATACTCTTCCCTCTCTTATCTCAGCACCAGCAAGTGAGCTGGACCCTGCCCCCACCTCTGGTGGAACTCCACTGCTCTGCTGCAGTCGCCACTAGCTGGCATCAGGTGAGATACCTGGTGCCAGGCTATGCGCCCACCCTGCCACCCACTGGATGCTGCCATCCCAAGACCCATCCCAAGTACCTGAACACCCTACCCATGGCCAGCCCTCCCCTGCAACCCCAGCAGACTACATAGGCACAGGTACAAACCACAGCAGTTGGAAGAACAGGCACTGTCACAAGCAACACCATTTGGAAGAAAAGATGAGTAAACACCAGTGTAAGAATGCATTTAACAATTGAAAGAGCAATATGGCACCATCAGAACCCAATGATCCTACAACAAGAAAACCTAAACATTCCTATGCAGCTGAAACACAAGAAAATGAACTTAAAAACTACTTTATGAAGATGATAGAGGCTCTTATAGAGGAAATAAAAAAAATTCCTTTAAAGAAGTTGAGGGAAAGACAAACAAAAAATTGGAAGAAATCAATAAGTCCTACAAAGAAAGCCAAGAAAAAACAATCAAACCACTAAAGGAAATGGTTCAAGACCTGAAAACTAAACTGAAATAGAAACAACAACAACAAAAAAAACATAAACCAAGGGAAGTCTGGAAATGGAAAATCTAGGGAAGTTAACAGGAACTATAGATGCAAGTATCACCAACAGAATACAAGAGATGGAAATGAGAATCTCACAGGTTAAAGATACGATAGAGAAAATAGATTCATTGGTCAAAGAAAAGGTTAGATCCAATAAATTCCTAACACAAAACATCCAGGAAATCTGGGATATCATGAAAAGACCAAACCTAAAAATGTTAGGGATAGAAGAAGCAGAAGAATCCCAGCTCAAAAGGTATAGAAAATACATTCAAGAAAATCATAGAAGAAAAGTATCACACCATAAAGAAGTACATGACTGCAAAAATATAAGAAGTTTATAGGACACCAAATGGACGGGATCAAAAAAAAAAAAAAAACATTCCCTTGCCACATAATAATCAAAATACTAAACAAACAGAATGAAGAAAGAATTTTAAGAACTGCAAAGGAAAAAGGCCAAGTAATATATAAAGGCAGACCTACAAGAATTACACTGGACTTCTCAATGATGACCCTAAAAGCCAGAAGGTCCTGGACAGATGTTTTACAGACACAGAGGGACCATGGATGCCAGCCAAGACTACTATGTCCAGCAAAATTTTCAATCAACAGAGAAGGAGAAAACAAGATATTTCATGACAAACCAGATTTAAATAATATCTATTCACAAATCCAGCACTACAAAAAGTACTTGAAGGAGAACTCCAACCCACGGAACTCAGTTAAATCCATGAAAACACAGAAAATAGATAATCTCACAACAGTAAATTCCAAAGAAGGGAAACACACACACTAATATCACCACCACCAATGCCCCCCCCCAAAAAAACATAGGAATTAACAATCACTGGCCAATAATATCTCAGTATCAATGGACTCAATTCACCAATAAAAAGATACAGGCTAACAGCATGGATATAAAAACAGGATCCATCCTTTTGCGGTATACAAAAAACACACCTCAACATCAAAGACACACATTATCTCAGAGTAAAGGGTTGGGGAAAGATTTTCCAATCAAATGGACATAAGAAGCAAACTGGTATAGATATCCTTATACCTAACAAGACAGAATTCAAACTAAAATCAATCAAAAGGGATCAAGAAGGACATTTCATAGTCATAATAGGAAAAATTCAACAGGATGAAGTCTCAATTCTGAACATCTATGTCCCAAATATATGGTCACCCACATATGTAAAAGAAACATTACTAAACCTTAAATCGCACATCAAAACCCATACACTAATAGTTGGAAACTTCAACATTCCACTCTTATCAATGGGCAGGTCTGCAAGACAGAAATTTGACAGAGAAACAAGGAAACTAACAGATGTCATTACTCAAATGGACTTAGTAGACATCTACAGAGCACTTCACCCAAATACAAAAGAATATACCTTCTTTTCAGCACCTCATAGAACCTTCTCTAAAACTGATCACATACTCAGACACAAAGAAAATCTTATCACATGAAAAAAATGGAATAACCTCCTGTATTTTATCAGACCACCATGGCTTAAAGTTAGATTTCAACAACAAAAATTATAGAAATCCTACAATCTTATGGAAACTGAATAATGCTCAACTGAATTACCACTGGGTCAAGGAAGAAATAAAGAAGGAAATTTAAAACTTCCTAGAATTCAAAGAAAATGAATCCACAACATACCCAAACTTATGGGATACTGTGAAATCAGTGCTAAGAGGAAAGTTTGTAGCACTAAGTGCCTACATAAAGAATTTGGAGAAATCTCATATAAGCAACTTAATAGCAGATCTGAAAGCTCTAGAACAAAAGGAAAGAAACTCACTCAGGAAGAGTAGATGGCAGGAAATAATTAAACTCAGGGCTGAAATCAATAAAACTGAAAGAAAGAGAATAATACGAAGAATCAATAAAACAGAGTTGGTCCTTTGAAAAAAATTAAAAAGATAGACAAACCCTTATCCAACAAACTAACCAAATGACAGAGAGAGAATATCCAACTGAACAAAATCAGAAACAAAATGGGGAACATAACAACAGACTCTGAGGAAATACAGAGAGTTATCAGGTCATACTTAAAAAAACTATACTCCACAAAAATAGAAAATCTAAAAGAAATGGACAATTTTCTCACTAGGTACCATTTACCAAAATTAAATCAAGATCATATAAACAATTTAAATAGACCTATAACACCTAAGGAAATAAAAACAGTCATTAAAAGTCTCCTAACCAAAAATAGCACTTGACCAGATGGTTTCAGCACAGAATTCTATCAGAATTTCAAAGAAGAACTAATGCCAGTATTTGTCAAATTGTTCTACACAATAGAAACAGAGGAATGTTGCCAAATATTGAGTTCACAGTTATCCTGATACACAAACCAAACAAAGATGCAGCAAAGAAAGAGAATTGCAGATCAATTTCCCTCATGAACATTGGTGTAAATATATTCAATAAAATACTGGTAAGTGGAATCCAAGAACACATAAAAAAAAAAATCATCCCTCATTATCAAGTAGGCTACATCCCAGAGATGCAGGGTTGGTTCAATATATGATAATTGTCAATATAATACACCATATAAACAAACTGAAAGAAAAAAAATCATACAATCTCCTCATCAGATGCTGAAAAAACCTTTGACAAAATCCAACACTTCTTCATGATAAAGGTTCTGGAGAGAACAAGGAACATAACTAAACATTATAAAGGTAATATACGGCAACCCGATGGCCAACATCATATTAAATGGAGAGAAACTCAACATGATTTCTGCTAAAAATGAGGACAAGAGGAGGCTGTTCACTTTCTCCATATCTATTCAATATAGTACTCCAGGTTCTAGCTAGAGCAATAAGACAACAAAAGGAGCCTAAGAGGATACAAATTGGAAAGGAAGAAGTCAAAATTTCACCATTTGCAGATGATATGATAGTATACATAAGTGACTCAGAAAATTATAGCCGGGAACTCCTGAAGCTGATAAACACCTTTAGTAAAGTGGCTGGATACAAGATTTACTAAAATAAAAAAAATTAAAAAAAAAGTAGACCTCCTATGTACAAATGCTAAATCGTCTTGAGAAAGAAATCAGAGAAGCATCATTCTTGATGATAGCCCCAAATGACATTAAATATCTTGGGGTAACTCTAACCAAACAAGCAAAAGACCTATATGACAAGAATTTTAAGTCTTTGAAGAAAGAAATTGGAAATGAGATCAGAAAATAGAAACATCTCCCATGCTCATGGATCAGTAGGATCAATATAGTAAAAATTGCAATCTTATCAAAAGCAAGCTACATATTCAATGTGATCTCCATCAAAAATCTCAACACAATTCTTCACAGATCTCAAAAGAACATTACTCAACTTCCTACAGAAAAACAAACGAACAAAAATGGGATAATTAAAACAATCCTGCACAATAAAGCAACCACTGGAGGTATCACCATTCCTGACTTCATGCTCTACTATAGAGCTATACTAAAAACAGTTTGGCATTGGCATTATAACAGACATCTGGATCAATGGTATTGAATTGAATCTAAGAAACCTGACATAAATCTACACACCCATGAACACCTGATTTTTTACAAAGAAGCCAAAAATAGAAAAAAGAAAACATCATCAACAAATGATGCTGGTATAACTAGATTGCAGCATGTAGAAGAATGCAAATAGATCCACATCTACTGCCATGCACAAAACTCAAGTCCAAGTGGATTAAAGACCTCAACATAAACTTACTTACATTGAAGCTGATAGAAGAGAAAGTGGGGAATAGCCTTGAACATACTGGCATGGTAGACTACTTCCTAAATATAACACCAGTACCACAGACAGTGAGATAGAAAATTAATAAATGGGACCTCTTAAACCAAAAAGCTTCTGTAAGGCAAAGGACACAGGCAATAAAACAAAATGGCAGCCTACAGAATGGGAAATGATCTTCACCAACCCCACATCTGACAGAGGGCTGATATACAGAATACATAAAGAACTAAAAAAACTAGACATCAAAATATCAAATAATCCCATTAAAAAAATGAGGTACAGATTTAAACAAAGAATTCTCAACAAAAGAATCTTGTTGGCCAAGATACACTTACAGAAGTATTCAACATCCTTAGCTATCAGGGAAATGCAAATCAAAATGACTCTTATACCTATCAGAATGGCCAAGATCAAAAAACCCTAATGACAGCCTATGTTGGAGAGAGTGTGGAGTAAGGGGCACATTCCTCCACCTCCACTGCTGCTGGGAGTGCAAACTTCTACAGCCACTTTGGAAATCAGTGTGGCGGTTTCTCAGAAACCTGGGAATCAGTCTACCTCAGGACCTAGCTATACCACTTTTGGGCATGTACCCAAGGGATGCTCAACCACACCAAAACGACACTTGCTCCAATATGTTCATTGCAACATTATTTGCCATAATCTGAAGGCAGCCTAGTTACCTGTCAGTTGAAGAATGGATAAAGAAAATGTGGCGTATCTACTCAAAGGAGTATTACTCAGAGGAAAAAAATCAATGATAACATGAAATTTGCAGGCAAATGGAACTAGAAAAAAAAAAACATACAGAGTGATGTAACCCAGACCCATAAAGACAAACACAGTATGTATTCAGTAATAAGTGGATAGTATATGTAAAGCAAAGGATAACCAGACTACAATCCTCAGCCCCAGAGAAGCTAGGTAACAAGGAGGATCCTAAGAGGGACGCATGGATCTCCCCGGGAAAAGGAAATGGATGAGATGTCCTGGGTAAACTGGGGGCAGAAGGTGGCAAGTAAAGGGGAGATGGATGGGAGCATGAGGGATCAGGATGGCTGAGTTGTGAGTGAGACAGAGGAGGAGAGTAATAAAAGAGATGTCTTGATAGAGGGGGTCACTATGGGGGATAGGGAGAAACCTGGTCCAGTGAAACTCCCAGGAAACCACAAGGATGACCCCAGCTAAAACTCCTAGCAATAGTGGAGAGGGTACCTGGATTGGCCTTCCCCTGTAATCAGATTGGTGACTACTCTAATTGCCTTCATTCAGTACCTGATGGAAGCAGAACCAGAGATCCACAGCCAAGCACTGGGCCAAGCTCTGGAGTCTAGTTGAAGAGAGAATGGAGGGATTAAATGAGTAAGGGGATATCAAGATCAGGACTGGAAAATCTACAGAGAAAGCTGACCTGAGCTTGTGGGAGCTCCCAGACTCTAGATAGACAGCTAGGGAGATGGCATGGAACTGTCCTAGGCCTTCTGTATCTGGGTGACAGTTATGTATCTTGGTCTTTTGTGGGGCCTTTAGTAGCAGGAGCAGGACCTGTCTCTGGTGCATGAGCTGGCTCTTTGGAACCTATTCCCTATGGTGGGATGCCTTGTTTAGCCTTGGTGCAGCAGGGAGGAGCTTGGTCTTGCAGTAGCTTGATATGTCATGCTTTGTGAATTCCCAAAGGAGCTCTTACCCTGTCTGAATGGAGAAGAAGAAAGAGTGATAATGGTATAGAAGGAAGGTTGGGGAGGGAATGGCAGGAGAGGAGGGAGGGGAAATTGTGGTTGGTATGTAAAATAAAGCAAAGAAAAAACTGGCATATGTATAATGATTTTAATTTTCAATGTTTCCATTTATTTAAATCTAAAATAGGCTAAATGGAAATTCACTTTTTATATTTAAAATACAACCAAATGTTTTTAATTACTAATCACCTACTTCAGATTTTTGTTTTGATAAGTGATCATATATAAATATTTGATAACATTGAAATCTACATGTTACATTGATTTTATATTATTTGTATTTAAATTTTATACTTCATTAAGACATGTTACAAGCCATTTTATCATGGCCAAAATAATCCAGTCACATCCAGCTATCTGTTGTTCTTCCAGCTTCACACATACCTGGATTTGAAAAACAAAATCAATAGTCTTACTGTAGAAAAGACTGATTTAACCATTTTGCCTGTAACAATTACTTTTTTGTTGCTGTTATACAAGAGAAAGCAACATAAATAAAAACAGATTTATTTTCACTCACAGGTTCAGATATTTTACTTCATAGTCTGTAGCTCCATGGACTCTGGGGATCTGGTATGGCAGAGCATGATGGCAGAGGATGTGGGTGAAGACTGTCCACTTCATAGTGGACTGAAAGTAGAGAGAATAAATACAGGAAATGGACATGGCAAGATATTGTCCAGTGACTCCTTTCTTGTATCAGGGATCAATTTCTTGCTTTTGACTCCTTTCAATACTGTTGGTGTATTTTGAATCTATTAAATGATTTATCTATTTTTTAGATCAAAGCCCATGATCTACTATAGAAATGCTCTCAGACACACCAAGAAGAGGCGTTTACTACATCTACTCAAGTTGATACTGAAGATTAACTGAACTGTCACATTAGCTCCTACTTGGACCCCAGAAATGGAAATATATAATGAATTTGTGGGGTTTTTTAAATAATTTGTCCAAATTAAAATAGGGTAGTTTACATTTACTCTAATTTTGTTTCTATGTTTTGCTTAATGACATCAGAATATAGAACATACTCTAAAAGTTTACTACATTGATGCATAATTCTTAAACATTTAGAAATATCATAAATGTGGGTCAATGTTTTCACACATGTATTAGACATGATTAATGCTATAAAGAAACTTGAAGCTAGGAAATTCAATAAATAAAATTGACATTGGAGAAGAGAAAATTCATATGACTAAGCAAACAAACATGAAAAGGAAGAGGAGCATAATCAATATTCTTGGAATAATATGATAGGATATATTATTTACACAGTAGAGAGAACATGCTGTGGAAAAAAGTTCTTAGAGGAAATTCCAACAATTCATAAGAATTCTTCAAACTTGAAACACACAACTCTAAATGGCACATCTTTTTAAAATCCCACCACTCAGAGGTCAAGAACCCTATGAAAGAGGAAGTAGAAAGAATGTCAGAGCCAGAGGTGATACGGGAAACCAGGAGAACAAGGCTGTCTAAATCAACATGAAAAAAACAAAAACAAAAACAAAACAAAAAAACTCGTAGGAGCCCGCAAAGACTGAAACAGAATGCAGAGAAGTTGTATGGGTCTGCACCGAGTTCTCTGCATATATGTTATAGCTTTGCATTTAGAATCATTATAGAACTCCTGAGGTGTGAAGGAGTGGGTCTCTGTATTCCTGTGCTTTCTTTTGGGCTCTTTTCCTTCTGTTGATTTGTCTTGTTCAACTTTGGTGTGATGATTGTTGTTTAAATAAAATATTTAATAATATATTATATTTTGTTATGTATAAAATAATCTGTATCAAAATACTGCTAGATAAAATCTGACTACTCAATAAAAAATAAAGAAAACATAAAACAGCTAATAGTATCAAAAGGGGAAGTTTCTTCATGCCTGATTTCACTGAAGCAGTAGAATGTATTGTTGTTTGATTCCTTAAAATTATTTATTTAAACCGATTACTCAGGACTCTCTGAGAGCAAAGATACTATGTGACCTTTGCCTCCAACAGTATCAGTAAAGGTCCCTATTTTCTGAACTCTAACCCCAAAATAGAAACAAAGCATATATTGGAACCTGTAGTAGTGAATGTCATGATACAACATATATTAAATTCAGAATATTAAATTCAGGCTTAATATATGACATTTTTCTCACATTTACTATAAATGATATTTTTTTTCAAAGAAAGAATTTAGCAACTTTCAGCTAATATCTTATATTTCCACTGGAATAAAGAGAGTTAATTTTCAAAGACTTCCCAAAAGAAAAGAGAATCATCAAACTGTGTTGGCTTTCTTATCCTTTAGTTTCTTTTCTCTGTGACAGAATGTATGGCAGAAATAACTTCAAAGTGGGGAGTTTATGTTCTTCTTGGTTCAGGAAATACTGTCTGTCATGGTTTGGGAGACACTGCGGCAGTAGACTGCAGCTTGGCTTGTTCTTTACATCTTGGATGGTCAGGAAAGACACAGCACTCATTCAAGAAATCAGGACATGCTCTTACCCTGAAATACCCACTCAATGGCCCAGTTTTACCTGAGAGGTTCAGGTTCTAGTACTTCTTAAAAACAATCCTGCTGAAGAAAGGGAGGAAGAATCATAGGAACCAGAGGGCTCAAGACACCACGCGGTATCCACAGAATCAACTAACCTGGGCTTATAGGACTCACAGAGACTGAACCAAGAACCAGGGAGCCTGCATGGCACTGACCCTCTGCATATATGTTACGGTTGTGTAGCTTGGCCTTCTTGTGGGACTCCTTAGGTGGGAGCAAGGGCTGTCTCTGACCCCTTTTTTTTTTTAACCTTTTTTTTTCCCCATTTTTTGAGACAGGGTTTCTCTGTGTAGCTTTGTGCCTTTCCTGGAAGAATGTCTTTTTTTATTTTATTTTATAATTTAATTTAATTTTACATATCAGCCATGGATTCCCCTGTCCTCCCCCCTCCCCCCTGCCCCTCCCCCTTCTTCCCCAGCCCAACCCCCATTACCATCTCCTCCAGGGCTAAGACTCCCCTGGGGATTCAGCTCAACCTGGTAGATTCAGTCCAGGCAGGTCCAGTCTCCTCCTCCCAGGCTGAGCAAAGTGTCCCTGCATAAGCCCCAGGTTCCAAACAGCCAGCATCTCTGACTCTTCTGATGGCTTTTGAGACCTGATTTCTCATACTGGGTTGCCTTGCCCAGCCTTACTACAAGGAGATGTGCTTAGTCTTATTGCAACTTGATAGGCCATACTTTGTTGATAGCCATGGGAGGCCTGCCCTTTTCTGAACAGAACTGGAGAAGTAGATGGGGGCAGGCACAGAGGGCAGCCAGGGATGGGACTAGGAGGAGAGGAGGAAGGAGAAACTGGTAGGGATGTAAAATAAATGAATTAAAAATAATCCCCTAGAGGCCAAGGTTTCCAACACTGGAAGATGTTCAGATAGTTTCATTGAAACCATAACAGCTTGTACATGCATCTCATATCAAATTATTGTGACTAGCAGGGTCAAATATTCTGCCTAATGTGGTTAGTACCCCATAGTGCATCTGGTGACATCGATTCTATCCACATATAATGAAGAACAATATGTTTGCACAGACATGTTCTATATTATTTAGGGAATAGTGCCCCACACAAAACATCTAAAAACAGAGGAGTAGAACTGAGTTTACTATACTAACTGAAACAAACAAACAAACAAAAACAATGATAATGAGAAATATGCCTATGCACAGAATTTTGGAAATCTTCCGAATTCATTGCTTATTTAAAGCAAGCAAAACAAGTATACATATATCTTGATGAAACTTTGGGTATCAATTATAGAGGTAAATTGCAGACAGAGAAGAGTATTCATTTTTCATCACAATTCTAAGAAACTACATTGGACTATGAAAAACTGTGGAAAGCAATTGTAAAGATCTATGTATCCAAATATGAATGTAATACATTTTTATAGGCAAGAGAAAAGAATATTACTGTTATACACCTCAAAATTATTCCATGATCAACTCCAATAAAACAAACAAGATCATAGAAGGAAAGTATAAAGTAATCAAATAGTGCTAAGAACTGAGTTATAAATTAAATGGCAAGGGCTGGAGAGATTGGCTCAGCCATTAAAGGGTAGGCTCACAACCAAAATTACAAAATTAAATGGCAAAATGAGTCATAATGAACACACTACATGATGATTTTCAGAATCTGTGTTCAGCAAGGTACCAAAAACTGGTGTATCATTTTTGTTGACTCTATTTGATTCAAAGGGGACTGGCTCCTTCCAATGTAACTTGATAAAACACAGTAGAATCAACAGCCAGAGTAGATCTTGACTATTATTTTTCCTGAAATTTCTACAGATTCTTCCATTTTCCATGACATGAGATGATCACATACAATCCCAGGTTCCAGCAGTATGAGGCACTAGTTTCCAGTTTCTGCTTAAAAGGTGCTTTAAATTAGGTGCCAGAGCATGTGTGTATGTAGGAGCTTTGGTCATTACTATCAGTGTTTTAGTGCTTCCACTGGGAGCAAGCCAGAAGTTCTTTCAAGTGCCAGTAGCTGAGTATTGCTAATATGTAGAGTAGAGGAGAGTGTAGTAGGAGGGATAACTATGATAAGAGTGTTTGAGAAACTTCTGAACAAAACCAAAGTAATATCATCTGGAAACCAACTATTTTATACACATAAGCATATATCAATATGTGTGTGTACATGCATGTATGTGTAACAATAATAATCAAGAAAAGCAGGCTGTCAACTTGAAAGTAGGGTACATGGGAAAGGTTGGAGGGAGGGTAACTGGAAATGAGTGGAGTAGATAAAAGGGGGCTTATTTAATTCTGTAATTTCAATCAAAAACATATTTTTAAAAATATTTAGTGAAAAATTAAGTTTGAAAGTTTTATTCCACTAAAAGATTATCTTCCTGTGACTATCCCTCTTTCTTACCCTCTAATACAGCAAGTTTACAATCAAAGGATAATATGGAATGCATATATAAAAAGAGAACTATCCCTGTAAGCTAAATATGGAAAGGGGTAAGAAGGTGTTTCAAAATATTCTGCAGAGATGGGTGTTTATGACTCTTCTTTTATCTCAATACTGTTCTGCACGGTTTGTGATATTTGGAAAAGTATTGACATATTATTCACTTCACACTACTACTTCTATCCTGGGAATAGTTACAGCAGATGTTTTCATGAGTCTAAAATGGATGGCACTGTCTTATCTCTGCATTAGTAAGTTTTACATCTTCTGTATTTTGTCTTCATTAGATGACCATAACTTTTCCTGTTGTTTCAAATAAGGCCTTTGTCACAATACACTGCAGCTTCAACAGAAGCCAGGGAAGTCTTCTATGTCCAATGGAAAGCATATACTTTATGTTCATCATTGGTGTTCCCTGTGGTATAGCCGATAACACCAGCCAAGCAACAAAATTTTTAAAAATCCTCTAAAATAGAGGCAGAAAACTGTTACAAACAAACCATTTGTTGGTATATATTTTTTCTAAAAAATAATTTACATGAAACGAATGGAAAAATAAGTAATTGTAATATGTCTCAATATTTATAGATGCACCCAAATCTTGGGGAATAATATTAGAGATTGTTTTTTAATTTATGGAAGGATGGGTTTCAGCTTCTTTTCATTATATATCATTTGAAATATCATATTTTAGTGGATCCACTCCAGATTTAATAAGATATATTTCATCTCTCCATTATCTGATTATCACTGTATGCAAATTGGCATTTTATTCTATGTGGTGTACAGAAATATAAGAACTATGGTGACATATTGTTTTTTATTTCCATCATTAGTAGAACTAATATACAGCTGTATAGAACAACTATATAGAATTATTACTTTTATTAACATGAAATTGTTATGTCATATCATAAATCAACCTGAAAAATAAACCATGCGTTTTACTGTTTTATCCATATCACAATACACATAGATTAATTTTAATAAGTAAGCACAGCTTCTAGTTTATAAACCTGATATATTGGATTTTGATGTACCAAATTAAACAGTTTGATGAACTATTCTATAAGAAGAGAATGTCTAATTTAAAATAGATGAGTGGGGGGGGTGAATAGAGAAATACATACATTTGAGAGAATGACTTCTGCTGGACACCTTTGGAGATACCCCTGCTCATCTCAGAACCATCAAACTGCAGGCTAATCCACTCCACAATTTGATGAGCTCTTAAAAATGTACTCACACCATGTCAGTGCTTTTCTATATCAACCATTAATGTGGAATAAATGAACCCTAGACATAGATCCAAGTGATAAGGATTTGTTATTTCTCAGAATCTGTGGATTACTGACTGTTGAGCTGGGTGGGAATTCTGACGATACTTTCAACATTATCTCAATTTGGACTCCTCTTGAGACCCAGATCCTTATGATCTCCATTAAAATAATTCTTTTTCCTTAACTAACTAACTAAATAAAATGAGGTCACATTGAAATAAGGTGGGTCTTAAACCATTTGATTGGTAGATTATAGTAAGATTGCCACATGGTGACACAGAGCTCTGAATCTTGTGTGACATGGCCTCTGGCCAAAGGTGACTGCTGAATCACAGAGGTTTTCTCTCAGTTGTATTGTGGGATATTTCTGCTGACATTTCACTTTTATACTCTAATTTCTAGAAGTGTGTAGCAAGCCATTTACTTTGGAGTTTCCTTGTCAAAACAGCCTTAGACAATTAGTACAGTTGCTTTAATAGGTAGTGTGGTAAATGCTCTTTTCTTTTTGATAAATTAATTTTCTGAAAATAGAGTGGAAATCTTTGAAGCTCTGATTCCTGACATCAACACTCAACGCTGAGTTTGTGTCTGGCCTTTGTTAGTCAACGGGATCCAATCTGATCCAATGAATCCTACTGAGAGATCTATAAGCAATATTTAATATACTATTATGTCATTCCTACTTAATATTTGAATTTTTCCAATTATTTGATTGCCAGTGGTGATATTCTTTTTTTGTTTTGTTTTGTTTTGTTTTGTTTTGTTTTATTTTGTTTCGAGACAGGGTTTCCCTGTGTAGCTTTGTGCCTTTTCCTGGAGCTCACTTGGTAGCCCAGGCTGACCTCGAACTCACAGAGATGCACCTGACTCTGCTTCCCAAGTGCTAGGATTAAAGGCGTGTGCCACCACTGCCTGGCGATATTATATTCTTTTTTTAATCCATAAAAAATTTTTATCTGACACTTTAACACATTCAGTGTTAGCCAGGTAAGGGCTAAGGAAAAGACGCAATGGTTAAGAATAAGCATTGTTCTTTCAAAGGATCCAGGTTTAGTTTCAAGGACCAGTATGGTGGATGACAACCATATGTATGTAACTCCTGTTCTAGGAGACCCAAAGCCCTCTTCTGGCCTCCACAGGTACCAGGCACGCACATGGTCCATGAATATACACGCTGGCAAAACACCAGTACACATAAAAATTATTTTATTTTATTTTTTTAAAAATCCTTCTTTAAAAAGGAAGACTAGCAGGGCTGGACCTGGTATGAAAAACTACTATGGAGGTATCAGACCATGGAACGGATTTAGGGACAACATTGATAAGTTTAGGTTGCTAAATCTCAGTAAGTGCATGGAAATTGATCTCAAACATGAGTGATAAGAACCTGCATGTGTTTTACTGAGTATGTAAGCATACTGCAGATTAAATATAAATAATGGTAGGCAGGTTATTATAACTTGGCTATTATGTATGCCCAGCCCTGACTCTAAGGAGAGATGTTCACTTGAACAATGACTTGCCCAGAGGCAATATTGGATGGAATTCTTCACCAATGAGCTGGTTTCAACAGGACCTCCACAGCAACCTGCTGACTTGAAAGATCCACTCAATGTTTGGGCCATTGGCAATACGTTCCCAAAGAATATGCATTTGTTGTAATGTAGATACATAATATTTTTGTCAAAATCCTAGGGAATGGTAAAAATTATCAGTATTCAGAATAAAAAAAATCTCTTGTATTTAATGGTATTAAAACACTCATAGAAACTAAACTAATAATTTTATTAATATTATGTAATCCAAGAATCACATTACTTTTGTAATTATTGTATATTAGCTGTATTCACTAAATTACATTAATTCTATTAAATATGTTAATTATATTGATAATGAAATAGTATTATATATTTGTCAACAAATAAAAGAATACATGAATATAAGGATATTTAATTGCTTAACTCTCCTTGTTACTTTAGTAAAAGGGGAAGAGATACATGAATTTGCAAGCAGACTCACCTTTTTCCTTAAATAGCTGTACATTCATTTTTACTGAGGCCATCATTGCCTTTGCTTTCATTAAATTAAACTTCCCTTCATACATTGTTGTTATCTTTTCTACAATAAGTAGTCTATTTCATTATTTAAATAATTTTGAACATTTTCCTTTCTCTAATTTCTTTGTTTACATATTTATCTACCATTTGATTTATTGAGCAAGAACTTAAGAAACCATTAAAATAACTATCTGAAATATGCTAGGCATCGTCCAGACACAGACATACAGACAGACACACAGACACCTGCCCAATGATACCTGAGGCTCAGTGACTCAATTCATCTTTTTAATTAAGCAGGATAATTGCGTGATGGTTAGTGACAATGGAGATACTCTCAGAGATTTATATAATTTACACAAATAACAAAGATCAATTTCCCCAAACTGGATACATCTCCCTCCCTCTCTTCCTCTTTTTTTTTTTTTTTTTTTGGTCTCAGTCTGGACTAAGTGCTGGGATTAGAGAGATGCACCCCTTTCCAATCAAGTAAGCTCTTTCTAATAAAGCAAATTAGAAAATCTTCACAAACTATGTTTTTAAGACTCAAAATTTTAATTTTTCTCTATGTTTGTCTTTGTGCATGGGTATGTGTCTGTGAGTGTATGTCCCAGCTAATGGAGGTACTGGAATTATAGGCAATTATGAGCCACCAGATAGGTGTGCCTTGAATGGAATACAGTTCTGTTTCAACCACTCTTGACCAATGAGACACAGCTAGCCCACAGACTACCCTTTCTGCCTCTTCCAAATAAACACAGATTGCCTTTATGACTCATTGTTTTGTTTCAAAGTGAGAAATAGTTGGGATAGTAAATCACCCATATGTTCTGTCAGAATCTCAAAACTTCATTCCTACCATTCCTCAGTGTATCCTTTAGATATTAGGAAAGCTAGTCACAAAGATCCCTGAGTAAAACCTACATATTTCAAACGTAGTAGACTGACTCCAAACCAGTTCCCTGAAATGCCACTACAGCCATCATTTTTCTGTTTCTGTTTCAACTAAAAACAACTTGTTTCTTGTTTTCTAACTGCCTTAACACACATTCTGCCTGAAAATGTGATAAAGTTAGTATTATTCAGGTCCCAGAAAAAAATCAACATATACATTTCTAGAAATCCAGGACATGGCCTTTTCCATACTGATTTAAGTGACACAGGATCATTAATGGTGATTAACGTATCCAAGTCTACATACAGTTACTCTAAATTTTCTTAGAGCTTCTTGAAAATGATTTATCTTTTCTAGCAATATAGCACATGAGATTGAGGAGTCACAGATGCCAACATTCCCAACGTTCATGGGCCTGGGTAATGCATACTATGGGAGTAATTTTCCTTCTTTTGTTTCTGTAGTCTCAATGGTACTATAACTGCTTAAGATCAAATTTATGAAATATTCTTATACTCAGTGGCATTCTGTGTAATGAAGCCAGATTGATGGGGACTGTTACATATTCGTTGTCATACAGGCACAGAACATTTAGAAATAAGTCTTTAGTTATTTCTTCTACTTTTGTTCCCTTGTGTATTTACATATTATGTACTACTTTTAAAATCTTAAGCACAGAAATTTACTGCAACATACAAAAACAGAATTTAAATTGACTTCTTCTTGTCCTAGAAATAATGGCTATAAGAAAGACTATCATCAAAACTAATTTGCAATAATGTGGCTCTTTGATGCCATAAATGCATAAATACATTAAAGAAAGTTAATTGAACTTTTAAGGACTCCTCACAATACTCAGATCAGATATTTTTCATATTGAGTATACAAGGAACATCTGAGCTAGAAAATAATTGGGGTGAAGCATAATAATATAGAACTCATAGATTTAAAGGGTGTGTTTTCTCCAAGAGTAAAGACTATTTTGAAAAGCAAGTACTCCATAAGAATACCTACAAATCCTTTCAAACTGAGCACTATAAAGTTTCAAAGACATTTGGACCTCTAAGGAAAAAAAGCACAAGGAAGCAGATGCTGTAGACAAATCTCTGCAGCATGAGTAGTGGTCCATGGTCTGTAATGGTATTATTCTTTTACCTGGTTCTTTAAATAAGGTCTCCCTGTGTAAGATCAGGCTGGGCTTAAGCTCACAGATGCCCATGTCTGCCTTCTGAGTGTCAGGATTAAAGGCATGCATCACTACACATGGCTTTGTTATCTTTTAAAACTATGTTAACTGTCTTTCCCTTTCATTTTGAAATATGTAAAGTATAATATCCTGAACATCTGTCTTATTGAAAATAAACAGCAAGCCTGGATTAAAACATTAGTACAAGTGACAGCAGCTCAATCATTATAAAGGCTTTTTTTTGTATTTTATTTAATTTATAAGCATTTGTGTATCTGTATTGGGTATTTAAATATTAGTTTGACTGCCATGGAGGCAGCAGCGTAATACCCTCCAGAGCTTGGATTACAGGCAGCACCATCTGAGATGGGTGCTGGGAACTGAATTTAGGTTCTTTGAAAGAGAAATACATGGCATATCTCCAGGTCACAATATTTGTTGTTAATTTACCTGAGCTGAATCTGCTTGAGATATGCAGTGAAAATGAAATGCGCTGTCACATAAATGAGTTTACTTAGTATGTGGTTTGGCCACCATATGTCTCAGAAAGTTGGTGCCCTTGAAATTCCATTTTGGACATGAAGGCTAAGGAACTAAAAGAAAACAAATTATACTTAATATTAGGATAATATATGTTGTCTCCCAGAAGTTGAAGGCAAGTCTTTATTGCTGAAGAACCATGAATTTCATACACAGTACTTAGAGGACTACAGCTGGATGCAACCCAAAAGTCTCCTCCCAGAGACTAGCTCTCTAGTACTAGAAAGTGCTATAGCTAGAGAAGCTGCCAAGTGAGGAAAACATAGTTCTGTAATGCCTAGAACATGTTGTAACAGTGACTGGCATGACAAGTGTCTTAGTAACTTTCTTATTGCTATGGTAAGGCACCATGACCAAGGCAACTCAGAAAAAAAGAATGTATTTGGGGTTTATAGCTATATTTTGATCCATAAGTATGAGACAGAAAGTGATAACTGGATTGGTATGGCCTTGTAAAACCAAAACGCAGCCCCCAATAACACAGCTCCTCCAAGGACACAATCCTCATCCTTTCCAAACACTTCCATCAACTGGGCACCAAATATCCAAACATATGAGCCTATGAGAGACATTCTCACACAAATCATACTAACAAGATATCTCCAAAGATTTATTAGTGATACTAATATATTGGCAGTAACCAATAGCTATCTAATTGGACTTAAGACTTACTCAATATGTGGTAAATCATACTTGGTACCAGAAATGTAGTTGTCTATTCAGTGCTAGAGAACGTACAACTATAATTTTGCTATACCAGACTAATTCCTAGCTGCATTTCAAATACCTATCCTTATCCTCAGAGATAAATCAGCAAACCTCTCATCAAAGAACTTCCTTTTCACAACACACGTAAACCATTATAGGAGGCCACAACCGCTCAAAATGCAGAGAACAACTGACTGTGGAGTGCCCAGTCCCAGTGTGTACATCTGTAACACAGCTCCTGCACCTAAGGCTTGGGAAACATAGTGGAAGAAAGGGCAGAAGGATTGCAACAACCAGAGGACCAGGACTGTCTCTCCTATAAATGACAGGGAAGTCACACTCATAACCGCCCAGCAATATGGTGGCTTAAATAAGACATGAATTATGGTAACACCAATAGACATACTAACTTAGAAAGGGACATCTGATGGGACTCTATTCTTAGAGGAAAAGCTACAGGCAATTAATGACTGCTGAGAGATGAAGAATTCATCTTCCCCAGAGACAAGCCTTCCTATGATTTATCTAATACTAAGTATTGGTCCTGAAAATACACTGAATAAATGTTGTATTTAAATATTTATACATTTACATACATATGTAAACAAAAAATAAAGATACAGATGCCATGAATTTGAGAAACAAGGTAGGTGGGACATGAGAGGGATTGGAGATAGGAGAAGTAAGGGTAAAATGATTTAATTATATTTTAATTAAAAATTATAAATAAATGAATTAATAGATGACCTCTTGTAAAGTTTAATTCTTAATTCTTAATTCTAATAAGCATATAGTTTAGGACTATAGGTCAGCAGTAGATGAATGACACAAAAAGCCACTCTAAGGAAACAGAAAACAAAGAAAATTGGGGCAGAAATAAATATTTATTACTTAATTCAAGACTGAGGGAACATGTAGAACTTTAAAAGTTCACAAACAGAAAAATAAAATAAAACCAAAGAGACTTGGTGATGGGGAAAAATTATTCTTACTAGAAATCATAATAAATTTTAGAAGATCAAGATCTCTAAGTGGGAGCGAGAACTGTCAGAAATAATTGAAGGGCCCTATGCACGCTCTCCACAAGAGCTCCAGATGAACCATAAGTGAGTAACAGGAAGATGTAGCGGGGGGGGGGGTTTCCTGTGTCTCCTCCCCCCTGCAGCTGCCCGATCCCAAATAAACACACAGAGGCTTACAAACTTAGAAACTGTATGGCCTATGGGTCAGGCTTCTTGCTAGCTAGCTCTTATAACTTAACCCAACCCATTTCTATTCATCTATATGTTACCACATTGTCATGGTGTTACCAGTCTGCTGGAATATTGTTGTTCCTTGGGTGGCAGGCTGGTGTCTCCTCCTCCTCTGCCTTTCTTCTTGATGTCTTTCTCTTAGATTTCCTGCCTTGTTATAACCTGACTTGCCATAGGCAAGAGCAGCTTCTTTATTAACCAATCAAAGCAACACATATTCACAGAATACAGAAAGACATCCCACAGCAAGAATGATGGGAAAATATACAAAACCTACTGTCTGATATCTGGCATAGCCACAATAATATGAGGCAATACAGAATCAGTGGACGGACTGTTAAGAGAATGAAGAGAATGGTTCCCTAGTGACAACTCTTTGGACTATTGTGGAGATGGAAGTACCATCCTTTGTATGAAAAGATTTTTTTTATAATGCAATCCTGCCAGATCTTCCTACCTCTGTTTCCACCCAAACTGGTCTCTATATGGCAACCTAAGTAAGAGCAATGTATGATATGTATGATACTAAAAATATATGTTGTTTTAAGTACACTTATGTACATTTATATTTATATGTCATTTATATGCATTAAACATATGTGTGTTATATTACATATATCTGTGTATATTGCTGTATGTTTTTCATTTTAATTAAAACATTTTACAGTTATTTACTTTCAGGTGTATGTGTATACATGTCTATGTCGTGGCACACAGGTGGGAGTCAGAGGATAACTTTTGGGGATCAGTTCTTTCCTTCCCCTTGTGGGTCCTAGGGATTGAATTCAAGTCATCCAGCTTGGCAAAAAGGGCCTTTACCCAGTGAACCATCTCACTGGCCCATGTGGATGGTTTCAAAATAAGAGGATTTATTTTAAAAATGCTATTTTTTTTAAATATTCTTGATCAAAATGTAATTAAGTTAGAATTGAATACCAAAGGAAAAGAAACTGAAAGCAGTCATTTTGGGAGGAAAACAGTTTTTATGAACAACTGATGAGTCCATGCATTTTAACTATGAGTAAAAAAAAATATAAAATAATTTAGAATTTGACTATTAAAAATAATTACAGTGAAAAGTTCTTGACGACTTAAAGCATATTTCTTTCAGTCACATTTTGCAGACTCATCGGTCATTTCTTCCAGATACAATTGACATTAACACCTCTCCTATCCCCTTACCTCTCTGTTTTCTCAGCATTTTATCAAACACAAATTTGAATAATTATATTATGCACTACACATAAATGCATCCACCTTGAAAAGTAATGGAACAAATCTATCACATCTTACATTTCATGCATAAAATTGTGTTTTGTTTAAAAATTATGTTCATTATATCTATTATAATTGCTATGACATAATTGTATGATGTGAACTTGACAGTATGTGTTCTACATAAGTATTATTATATATTTAAAAATGTATGTCACATACTAAATGTTCCACATGCTTTGAATAACCTGTTATATTTTTTCTAGAGCGCTTTGAGTTGTAACATTTTAATAATAAAAGTAACCACGTGACTCTATGGTATGCATGATTTTTGAGCACTCTTTACTTACTTCAGTAGTTAGAATCATAAGCATTCTTCCTTGTTCTCTGCAACATAGCTAATCAATTACCTTTCTCTTACTGTCTTCTGTCTTTCAACATGTCAGATGGCTAATAAAAATAAGAGAAATACTGAAGGATCAACTAAATGAATAAGGGATGTGATAGAAGCCAGTGATGTAGGAACTCAAAGGGGAGTTGAGTGTATACAAATGTGTTAGTGTTGCTCCTTTTGGAATATGTGTGTGTGCCTTCACATGAAGCAAAAGAGAGAAGCAGAGATTTTCTCATATTTTTCAAGTCAGGTGCAAGAATTTATGAAACTATATTCAAAATAGTCTAAATTATTTCCAGAGCTCTACATGACATATACTCAATTATTTTTTTACTTTCAACAGAGGGCAGGCAGATTACAGGCTTTTGGTTAGTTACTTAAAGAAACACTAGAAACATAAGTAAAATTATTGCCTGCTGAAGTGGTAAAACTCATTGTATCATAGAAGATAGACAGCTACTCACTAAATTTGCAATGAATGAGACCAGCTCCAAGTGGCTGAACTGTCACTAAAAGGTTCCAGTATACACCTCTTCAACTCTGTATATCCAAAAATCAAAGAGGCAGCTTCAATGTTTAAAGGTGCCAATCTCAGCCTCAGTTTCATTCAGCATCTCACATTTCCATCTACACCTTGTTTTTTTCTTGCAAGTGAGGTTCCAAGGTAGATGACTTCACTAGATGCAATGTATCAAACTGCTAGCTTCTGTGCTTGCCAACACTGTCAGAATATGAACAATCACTTAGTCACTGAGAACAATGGATCACTAGTGTAGAGTTTTTCTCTTTTTAAAAAGGACACTTAGTGTGACACCAGGAACTCCTGGGTAGAACTGACAGCATATTGGAAGGAATACCAAAGCATCCCTCACACAAAGTTCATTTATGGTTGGCTATAACAAATTGCTATAAAATACAATTGACTTTGACAACTTCCATAATAAATTTTGTTAATCGTGTAATTAATATCTATCATTTCTTCTTGATAAGTTAGGACAGTCATACCTGTCTTGACAGGTAATTCATAATATCATTGTGCAATATCTGACTTAGTAGTGTCCCTAGTCTGTAAATATTGCTCTGGTTTTGAATCCTAGTGTGTCACATAATAGTTATGATAGATACTGTAAAAAGCTGGGTACTCATAGCAACTTAAGCTTACAGTCAACTGAAATCATAAAGCTCTTACTTTATAATCTCATAACCTGAGGAATCATATCTCTTTCCTTAGACAGTAGTCTATTTTAAATTACAAATTATTATGTTCTTAATACCACAATGTTTGATTAATTTGAAAACTGATATTATCAAATATAAATAATAGTTCTTCATTTTGTATTATATCTGAAGTGTCCATTATCAAAGTCATTACTGATGTCAAAATTATGTGCTGAACAGGTCCAAACTGAGGAATACTATACTATACACTGTGAAGTGAAGTCATGTGCTAGTCACATGTCCTTTAGTGTTTCTTTCTTTTTTTTTTTTTTTAAAGTTAGGGAACTTGTTCAGGTTCACCAAGCAGTAGGAGACAGAGCCGGGGTTAAATCCAGGGCTGGCTGACTTGCTTTACACAATGCTGCCTCTGTGCTGAAGTGATGGGGTCAGTGGGCATTTCAAGCATAGGTTCTCTGTAGGTAGACAGTGAAGTCTGTCCACTTGTCTGTCTTCCTGGTTCTTGTTTATGTCACTTCTGACTTCTTGACTGTAGGTAGTATCACATTGTTTGATGTCCATGAAGTTTGTGTTCCTTATTCCCTTCCTGGCCACTTGGATTGATCTTTGTCATGGATCCTAGTCTAGTGTGCATGTGAATCCTGCCTGAAGAGCAGGAATTGCCTGATGGAAAGGAAAGGTAGTGTGTATGTCACTGTCTGCTTCTCAGTGTCAGTACAGAAAGTAAACCATAAATTTACCTTGTGGAATACTCATTTACCAATATTATGTCTGTGCATATCAGGAGATAACTTAATATTAATTCTATTATTTTTAGAATCCAGATTAAAACTAAGACTAGAAACTAAATTTAAGTGGAAGATGCAGGCTAATTAGAGTACTGAAAAATGTGGACAAATAAATAACTTAGAAAATTAATGTTAAGTTTGATGAAAGTTTGTACCTTGATATCAACTCAATAATTATGACAGAAGAAAATTTTCTTGCTAAAACATCAATTCTTTCTATATAAAATATTGAAAACATAGTATTTTAATAAAATAACCATTTTTCTAGTTATATCTATAAAGCACCAAATAGTATATATGCATGACTATTTTATACTCAACTAACATTTTTCTATAATCCCATCTGTATATCTATAAACTTGTCTTCTATAAAATGAATTGGTTTGGTTGACAGATCTATAAACTGAATTATAGATTGTTTTTACATGTTTTGTCTTAATGCATGCTAAGGGAATCTCCTAGTTCTCTTGAAACATTAAAAAATTTACTAAAGGTTCCACTAAAAGTGTCACAAAATATAGAAACTTATGGTGGAATACAGTAACATCTGTCTCTAATCCAGCCAACTGGGGTGTGAGGGCAGAAGTCCCCGACTGTGCGATGAGCCTGAGCTATAAATGTGGCTTCAATGACTGCCCAGGCTATAAGATTAAGACTGAACTTCAAAACCCCAAACTTACATAATGTTTTTCTCAATGTCATACTAAAATGAAAGTATTTAAGTATAGGCCAATAGAAACGCATAGTGATAAACAATCATAGTTCAAGGCTGCAGAGTGCTTACTAAACTTCCAGAATCATGTTTCTGTTATTGCCCATGTCTTCAGGCTCATAACTGTCCTTAACTACAGCTCCCAGGAATCCAGCTCCTACTTTTGGTGCCTATAAACACCTGCACACAGAGCTTTGCACTAGCACAGGAGCATGTGCATGTGCATGCATGCACACACACACACAGGCATGTACAAATAAAAGTAAATCTTAATAAAGGTGCTATGACAGAAATGTGTATGTGCTTAATAACTCCAATTTTTCCTTCTTTGGCTTTATATAGTCATTTTTTTCTTTCTTGACTTTCCAACTCATTTTCCACATATATTTTAGAAATCTATGTTCTGATGTTATATGAGAGATTTGTTAAATGCTTGTCCTACAGTGTAGAGCATGTGGCATTGTCAGGACTTCTGGAAGCAGTGCTCTAGTTAAAAGCAGATGCAGCCCATGGACTTAACCATACTTTTGTTGTCACATGGTTCCTCCAGATAATCAATTTCACCTTTGGTGATTGTCAGCACATCAGCCTCTACCAAAGGGGGAGATGTACCTGCTGTGGACTTGTTTCATCGATCTGTTTCCAAGCAGATACTTCAGACATCCATGAACTTCCTGCTCCTTTTCTGCTGCTTCTCGACTCATCTTTCACACTTTGTGGCCATTTTGGCTAAAGAAGGCACATTACCCTAGAAATCCTTATGTGTTCTACAATTGTTACAGCATGGTACATGGGTGAATAAATTTTGTATCTTTAGTATGATATTTGTTCTCATTTAAATAAGGATGAACCTAATAAAAGTGCCATCTTGTCAATTTCAGGAGCTCTTGTGGCTGAATTCCACTTACACTTCAGTTCATTTGGCTGTGGCTTTTCTTTGCTGCACATATTAACTATCAGAAATGTCAGAATCCCTTAGGACATGTACCAAGTAATTAAAATAATAAAAGTAACTTACAAATAAGAACCGAAGGTATCAGTAATCAAGGTAGATTAATGAGATGAACGGTAACTCTCTTATGGAAAGAGTGCATTTCCATTTGCAGGAAGTGAAGATGATACCTACTGAGAACATAAATAAGCAAAATCAGCTAGTGAAAGTTGAGTATGAGGAATATTTTTGTTACCAGATAATGAACCAGCTCTGACTGATATGAATAATAATGATTATGTTCCTGACACAAGGAAAATGTAATTAGATTTTAAAATTGGCCCATCAACCAGCTTTCTTCTAGAAGAAAGAATCTGTAAATTCTGAAGCAGGACAATAAAAACCTAATGACAGAAAAAATAAATAGAACATCCCACAATGCCTTTCCAAAAGACTGATATTTTAAAGTTGTATTATTGCCATCAGATATGAAACTGGCATGACTAAGGAATCCCTTCACAATTGTAGATTGGATCTATTCAGCTAATCTCAAATCCAGACTATACACATAAATGACAAGGCTTTTTTGAAATGTTAAACGAACCAACTGCGAATATTTTATTCTTCAATGCATCTACTAATGTTTTTGAAAAATTTGTTTGATATGTATCTAATTTCTTCAACCGAAAATTCTTAAATCTCATAAAGCATTCTAAGTTGACATACATTTAAAATGAACATATGTTAAATAGAAAACACAAATTCAAATAATATTGTGTATCCATAAATATGAATACAAATAAATGTCAAGTAAGTATGTGCAGAGATAGAATAAGGGAATAATTTACTTTTCTTTTCAAAGAATGTAACCAAAAATATTTCTGCCTCATTTGCAAATAAATGTTCTTGGGGGATTTGGGGAGAGTGTACTTGATTTTTGTTGTTGTTGTTTGTTTATGAATATCAACTATCATGAGAATGAACTGAATGATTTTCTGCATTTTAAGATAGACATTAAAATGTTTAGGCAAAAGAAAGGCCATATTTTAAAGTGGATGCTATTTGGAAATTTGGCTGGTTTGAGAGGTCAGAACCATCCGTGCAGCTGGCTGGGGGCCACTCTGCAGCAGCTGCTACTCAAACAAGAAATCATGCTGCAGGGTCGAGGAAATGTGCGAACTTGGTCTGTGGTATTTAGGAAGTGAGGTGTGACAAGCTCTCCTTCCTCCTGCTCAACTCAGAGTTCAACCTTAATGAGTAAATTATTTCCTGGAAGTAATACCATTGGCACACCTCTTACTCAAGGAAGAGAGTGTTCAGAAGAAATCTTTAGCCACCAGCAGGAAGGAAAGAAAGTCTAGGGCACCTGCCACCTACAGGCTTCTTCCTGAAAGAGGAATGGGATAGGCTTCCTGACTAAAGAACACTCCAGGACTATAAAGGTCAAAAGTAAAAGCACTGGAGGAGCCAGGGAGATGCACAAACATGAAGGCCTGATTCTGGATCCCTAGTGCACACACCACACACACACACACACATACACACACACACACACACACACACACACACACACACACACACACCTTAATTATCTAACTGGAATGCTGGTGGGGAGTTAGAGAAGATGTAAATAAAATTATAGCTAATATAGGCAACTAGCAAGCTCTGGGTTCACTAAGGAGCAATGTCTCAAATACTCAAGTAGATGCTAGATGATTAGGAATATCAGCCTCTGAGCTAAACACATGCACATATGCACATTTATATACACATTCATGCATAACCACCTACACACACATGCACACATACACACATATACACACAATCATGCTCATATACATTAAAGTGCCCTTTCTTACATAGTAATAAAGATTTCAGTGACAATGAAGAAAAAGAGAAAAGGTACTAGACAGGTATTCAGATGAAAATATTAAAATTCATATTTCAATCAAGTTAATGTTTCTATAAAGTAATCACTGATGAGCTGATAAGTCAGTACTGTGATATATAAGGTGAAATGGAGGGATTCAATCACTATAGAAAGGACAGATATCTAAAATGTGAGAAGGTAGAGTTCAGAGAATTGGGAAATTGAACCTCGGGCACCCAGTGACAGGGGAAATGATTTAGCAGCAGTCAAAGCTTTATTGGAAAATTCTTGGGATCTGAGCAAGATGATGGGCAAGCAAATTCCCTGGGACCTGCAAAGTCAAGGCAGGATTCAGTTGAGCATTTTGCTAATGAAATTTACAGGTGTAGACCATTCATTCCATGCTTCTCTAACAGCAGGATTGATATCTGTAGGTGAAGCAAAACCAATCTTTCTGAAACTTCAGAAATCTTTTGTTTTCTTATATACTGTTATTTAAATGGTTTATTAATATAATTTTACTCAAACTTATACAGTTGGTAAACAACATTGTTGGCAACACTTTATAAGCACACATGATTTTTTGTTTTTTCTTGAGCAAATGGAAAGCAATAGAATTGCTATAAAAATCCATGTTCCATGCTACGGCTTGACAGTGGTGAGTTTATTAATTTTGGCCTCCACATGAAGCCAACCTTCTGAGTTAAAGTGATGATAAAGTTTAAATTTAACTTGTTAGCCATTGTTCCTTAAAGCATGCTAGGATGAGGAACTGGATGTATTCAACTGCATGCCAAACTTTAAGAATAAAGGCAAACAATATGTAGGAAGCTACTAAGGCACAATCTCCTTGAATCCTTAAGTAAATCACAAATGCCAGTGTATCTCTACAAGATGATGTATTGTTTACTTAAATTAAGACAATGTTGTATTTTCAATGAGAAAATAGGTGGCCTATATTAATCTAACCATGTTGGATGCTTGGCTCTGCAGACACTGACGAAATAGTATCTCTACACCTCTCTGCAGACTCTCTCCCTCCAAAGCCTGCCACAAAAGCTGAAAGGCCTCTCACACCTCTCAGAAAGAGCCACACATTCTCCACTTCCTATTCTCTAAGATCTGAGATGACTTGACTGGAGTCATTAATTAATCAACCCTACAGCCCTACCCAGAGCCTCTGTGACTCTAATTACATAGTTTAAGCCATATACATGCACAGAACATATTAAGCAAGCCTGCCTCCTTGCAGATGCAAGAGCCTCTCCATTGTGGAAACGGTTATGAGTGGAGATCTCTTCATCCTGCAGTTCTGTCTTCAGATGCCTACTTGATGGCTGTTGTTAGAGACTGTGTGATTTGAATGAGAATGGGCCATGTAGGCTCAATTTCTGAATCTTGATCTCCAGCTGGTGGAACTGTTTGGGAAGGATTAAGAAGTGTGGCTTTGTTGGAGAAGTATCATAAGCAGGGGATGTTGAGGTTTCAAAAAGTTCACACCATTCTCAGTTCTCTTTGACTCACAGTTGTGAATTAAGATGTGAGCATTCAGGTCCTTTTCCTGTGTCATACCTACCTCTCTAATGCTCTGTGCAGACTCTAACACTCAAGAACTGTGTGCCCCAAATTAAATACTTTCTTTTATAAGTATCCTTGGTTATGGTGTTTTGTCAGAGCAATTGGAACGGAAGTAAAACGAAGTCCTTTTATCTGAAAAGAAAATATATTCCTGAGTCTCCCTGGCATCCCATATTCTCTCACTCAATTAACCAGTCACGTAAATCATATTGTCATAAGATATTATTCTGAAAAAAATGTGCCACATGTTTCAGAATCTCACATGATCATTATTTAGAAATTGCTCAAAATGTGATAGTTAATAAGAATTGAAGAAGCTGTGTAAGAAGTCGAGGGTTGCTAGAGAATAGGAAGTGTCTCTCATACCTCTAGTAAACTCAGTAGCTTGCTGGAGGACTTAGCACTCTTACTATTTTTGTAGCTGAAGAATGAAAAGCAAGATCAGCAAAGAAAAAAAATGTACATTAAGAGACATTCTAGGTGGAACCAAGTTTAAGTTTATAATCTTCTGATAGAGTCACAAGAGACATGTCTACTCCTCCTTGCAGTCAAATCACCATGGCCACATGTGTAGAAGATTGATGCACTGTAGATGATCCTGCCCTGGTTGTTAATGGGAGGTGACCACACTAACACCTTCAGTTTAGTGAGCATAAATTTCCAGTTTCCCACAAAGAAAATAGGTGATTAGGATAAACTATTTGATTTGAAGAGATAAATTTAGACACACTGTGTTACTACATAATTCTGGGAATTCTGGGAACCCACTGAATGTCTAAGTTTAGAGAAGGGAACTAAAGACCAAGAATTTAATCAGGGTTTTTATTAAGTGAATTTAATTGTGTTATATTCACATATTATGTGCATGTATGTATAAATGGGTACATGTGTGCCACAGCATACATGTAGAGGTCAGAGGGCAATTTCTAGGACTTTTATTTACCCTACCATGTAGTTCTAAATAATTTATATGCTTTCAAAAATCTTAATACTTTTTGTTCATTAGAAAAAGGGTCTTATTTTTTATGTCTACTGACTACAATTCCCATTAGTTAAGAAAAATTGTTCCTACTACTGGTAGCAAATGTTTAACTGGTGTTTTGACTCAAAAGAAAGTGTTATTCTATATAAAGTCTGGAATGAACACCATCATAAATCTAATCATCAATCAGGTTCCTGAATAACCCAGGCTGTAACTGCAGTTTCCAAGGCAATGAGTGATTGTATTTAGCCAGCACTCATTGATTAGGAAGAAGGGGTGTAATGATGGGAAACTAACATAGTCCTCTAATTCTGCTCAGAGAGGCTAACTTCTGCCTTGTCGTAGATCTGAGACTGAATTTCCTTGGAATTTGCCTTTTCCTCTGCTCTCTTTTGAAAGACAGTGAGGAGGTTATAAACAAAGAGACTTGTGATTTTTTTTTTCCAAATGAGGGGAATCTCTTGAGTGTACACAGTCATAGAATGTTAAGAGTTCATTCCTTCATACAGAAATGCTCAGGTAAAAGGCAATTCTAGCCCGGAGTCATGACATAGATTCACGAGAAATGACACAAGAAATAGACTTTTTGAATGGTATTTACAAGTAGAACACTGTTCTTGTTTCTGCATAAATTGAACCCTACATTTAAAAACATTGTGATGTGGTGGGTACATGATGATGGAGACATATGACTACTTGCAACTAGTGTCAGGAAAATCTTAAGTTATTAGAAAAATATAATAGGGCTTGGGTGATGGGCCTTGGGTACGACCATCTGTTGTGTGAACATGAGGACCTGAAAACAAATCTCCAGCACCTATTTAAAAGCCAGTCATAGCCATAGCAGGTGGTGCTGGGAAGCAACAGAAAGAGGTCAGGAGCTTTGTGGCCAGTATTCTGGAAGAAAACTGATGTCTAAATTCAATAAGAAGTTTCTTTTCTTTTTTTTTTTTTTTTTTTGGTTTTTTGAGACAGGTTTTCTCTGTAGCTTTGGAGGCTGTCCTGGAACTCACTCTGTAGACCAGGCTGGCCTCGAACTCACAGAGATCCACCTGCCTCTGCCTCATGAGTGCTGGGATTACAGGCATATGCCACCACCGCCCGGCTAAGAATTGTTTCTTGTATTGCTTCAGTGAGAATCAATAAAGAAAAACTTGATTTCTTCCTCTGGCCTCTGTGTATGAGCTCATAAGTACACACAGCCACATAAACAGCCTAAAATATAAAATATAAGTGAAACATTTATAATATAAACTGATAGGCTATATTACATAATTTCCAGGCCATGTGATATATAAATAATGTGATATTAATGTAATCAATAAGTAATTTTTTAAGCAAGAATTAGAAATCAACAATATTATGAGAAAGAAAAGGCTTTTTGTAAGTTCAACTGACATTTTTTGTAGGCTAATCATGTAATCATATGGGTTCTGTTATTTGTATTCTAGGTAAGGGACAAATTTAACATCTGTTTTATTTTTCTATGTACTTAAAGGCCTGCTATGAACTAACGGAAAAGTGCCAGTTTTAATTTAAGGCTCACATATAAGGGGAAAGGGAGAAATTATAATTAAGAAAATGACTTCAAGTCACTATGGAGCCTGTTCTTGAAGGTAATATAACTGGTGAATCCTTTGAATTACCTATTTATATGTCTACATTACTGCAGGAGGCTAGGAACATTAGGCAAATCTCCACCTGAGTGAAAGTGCTGAGTCAGCTGACCATTCTAGCCACATATCTAGTAAATTGAGCAACTGCAAAAATGCTTCAGCCCTCCTTCAGGAAGGGCATAAATATTCATTTTCTTGCATGTCTATGCATAAACTAATTGCAGCATTACATATTGGTATTTAATTCCAGAAGAAAAGATAAAGTTAAAATTTTCACTGAGGATATTCAGATAATATAATTAGCAGGGAAGGTTTTTCCCTTGAGTTTTTCTAATATTTTCTTGCTTCTCTTTTGAGGTGAGGTGAATCTCACTACCATCAGGCTAGTGCATAAAGTATTTATTGTGAGAATGTGGGCAAAGTAGAGATAACAAGACAGTAGCTGCCCAGAAAGAAACAGAGAATGTCTGTGATTGAACTGATGATTCACATTATACTCAGTGTCTAGGGCAGGACTCAGGTTGAAGTCACTCAGACTCTACAAGTAGCAAGAGATAGCTTCATGGTTTGGATGTTTCATGTCCCCAATGGTCCTCATATAAATTGTTTGTTCTCCAGAACTGCATTGAACAGGAGGTCATGAGAGCTTTGCCAAGTGCTGTGGAATTGTTCCATTGGCAGGACATTGTTAATGAAATTCTGACCTGTATATATTTGTATATAGTTACTGTAATTATTGTATGTAGTTTTACTAGGAGGTTAAAACCTTCCCTTTTATTTAGACAAAAAGGGTGAATTCTGTTTAATATTCTTTACATTTTAAATATATGTCTCTTTGATTAGTTTAATAAATAAGCTTAATGGCTAATAGCTGAATAGGTTAGGTAGGAGAGCCAAACAGAACGCTAGGGAAGGGAAGGGTGGTAGAGTCGCCAGCCAGACACAGAAGGAACAGGAAATGAACATATCATGCTAATAAAGATACAGCCATGAGGCAGAACATAAATAAGGAACATGGATAGCTTAAATTGTAAGAGCTAGTTAGTAATAAGCCTGAGTTATTGGCTGGGCATTTATAATTAATATAAGCCCCAGTGCACAGACTTTTGACAAGAATTTCCACATAAGACCTGAGAAAGCTTTAAAAAGGTTTTAAAATAGAACCAAACATGCCATCCTAGTCTCATGTCTCACATGGGCCATGGTACAAAAAGCCATCTCCTGGCCATTGCCTATATAGGCTTGAGCTGCCAGCATAAGCTGAGTCAATGCACTGCATGATGGGTTTGGGCTTTTGCTCATGCAGACAGAAAGGTTATAGATATTCTGTAAATATAGATTCAGACAAAGGAAACCTCTAAATAGGTCACAGTATGTTTAAAAATATGCATAGGCCTGGGAGAGAGAAGATAAAGGATATATAAAAAATAGTTTAAGAATATTAAAGGCCTTGAAAATGGAGTAAAGTAATATGAAAGAAAAAAGCCACATAAAGATGGGAATTACACACAAAAAAAATCTGCATCTTATATGTTATTGTGTTGTTTTGAAAAATTTTGGCTACTAAGAGACACTGGATTATAAAAACTGCTAGATTGAACCAACCTATATATTTTTAGAACATCTTGACTTCAAAATGCAAGTCATAAGATATGTTACTTTGGGGAAAATGTTATGCCTTTATTTCCACAGGAAGTGAGAGGCTGTGGATTTGTTTAATTTGAAAGATGGTCAGGTTTGATCAAGGAAAATCTCCCAAAATCCTGGCTACAGACATAAAGAAATAAACCGAGAAAAACTACAAAACATATAATGTGTATTTTTACCTGCTCAAGCATAAAACAACAACAAAAAAATCATCTTTGGCTGATTTGTGCACAATGCACAGTTTATGCTTGTATCAATACAGGTATGCATGTTACCTTTAAAAGTTTATGTATCTTTAGAGCAAGGGGACCAGACACCAATGAAAACAGATGGCTCAGGTGATCCAGCATCCAGAACACCTTCCAGGCTGCTGACTGAGATAATCCAGCCACACAGAATACTACAGCCAAGACTTAACAATTAAACTAAATTTACTCAGTTTCCCCCAAAGATTACTACTGCCCCCAAAGAACTGGAAGTAGTCAAGAGAATTACACTCACATTCCCAAAAAATGGGTTATGGATGTTTGTTATCATTTAAGGGGGATTGGTTACAAGTTGTTATTAGTCATAGTCAAGAAAAAAGTTAAACAAAGGAGTTAAATTCAAAGATCTCTTTCTAGAGGAGAAAAAAGCAGGATACGGATATATTTAGATAGATACATTGTCTTCAAACACTTCAAAGACCTACAGAATATGGTATTTAATATGTTTAATAACCTAAGATATTTCATGACAGTAAGACACATCAGCTCCTGACAACATAGATCTACTTCAATGAAGATGATGGGCATCAAGAAAACTCCATATGGAGTTTATTTTCTTTGTGGCAAAGCTAGTCACATAGGCAAAGAAAGTGTTCTTGCTCCAATTGCTAACAGATACTGTCCAAGATGGACCAGTAGGATGCAAAAGAAAGTAAGTACCAAACTTTGCGAAGACAAGGTAGGACAGTTCTTCAAAATTCCCTATTTGTCAGAAATGTCTATTATATATACCAGGCCTGTAAGCCATAGTTGGATGTCCCAACATCACAGGAGAACCTAGGGTGGCTGCCCAAGTAGCCTGATATGCCTGTCAATAGATAACATTTCACTCATCTGGAGTCTTTGATGGAGTTGAAGACTAAATAGATATAGTTTTCCTTAGTTATAATAAAAAGGTAAATTAGGTATAAAACTTTTTAGTCACAAAGATAAGATATATAATTGAGTATTTTCTCTAAATCTGCCAAATACAAATAGACTAGATATCGTAACTATAATTATTACTTAATAACTGTTTTTGTTGTGTATAATTTTAGTATGTTAAAATTAAAAGTTTTTTAATTAGAAAAAAAGGGAAAAATATTGTGGAATAATCCCTTTGTACACTGTGAAGATTTGTCATTGTGACTGATTTAACAAACAAGCTACCTGGCCAATAGCTGAACAGGATAAGTTTAAGAAAGAGAGCCAAACTAAGAATGCTGGGATGGAGTCTGGAGTCACCATCCAGACACAGAGGGAGCAAGAGATGAAAGTGCCATGCTAATAAAGGTACTCCTGTATGGCAGAGTATAAACAAGGAATAGGGGTTAACTTATAATGTAAGAGCTAGTTAGTAATAAGCCTGAGTTATTGGCTGAACATTTATAATTAATATAAGCCTCACAGTGTTTATTTGAGAGCTGCAGGCAGGACAGAAACTTCTGCTACAGGCAAGGAGCCCCTATTGGGAGATCTTAGGTTCTGCAGTCATGGATGCTGGAAACCCATTCTCTGCCTTGTCTTCATTCTCTCATCATTTAGTGACTGATGAGATGAACATTATCTGTTTATGCCATATCTAATACTCCACCACACATCCAAAGAAACATGTCCACTGATTTTAGACAGAAACATCCAAAACTGTGAAACAAAATAAACTGGTGTTTTTTTCTGTGTAGTTAAATGACAACTCATTTTAGTGATAAAAAGCTGAATAACAATAGTTAAAAATCTATCATTGGAGAAGCCAAATGTATGTGGATGAAATTTTATGAGTAAGTATTCACTAGATAGGTAGCTAATTAGAATTTATCATCCTTGCCCTTCCAACCTGTGATATTTATGATGCATGTGAAAAGTATATTCCTTTTATGACAGTGTTATTGTTGTTATTATTTGTATAGGGTATGTCCTATGGAAGCCATTATATTCCCAGACTTTTATATAAGTGATTGATTATAGTATATATTCCCTATATTCCTTTTTTTCGCTACTGTTAAAGTAAATTCAATTAGTATTTCCTAGATAAGTAAATTTCCAGGAGCTGAGAGATGAAATCATGAGCCAAAGTCGTCTCTGGGGAATCCTTCTGAATCAGATACAAAACCATTCTACCTAACAAATGAACAAATTGGAAGGAGGTCTCCCAAAGGATCTAAGTCTCACTGTTCTTCTGCCTTTGGGGAACAAGGGTGTTCAGCTGTCATCTGGAAGCTGTAGATTATGGTGAAAGAAGCAGATTAATAGTAATCGTCTAACTTAAATTCCTTAATTTTCATTGTTTTTTTTAATAATTAATCCTGATATAATAAAAAGTCACTGCTATGAAAGACTGTAAATATAGACTTGTGATCATTATTCTAGCGGTCTTATTCCATGTGTGGGCAATGTACCTTGCCATGGCTATCAATGATAACATTCTGCAGGCCCCAAACCCTGCAGAAAAGATATAACACCAGCACAGCAACTGTACACAATTTAGGAAGGCAGCACAACATCAGTGCAGACTATAAAACACCACTGGATGCTTATTCAAAAGAAGTTAGTGGTGGTAAACATTTGGCACCATCTGTCTCCATTTACACTTCCAATATACCATGCTGGAAGATCCAATTGTTTATCCAAGTCCAGCTCTCTGTGTTTACTCTGCACAAATTGCTCTAGAATACCACAGCCCTCTCATTTGAAGCAAAGTATATCTGTGATAAAACACACTAATGTTCTGTAAGGGATATGTCGTGTCCTCTTGGAGAGAACTGAGCCTGGAACTGCAGGATACCTCTACATACTTTGTTTCTCCTTCCTGTTGAGTGGATGTGTCTAAGGCTTGCCTCAGCTGAGTACAAAGGTGGAGGGCAGGAGTGTAGGCAAAGCTGAAGCAGGATCAAAAGTAGACTGTGTGTAAACAGGGCCAGAGTTCCCTGACAATGAGACCTGTCCTGCATAGCTGAATAGGGGAAACACATGGAAAATAAACCTTTTTGTGTTTCCAGTGCTTATGAGTTACTGTTAAAGTGTCTTTTCTGTCATCCTCCTCCACAGAGTTCTTTGTAGAGATTCCCACTTCATATTCCAGTTTCTACACTGAAAAACATGAGAGAATGAAGCTACTGAGTCTCTCAAGTCTAAGCCTAACCTGTAAGTCATCAGGTTGAGGACTTCATCCTATGGCAAACTACTAAGAAGCCAATAAATAAAACCTGGAAGAGGAAATATAAAAGATCAGTTGTCTTGGAATCTTGGCCAAATTTTTATCATATCATCAAACTTAGTAAGGATAACTTAACCTTGCAGAACTTCACATTTCTTACCTGGAAATAAACAGGAAATACTGCGTTCTTCACAAGAATTTTGTGATGACTTAGATAGGTGAAAGTAAACACAGGATCATTCAGTAAATACTAGTTTTCTGTTGACTTCTACACGTCAACACATCAATGCTGACTGAAATGGTATATTCACATTCTTTTGAGAGATTCTGTCATTATTGTTATAGAGTTTATTTCTGTTTTCCTTTGCTATAATAAATCAAAAATTGACAATCACACACACACAAAAAAAAGATCAGTTGTCATGTAAAGACAAAGGAAAGAATTTAGAAATTTAAAATATCCAGTTAGGGGCTGGGAGATGGCTCAGTGGTTTAGAGCACTGGCTGCTCTTTCTTAGGACCCTGGTTCTGTTTCTAGCACCTACATGGCAGCTACCAACAGTCCTAAATTCCAGTTCTAGTTCAGTCCTGTGCGGGCTCCACAGCTGTTGATCTAAATTACATGAGTTCCCACTATCTTGGTTTGGTTGTCTTTGTAGGTTTCCCCATTTTGATATCAATGGCCCTTGCTCATAGAATCCCTCTTCTCTCTCATGGACTGGACTCCTGGAGCTCTGCCTGGTGTTTGGCTGTGGATCTCTGCATCTGCTTCCATCAGTTACTGGAGAAAGGCTCTATAATAATAGGATATTCACTGATCTGATTACTGGGGTAATCCAGTTCAGGCACCCTCTCCACTATTGCTAGTAGTCTAGGCCCTCTGTATAGCAAGACAGTTGTGTAGCTTGATCTGCTTAAGGTACCCCCTGGCAGTAGGATCATAATCCATCCTTGGTGCATGATCAGGCTTTTTGGAGCCTACTACCTATTATGGTACACTTCACACAGCCTTGAGGTAGGGGGAGGGTCTTGGACTTGCCTCTACTGAATGAACCTCCCCTTCGAGGCCTTATCTTCTTGTAGTAGGGAAGTGGGGGTGGGTTGGGATGGGAAGGTTGGAGGGGCAGGAGGAGGGAAGAGAGGGATTTTTAATTGGTATGTAAAATAAATAAAACATTTTTTTCTTAAGGAAAAAAATAAAAATTACAGTTCTAGAGGATCTGATGCCATCTTCTGGACTCTATGGACATGGCATGTGTGTGAAGCACAGACACAAATTAAGATAAACACTCATACACAAAAAATAAAAATAATAAACATATCAGAAAAACAACAAAAACAAACATTTACATGTAATTAATTGCACATTGTCCATTTACCTTTCTTTTTTACCCGAAAAGAAAAAATTTGGCAGAAACTCTGCAGAGAGCTCTCTTCAAATTATAACCTACCACCAATCACCCTGATTACATGGGATACTATGTGCTGTGAACTAACCTGAGGAAAATTAAGATTGAATGATTGAATAACATGCACAACAATCAATAAAGAGCATATCTGTGGCTTCAGAAAGCTATAGATTCAATTGGAAATACTGTGACCTGTGCTGTGTAGTGATGCAGATACACAGACCATGATATTTGCTGGTGGTGATTATATGACATTGCTCAAATGACTTAGTCTTACCAAATCTGTTACCAATCTCATTGGTAAAATGGATGTAAACACAGGAGCTACATCAATGCTGTTATAACAATGAAAAGAGACAATGGGGGCAGAGCAATAACATGAAAGTAGGTACTACAGAGAAGTTAGCTGCATTTAGATACCAGTAAATGTTGTTAGCAGCAGTGGTAAGAACATTATGATAAAAGATACTGTATGCCCAAATGTAAAAGGCAAACTTCAAGTAAAGAACAAGACAGGTTCATCCTTATAGGGGTTATAATCAATTTGATCAAATAGGACTTGAAAATAAACACTTAAATCATGGTTGAAAAGATTCTGTGCTGCCTATTAGATATTTTCTGAAGGTTTCAAAGTGAAGATCCTGGTGACCTGGTAATGGTGAAATTATTTAGGCTACTCCATGTAGTTAAAAGGGAGGTTTATTTTGTGGGCTAACTTACAATGAAGGGGTAGGTTGCAGGGTCTGGCAAAGGTATAGTGCAGTCCGGCGGTGTTCTCTGGAGAACTCTGCTCCGTCTCCCTCCAGTGTCCAGGGTCCGGGACTCAACGCGCCTCCCCTTCCGATCCTCCGACTTCCGTTTCCTTCTCCGCCATGCCTTGTGGGCGTGACCATTACCGAAGCCTCAATGGGGGTTGGAGCTTCCCGGCCAATGCTGGGATGGCTATCCACTACAACCTGGACTGAGTTTGAGACAAAGTAGTATTGAAACTCAGTAATAGGGAGAGTGAAGGTGTAAGGCTTTCTACGTGTTGAGTCATTCTACACGCTCTCTTGTACTGGGCTCACAGTAATCTGTATTATAAGCATGCATTTCACTGCACACATTGAGGGAGAAGTCACAGCCATTGCCTGAGGTTAGAGGTAGGATGTGAAAGAGCTGTAGGTGAGCTGACAAGAGAAGTCAGTGACATATGAAGTCAGGCCACATTCTCAGAAAGGAAGAATCCATTTAGGAAATGCACAGGGGCACAGTTATAAAATCTCTGTATGTACATAAAGAACATTACATTGTAATAAAATACAAAGAGAGAACATTTTCAGAAACCATGACAGTACAATCAACATCTGTGTTATCTATTCATTTCTAAACCTATATTATTGGGACACAAGTTCATGAAGAATAGAGTTCTCTAAGGACTCTGGGTCTTTTTTAATCAAAGTACTAAAACCAGCTTTCTACTCTTTAATAATATGACAGTAAAATGTTTCTTACTTAAATGAAGCTTTCTATATGGATGGTATAAAATGGAATTTTATTTGAAGAAAATTGACAAGTTAAAAATAATACACAAAATGTCAAATATCAGCTGTTATAATGAAATTTTGACAAAAAGAAGCCTTACATTCAACTTAAGCTTATAAGTCAAACACACCTTTAAAGACAAAGGAAATGATAACTAGTGTCATTCTTCAGCAATAGTTTTAACTTGGAATATTTAAACAGGACATCTTGGTATCTACAATGGAATTCAGATTTCAAAACTATCTTTAAAAAGCTGACTAGAGACCATTGTGACATGAAAATCTACTGACTTTTTATTTTTAAAAATTCTGAGCTGAGAGAAACCTTTGTCCTTTACATTTTCCATTAATATTTATTATATTTTCTCAAATAATATATTTGCTTAATAGAAGAAATTTAGGTTGGGATTTAGCTCAGCAGTAGAGCGCTTGCCTAGCAAGCGCAAGGCCCTGGGTTAGGTCTTCAGCTCCGGGGGGAGGGGGAGGAGAAGAAATTTAAATGGGTATTTGAGAAGAATATAACAAGTATGATGTTTTATAGTAATTCTGATTATGTAATTATAGTTAAATTATTATTTTATACCTTTAAGTAGAATGCTCATTTAAAAATATTTATTTATATTTACTTTTAGAAAAAAATCAGGTTTATTGAATTTACTACAGAGGTCAGCAGGCTGGGCAGTAACAAGAATACTTTACTATTAGGGCCTAAGTTACTCCTTATCAGCACAATTTGCTAGCTGAAAAACAAAAAGCCCAGGGTGTAACTCAGTGCTCAAGCTCAGATCTAGTATGTACTATCTCTGGGTGTGACTCTAGCACAGTCAAAGCAAAAGACAACAAGCAAAATAATTAAAGTTGTCAAAAATAGCTGTCCTCACTCTCTTATGGGGAGAGTTTTGTAAATGTCAAGATAACACACCATATTATTCACTTTCTGGTCATCCAAGTTCATGAGACATCTCCAGCCAGCTCAATCCTTGTTCCTTTCACATGTTCAATGTTTTTCCACTGTCATCCTGTTTCTCACAACTGAGCCTTCATTTTGGAGAAAGAGTTATCGATCTCCTCAGGCACCATATTAAGCTTTTGTCTACACTTCTGAGTCAGAGGATTGTATGTTCTGGTCAAGTGAGACTTATAATCTAATGTGAAATTGTGTCTAAACAATCTTAAAAATCAAATAGCTAAAACAATTGAAATGCCATATAGTATATTTTGAGTGAGTTTAGCAAAAGTTTCCCTGTCCATTTTAGACCTGTACTTTCAAAAGTTTATGAGGGAACTATTATTGTGATTTTATTTCTATTTCTTTGTATTATTTACATATTTAATTTGGCTCCAGAAAATTAGAGATTTTTATCTTTTCCTACTCTAATTTCACTTGAAATGAAGTGTGTGCCTGAAACATGAGATTTCCCAAGAGAGGTACTTATAAGGAGTACTACTTGAATTCAGTTCAGAATTCTTTAGCCTTGCAAAGGTTTATGAGATTCACATACACATGATACATTCTCACAACCAAGAGTAAGAGCTCACAAATGTCCTCAACGCTTACTGAACATGTCAATCATGGGCTGTACTGCTTGTGGATATATTCATGCCCATCCTAATAACTGAGACTCACAGAAAACCTGAACTTAAGCTTCTTGGAATGATCAGTACAAACAAGTTGTTCTGTTCTAAGCTCTATTATATTTTTCTCCCTAAATAAATATGTATTTTTAAGAACTTGAATTTAACCAATATGAATTCAGTATTTCAAAAAGAACATCTTTTCCAGATATGCTGTTTAAGTGAAATTTTAAAAATAATTAATAGTTGTGGTATTAGTTATTGTGTGTGGATACAGATGCCAAGTCATGTATGTGGAGGTCAGAGTCATCTCCTTGACTCTTGTTTTAGTTCATGGAAGAAGTAGACTTGTTTACTGATGGTTGCCATGACACAGGAAATGTGAAAGCATGGATTTAGATGCTCTCTAAAGATGGCAGCATATGATTGGCAGTAGAATCTCTTGAATTTTAAGTTACAGTGCAGGGAATTATGGAGTTGGCAGGGGCTAGCTGCCTTGAGAGGTATCCATTATAGGTTTTTCAGGTTAAAGTCTTTGGTTCCTTGTGTATGTGTGCCTTTCAGAGCTTGAGAAACTGAGGCACTCTCTTAGGCAGCAAAGCATTCAGAACATCCATAATTCTCTGTGCTTCCTAAAAGACAGTAAAGCATATTGAGAGAGGTTTGACAGGACATTTAGTCTTAGATACTAATCTTGTACACCCTGTATAGCTTTCAAACAACATTGCATCCTGGCAACTACCACTGTATTGATCCTGGCAACCATGATTTTATTCTGTTTCTGATAAGGGTGTAAAAAGTCTGATCGCTTGTAATAAATTTGTCTCAGCCTCAGGTTTGATGTGACTCCTTCATCCCTACTTGGTTTATATTTCTCACAGGCTATATGGGGTGACCTTGGCTTAATGTGGCACTGGTGCTCAAATTACTGTAACAACCTCTATGGTGGTTTAAATAAGAATGGCCCCCACAGGCTCATATATTTGAAAGTATTACGAGGTGTGGCCTTACTGGAGGAAGTGTGTCAGTGGGGGTAGGGTCTCTCTTCCTGCAGCCTGTGGATACAGATATAGAACTCTCAGATACTTCTCCGATAAGATGCATGCCACCATGTTCCCTGCCATGATGACAATGGATTAAATCTCTGAAACTGTAAGCAAGCCCCAGCAAAAACATTTCCTTTGTAAGAATTGTCATGATCATGGTGCCTCTTCATAGCAAGAAAACAATGACTAAGACTGAGACAGAAATTGATACCAGGGAGTAGGGTATTGCTGTGATAATCTTGACCATGTTGTTTGTTGACAGAAGGTGGACCCAAGGATTTGGATTAGGAAAGCAGTTGAATGTTTTAAGCAGGGCTTTATGAGCCAAACTATCAGTAGTGTAGAATACAGTGGTGTCGGGAGCAATGTAGATTATGAGAGTTAAGCTCATGAGGTTTCATAGAAGAATGTTAGTAGAGTGACCTAAAGACCATTCAGTTTTGGATTAATGGTATTTGGAAGGGGAGATTTCTTTTTTTCTTTTTTCTTTTTTTTTTTTACAGCAGAAACTCACCAAGGGCTATTACTTTATTTTTAAAAACTGACATATAATACACATACCATTTATATAACTTAAAAAAAGATTTATACTGGATGTGGTGGTACATGCTTTTAATCCTAGCACCTGGAGGCCAGAGGTAAGTGAGTCTCTGTGAGTTCAAAACCACCCTGATCTACACATTGAGTTTCAGGCTAGCAAGGGCTACATAATGAGACCCTGGCTCCCTCAAAGAAAAGATCTGATATAGTGAAATGGATTTGAATTGAGCATGAGTTCAGGAACACTCCAGTGCATCTGGCTTTTTACATGGTTCTGGGGATCAAACTTAGGTACTAGATTTGTATAATAACTATTTTTTTAAACCACTGAACCATATCCTAAGTCCCAACCTTTGTATAACTTCTTTGGAAAAATACCTACTCAGATCCATTGCCCATTTTAAAATTAGGTTTATTTGCCTTTGTTAAAATTTTATTACATGTATTTATTTGTGTGTATGTGTGTGTACAGCTTGTGAGAGTTAGTTTACTCCCTTGACCATGTGGGTCATGGGGATCAAACTCAGGTCATCAGCCTTGGTGGCAAGCTCCACTTTCCACTGAGCCATCCCACTGGCCCTGAGCCTTTTCACTGTTAAGTTGTAAGAATTCCTAGTACATTGTAGGTACAAGCTCCTTATTAGAATTACTATTTGAAAATATGTTTTCTATAATGTTTGAGTTGTCTTATCATTTTCTTCTTTCTTTAAAATGTTTTTTTAGGGGGTTAGGAGTTTGAAGTGGGTTTTTGTATTGAGATATAGCTTAGAATTTCCTGTGTAGACCCGGCTGGACTTACACCATGGGGAAACTCCTGCATTGCTTTCCAAGTGCTAGGATTGCAGGCATACCCCACCATGCCAAGCTATCTTAAAATGCTTTTGATGGTGTACTTTGAAGAGCATTTTTTTTTTAAACTGGAGATTGTTCAGAGTGTAAAAGTGGTTAATGTCAATGCTGCTGACCTGAGTTTGGCCCTGGCGATTCATGTGGTAGAAGGAGAGAATCTGCTTCCAAAAGCTGTTTTCTGACATACATAAATGGCATGGCACACATGTCATCACACACACACACACACACACACACACACACACACGAGTAAATAAATAAATGTGTTTTAAAGATTGGAGGCTGGCTTATTTATTTTTCCTTTATCATGCATATTTCGGTGTCATATCTTGAGAGCACCAAGCATGCAACTGACAAACATGTGAGCAAAACACATAAAAATGAATATCTTTAAAAGCTGTTGAAGGGGGATTTCTACAGCCTACTGTGAATTGTGTTGTATGGGTATTAGTGGTGACTCTAATAAAGGAGCAGACTGGACAAGGAGAAAGGACAAAAGTTTGAAGAAACAATAGCACCAAGAACTGTAATGGAGCTAAGTCCAGGTTTCATGGAGATAAAAAGTTTAAAGGAAAGCCTGATGTTTAATGGATGGAAGTAGATATCTTAGGGCAAGACCCCAGCCAGGTAAGATTCTAACTTATGAAAAGGAATTAAAGAAAATATTAAGCAGTGAAAGAAATAATTGAAAACAGAAAGTTGATGCAAATGTAATTGAATAAGGGAGGCATGTTGCTGCCCCAGCAAGCAGCAGAACCTGGCAGCTTCAGAGCTGTGGTTCAAGCTTTAGAGAGAAGGATACAAGAATGCATTTATGGAAACTTCTTCTGTGACTATGGAAAACCACTGACACCAGGTGTATCAAGGGTGTCCCTCAACGGAGGCTCAGGGAAGCCACTGTCTGAAACTGTGATGGTGAAGCATAGATTGTTTTACAGACCTCGAGATGTTGTAGATGGCAGAGTCATGAGATATGTGACAAGAATTGCCAACTGGGTGTGGAAACAGCCCAAAAGAGAGAAGGAGAAGTGTGTTGAAGTCAACAAAGCTGAAAGGATTTGGAGATCTGAAGAGTATTTTGACATCAGACATGGAGATGCAGAATTTGGAGTTTGTCCAGATGTTTTTCAGTCTTGCTTTGGTCCAGTATTTCCTCATTATGCTTCCTTTCCTCAAGTTTATAATGGCAATGTATATTCTTCTGTTGTATGTTGAAATCTGATGTGTATCTTTGAATTTGATTTTACAGGGGGTTACAGTTAAGAGATTGCCATGAGTTTCAGAAGAGACTTTGAACATTGAACTTCTAAACCATGTTGAGATTGTTATAGACTATGGGACTTTTGAGCTTGTACTGAATGCATTTTTGCATTACAAGCCTGTGGGGGCCAGGGAGTAGAATGTGGTAGTTTGAATAAGAAAGGCCCCTATAGGTTTATGTATTTGAATGCTTAGGGAGTGGCAATATTTGAAAGGATTAGGAGGTATATGTTTTATTAGGGGTGGGCTTTGAGGTTTCAAAAGCCCAAGCCAACCCCAATGTGTCTCTTCTTGCTGCCTGTAAATCCTGTGTAAAATTCTCAGTTAAGTACTTTTCCAGTGTCACATTTACCTGCATGGTGCCATGTTCCCTGCCATGATAGCAATGGACTAAACCTCTGAAACTGTAAGCAAGCCAAAATTAAATGTTTTCTTTTATAAGAGTTACAGTGGTCTTGGTGTCTCTTCATGGCAATAGAACAATGATTCAGACAACCTGTTGGTTTTAAATTTGTCACTTTTACTCTGCCAGGAAAAGTCATGAGGCATGATAAAACCCATTATTAGATCAGAGTTTTATTAGAAGGGGGAGGGGAGGGGCAGGATATAGCATGACCAGGCCTGTGGAAAAGACAAGTGCAGAGAGAGGTGTAGCTGGAGACCTTCTTCCCAGCCCCTGCCAAGCCCTGTTAGTCCAACAACACACTTATAAAATAAACACATAGACACTTGTATTATTTAAACTTCTTGGCCATTAGCTCAGGCCTACCATTGTCTAGCTCTTACTCTTATATTCAACCCATTTCTATTAATCTATACTTTGCCACATGGCTTGTGGCTTACTGGTACCTTACATCTTCCTTGTCCTGGTGGCTGATGGCAGTGTCCCCTCCTGCCTTCCTGTTCTCCCAATTCTCCTTTCTCTTAGTCCCGCCTATACTTCCTGCCTGGCTACTGACCAATCAGTGTTTTATTTACTAATGAATCATCCACAGCAGAGAAAGAGTAGGGAGGAGAAGGAGAATTGGAAGGGGAGTGGTCTGTGATCTGCTTCTTATAGATTCCCTATACATGCACATATGGGCTGACAGAGCTATGCCATACATGTACATATGGTGTGACCACATGGTATGTATTTGTGCACTCACACAGCACACAGATTATGTAGGAAGTAAGCACCCTTGCTTGGCTGCTGAACTGCGTACATGAGGCCACATAGCTGGAGGAGTAGCTGGAATTACAACATTCCAGAATTCTTGCTCATTATAAAAATGATGGAGGATGGGCAGATATGGGGGCATCGTGTCTCCTGTGAACAGACTTGGTGGGCATCAGTTGACTCTTTAGGGGTAGGGAAGGGGGGCTCCTGAGTCAGATAGGCATCCTAGAATGGTGGGCTGTTGTCTACTGCCTTGGACCTGTCCATCATGCCTCCTGGCTGCTCTGATAATGGGTTTTGTCATACCTCATGACTTTTCCTCTCAGAGTAAAAGTTTGGCCTTTAAAACCAACACTACCTCCAAGCAGAATTTATCAGCTTTGGAAAAAATAAAATGTCCCAGGGTGGTGACAATCTCACATTTTCTGGTTGTCTTGTCTTTTCTACTACTCAGTTAGTCACATTGCCATCCTGAAATTTAATGACCTTTATCTTTCTCCAATTAAATTATGTGAGGTGAGACTCTAACTCAATTAACATGTATCATTCAGGGAGCACTTTGTATGTTTCAGATGTTGAGAACACACTCCCTTTTCACACTGATTCACAGCTGAGTTAGTCACTGTATCTTTAGGAGTATCCTCCTGAGACCTATTTATCTTTGTGTCTGAATAACAGTACAACAATTTCTTACTCAGCAATCACAGCTGAAAAACTATAGTATGTTTACTACTAAAGATTGTTTTTCTATAAAGAAATAAATTAAAGTAATTATACAATTAATAATATGTATAATATTCACAAAGTTTTTCTATTATTGTGATCATAAAAACATTATGAACAGATAGAATGTGGAAGACTGTTCCACACAAGGAAATACTTGGTTCTGAAATGCCCTCAAGTGTAAAGTGTTATAATTCCATGGATGATTCAATAAGGGTAAAATACTTAGTATATATTTAACATAGAGCTAGAAATGCAGAAATTAAAAAACTAATTCGATATGGCTGGGTTCCTCAGTTGTGAAGTGATTGTGAATTGCACCTGCAGTGACTCATTAGAAGTCAAGAAAGACTGATACAGTTTTCAGATAAGTTTGTTATTCATATGTAAGTCTTGGGACTCATTATAATTTTTGCCCCTGTTTATATCTCTCACTACACTCTCAGCAGCCAGAAGTCATGTGTGTGTGTGTGTGTGTGTGTGTGTGTGTGTGTGTGTGTGTATACTTAAATGATCAAAAGAGTCCTAATGCTAAAAATATGTGATTTATTTCCCCTTTTTGTGTGTGAACTACCATGTAAAATTTCAACATTAGAAAATTAAAAATACTTTAAACAGATAAGGGAAAAATATTGTTAGGCCTACAAAATACCACTGTATTGTAATAAAAGCTCATGAATATACAAATATTTTAAAATAGTGCATATTCAAACATACTTTGTATTTTTTTCCTGACCCTGAGGAATTTTTATTTTATCTGGAAAGATCATTTTTTTGCAGTATTATATGTTATAGATGTCAGCAGTTTTTTGTAAAGAGCCACACAGCAAACACTTAAGATTTTTCAAGTCACATGGTCCCTGATGCAACACTCAGCTCTATTCTTTTTTTTTTTAAATTTTTTCATTATTTTTATGTGTTTTAAATTTTATACATCAGCCATGAGTTCCCCTGTCCTCCCCGCTCCCCCCCCCCCCCCCACCTCCCCCCCAGCCCCTCCCTTCCATTCCCATCTCCTCCAGGATCAAGGCACCCCTGGGGATTCATTTAAACTTGGTGGATTCAGTACAGATAGGTCCTGTCAACTCCTTCCAGGCTGAGCAAAGTGTCCCTGTGTAAGCCCAAGGTTTCAAACCGCCAGCTCATGCACTAAGGACAGGTCCTGGTCCCACAGACTGGGACAAGCAGATCAAGCTATTCAATTGTCTCACTTGTCCAGAGGGCCTGATCCAGCTGGGGGCTCCACAGCCTTTGGTTCATAATTCATGTGCTTCCATTCGTTTGGCTATTTGTCCCTGTGCTTTTTGCAATCTTGGATTCAAAAATTCACGCTCTTGCAGACCCTCCTCTTTCTCAACAGTTGGACACCTGGAGCTCCACCTGGGGCCTGACTGAGGATCTCTGCATCCACTTCCATCAGTTATTGGACAAGAGTTCCAGCACAACAGTTAGGGTGTTTAGCCATCTGATCACCAGACTAGGTCAGATCAGGCTTTCTCTCGACCATTGCCAGCAGTCTATAGAGGATGTATCATTGTGGATTTCTGGGGACCTCTCGAGCACTCTGTCTATTCCTGTTCTTCTGTGGTCTTCATTTAACATGATCTGTTATTCCTCATTCTCCCTTTCTGTTCTTAATCTAGCTGGAATCTCCTGCTCCCCTAAGCTTTCTTTCCCTCAAATCTTGCCTTTCAGTACTCCCACTGTCGTCCAGGTTGTTCATGTAGATCTCATCCATTTCTCTGTCACTGGGCGATCCTTGGGTCTTTCCTAGGGTCCCATTTTCTAGGTAGCCTCCCTGGAGTTGTGTAGCAGTCTATTCATCTTTGTTTTACATCTAGTATCCTACTATGAGTGAGTACATACCGTGTTTGTCCTTCTGCGTCTGGGTTACCTAACTCAGGATGATTTTTTTCTAGATCCATCCATTTGCCTACAAACCTCATGAAGTCATTGTTTTCCTCTGCTGAGTAGTACTACTCCATTGTGTATATATACCATATTTTCTTTATCCATTCTTCAGTTGAAGGGCATCTAGGTTGTTTCCAGGTTCTGGCTATTACAAACAAAGCTGATAGGAACATAGCTGACCAAATGCCCTTGTGGTATGATTGAACATTCCTTGGGTATATGCCCAAGAGTGCTATAGCTGGGTCTTGGGGGAGATAGATTCCCAATTTTCTAAGGAAGCGCCATATTGATTTCCAGAGTGGCTGTACAAGCTTGCATTCCCACCAGCAGTGGAGGAGAGTTCCCCTTGTTCCACATCCTCTCCAGCATAAGCTGTCTTCTGTGCTTTTGATCTTAGCCATTCTGACAGGTGTAAGGTGGTATCTCAGAGTCGTTTTGATTTGCATTTCCCAGATAATTAGGGATGTTGAGCAATTCCTTAAATGTCTTTCAGCCATTTGAACTTCCTCTGTGGAGAATTCTCTGTTTAGTTCTATAGCCCATTTCATCTTAATTGGACTGTGGGGCATTTTGATGTCTAATTTCTTGAGTTCTTTATATATTCTGGATATCAGCCCTCTGTCAGATGTGGGGTTGGTAAAGACCTTTTCCCATTCTGTAGGCTGTCATTTTGTCTTGTTGACCATGTCCTTTGCTCTACAAAAGCTTCTCAGTTTCAACAGGTCCCATTGATTGATTGTTTCTCTCAGTGTCTGTGCTACTGGTGTTATATTTAGAAAGTGATCTGTGGTGCCAATGCATTCAAGAGTACTTCTTACTTTCTCTACTATCAGGTTCAGAGTAGCTGGATTTATGTTGAGGTCTTTGATCCACATGGATTTAAGTTTTGTGCACGGTGACAGATATGGATCTATTTGCAGCCTTCTACACATTGACATCCAGTTATGCCAGCACCATTTGTTGAAGATGCTTTCCTTTTTTCATTGTACATTTTTGGCTTCTTTGTCAAAAATTATATGTTCATAGGTGTGTGGGTTAATGTCAGGGTCTTCAATTCGATTCCATTGGTCCACATGTTGGTTTTTATGCCAGTACCAAGCTCTTTTTATTATAGTAGCACTATAGTAGAGCTTGTGGTTGGGGATTGTGATGCCTCCAGAGGTTGCTTTTTTGTACAGGATTTTTTTTGGCTATCCTGGGTTTTTTGTTTTTCCATATGAAGTTGAGTATTATTCTTTCCAGATCTGTGAAGAATTGTGTTGGTAATTTGATGGGAATTGCATTGAATCTGTAGATTGCTTTTGGTAAGATCGCCATTTTTACTATGTTAATCTTGCCTATCCATGAGCATGGGAGATCTTTCCATTTTCTAACATCTTCTTCAATTTCTTTTTTCAGGGACTTAAAGTTCTTGTCATATAGGTCCTTCACATGCTTAGTTAGTGTAAACCCAAGATATTTTATATCATTTGTGTCTATTGTAAAGGGTGATGTATCTCTGATTTCCTTCTCAGCCTGTTTGCTACTGTATATAGAAGGGCTACTGATTTTTTCGAATTGATCTTGTATCCTGCAATGTTGTTGAAGGTTTTTATTAGCTGTATCAGTTCCTTGCTTGAATTTTTGGGGTCACTCATGTATACTAACATGTCATCTGCAAATAGGGAGAGCTTGACTTCTTCCTTTCCAATTTGTATTCCCTTAATCTCTTTATGTTGTCTTATAGCTCTGGCTAGAACTTCAAGTACTATATTGAATAAGTAGGGGGAGAGGGGACAACCTTGCCTTGTTCCTGATTTTAGTGGTATTGCTTTGAGTTTCTCTCCATTTAATTTGATGTTGGCTGTTGCCTGTATTATGTTTAGGAATGTTCCCTGTATTCCTGATCACTCCAAGACCTTTATCATGAAGGGGTGTTGGATTTTGTAAAATGCCTTTTCTGCATCTACTGAGATGATCATGTGGTTTTTTTTTCCCTTGAGTTTGTTCATATGATGTACATTGACGGACTTTTGTATGTTGAACCATCCTTGCATCCCTGGGATGAAGCCTGTTTGATCATGGTGGATAATTGTTTTGATGTGTTCTTGGAGTCTGTTTGCCAGAATTTTATTGAGTATTTTTGCATTAATGTTCATGAGGAGGATTGGTCTGTAGTTCTCTTTCTTTGTTGCATCTTGGTTTTGTTTAGGAATCAGGGTAATTGTAGCCTCATAGAAGGAGTTTGGTAATATATCTTTTGCTTCTATTGTGTGGAACAATTTAAAGAGTATTGGTATCAAGTCTTCTTTGAAGATCTGGCATTATTCTGCAGTGAAACCATCATGTCCAGGGCTTTTTTTGGTTGGGAGACTTTTTATGATTGATTATATTTCCTTAGGGGTTATTGGACTATTTAAATGGTTTATCTCATCTTTATTTAACTTAGGTATGTAGTACCTATCCAGAAAATTATCCATTTCTTTTAGATTTTCCAGTTTTGAGGAGTAGGAGTTTTTGAAGTGTGAACTGATGCTTCTCTGGATTTCCTCATTGTCTGTTGTTATGTTCCTCTTTTCATTTCTGATTTTGTTAATTTGGATGCTCTCTCTCTGTCTTTTGGGTAGTTTGGATAAGGGCTTGTCTCTCTTGTTCATCTTCTCAAAGAACCAACTCTTTGTTTCATTAATCCTTTGTGTTGTTCTCTTTATTTCTATTTTATTGATTTCAGCTCTCAATTTGATAATTTTCTGCCGTCTGTTCCTCCTGGGAGATTTTGCTTCTTCCTGTTCAAGGGCTTTCAGTTGTGCTGTCAAGTCACCAGCATGAGATTTCTCCATCTTCTTTATGTGTGCATCCAGTGCTATGAATTTCCCTCTTAGCACTGCTTTTATATTATCCCTTAAGCTTGGGTATGTGGTGTATTCATTTTCATTGATCTCTAGGAAGTCTTTATTTCTTCCTTAACCCATTGGTGATTCAGTTGAGCATTATTCAGTTTCCATGAGATTGTAGGATTTCTGTAGTTTTTTCTGTTGTTGAAATCTAACTTTAAACCATGGTGGTCTGATAGAACACAGGGGCTTATTGCAATTGTTTTGTATCTGTTGAGATTTGCTTTGTGGCAAAGTATGTGGTCGATTTTAGAGAAGGTTCCATGGGGTGCTGAGAAGAAGGTATATTCTTTTTTGTTTGGGTGGAATGTTCTGTAGATATCGACTAAGTCCATTTGAGCCATAACATCTGTCAAGTCCATTATGTATCTCTAAGTTTCAATTTGGCAGATCTGTCCAGAGGTGAAAGTGGGGTGATGAAGTCTCCCACTATTAATGTGTGGGGTTTTATATGTGATTTAAGCTTTAGTAATGTTTCTTTTACATATGTGGGTGCCCTTGTGTTTGGGGCATAAATGTTCAGAATTGAAACTTCACCCTGGTGGATCTTTCCTGCGATAAGTATGTAATGTCCTTCATCATCTCTTTTGATTGATTTTAGTTTGAAGTTTTTTTTGCTGGATATTAGGATGGCTACACCAGCTTGCTTCTTAAGACCATTTGATTGGAAAGTCTTTTCCCAGCCATTTATTCTTAGGAGGTATCTGTCTTTGAATTTGAGGTGTGATTCTTGTATGCAGCAGAAAGATGGGTCCTGTTTTTGTATCCATTCTGTTAGTCTGTGTCTTTTTATAGGTGAATTAAGTCCATTGATATTAAGGGATATTAATGACCAGTGATTATTCGTTCCTGTTGTTATTTTTCTTTTTTGGTGGTAGTGTGTGTGTACTTCTCTTCTTTGGGGTTTACTGCTGTGGTGTTATCTATTGTCTGTTCTTTCATGGGTGTAGCTGCCTTCCTTAGATTGGAATTTTCCTTCTAGTGCTTTCTGTAGGGCTGGGTTTGTGGATATGTATTGTTTAAATCTGATTCTGTCTTGGAAGATCTTGTTCACTACATCTATGATGATTGATAGTTTTGCTGGGTATATTAGTCTAGGCTGGCATCCATATCTGCATTATATCATGTCTGCATTATATCTGTCCAGGTCCTTCTGGCTTTCAAAGTCTCCATCGAGAAATTGGCTTTTATTCTGATGGGTTTGCCTTTATAAGTCACTTGGCCTTTGCTGCCCTTAATATTCTTTCTTTATTCTGTACATTTAGTTGTTTAATTATTATGTGGCGAGGGGACTTTTTTGGGGGGTCTAGTCTGTTTGGTGTTCTATAGGCTTCTTGTATCTTCATAGGCATTTCCTTCTTTAAGTTGTGAAAGTTTTCTTCTATGATCTTGTTAAATATATTTTCTGTGCCTTTGAGTTGGTATTCTTCTCCTTCCTCTATCCCTATTATTTGTAGGTTTGGCCTTTTCATGGTGTCCCAAATTTCTTGGACATTTTGGGTCATGACTTTGTTGGTTTTAGTGTTTTCTTTGACTGATGAATCTATTTTTTCTACTGTATCTTCAACACCAAAGATCCTCTCTTCCATCTCTTGCATTCTGTTGGTTATACTTGCCTCTGAAGTTCCTGTTTGTTTACTCAGATTTTCTATTTCCAACATTCCTTCTGCTAGTGTCTTCTTCATTTTTTCTATTTCCCTCTTCAGGGAATTTTCTCCTTTGCTTTTTCATGATTTTCATTCAAGGATTTATTGTTTTCTTCTGCTTTAATTGTCCTTTCCTCTAGTTTTTTATGGCGTTCTTCCCATTTTTTTGTTTGTCTGTTCCTCTACTTTATTTTTGATTTCTTCTGTATAAGGCTCTAGCCTGTTCATGATGTTACTTATAAGGTTGTTTTCTTCTTCTTCTTCCATTCTGTGATGTTCAGGTCTAGCTGTTGGAGAAAGGCTAGGTTCTCGTGATGCTGTATTGCTCTTTATTTTGTTGATGTACTTCTGCCTTGATGTCTGCCCATCTCCTCTTGTGTTTGTTCTTGGTCTTATCAGTGTACTTGGTCCAGAGGGAGTTGACAGATTTAGGGAGCCTCTCTCTGGTCCAGATGGAAGCTCTGGGCCAGATGGGATCGCTGCTCCAGATGAGAGTGCTTGCTGGATAGGAGCTGGGGGGCTGGACTCTGAGTCTTGGGAAATCCCTGATGTCTCCTTATTTTGTCCAGATGGGAGCTCCTCTTGTCCAGATGGGAGTTCCTTTGGTCACTGGTCCAGATGGGAGTTCCAGGGCAGGATGGAAGCTAGGGGCTGGTCTCTGATTCTCAGGAAGTGGCTGGGGTCTCCAGCAGATGGGTGTGGGGCAGGGTGTGGAAACTGCAGTGTCTGCCTGCAGTCTTGGAAAAGGGGAGCCTTCCTGCAGGGCCCGCCGATTGGCAGGAAACTGGGGCCAAGTTGGTCAGGTCCTCCTGGAGTGGCCTGTGTCCAGCTGTGGGATCCAAGCGCAGTTGCCTCTCTGGCTATAACCCCAGGCATTCACCTCTGGTCCAGATGGGAGTTCCGCTACTTTGTATTTTAAAATGGTAAAAATATAGGAGACTATCAATATTGTGACGATCAACTCTCCCAAAGGTGATAGTGAGTAGTATTAAAAACTCTTACAAAAATAAGTTTATTTCTTCAAAATCCCTGGGATGTGTTCCCCTTTCTGTAGGCTGCCACTGCATTTCCATGATCATTTCCTGTGCTATACAGACATTACATAGTGTGATGTGGTCCCATGTATTTGTTTTTGCTTTTGTAGCCTAAGCTTTTGTTGGGTTATCTAAAACAAGAACTCATTGCCAAGATCAATGTCAAGAAGAGCCAACAGCTAACCAGACTCTCACATATGTGGCTTCCCTTCATGCACCCAGTGTGAGATAACAACTCTGCCGAAGGTTGGGGGACCTCCTGGTCTATCCCCAGACTCTGCTGTCAGGTCCAAGCTGTTAGACAGGGATCAGACGGAAGCCCAACCACATTTCTGGAGCACCTCCAGGAGGCCTTCAGAAGGTATAATGTCTCTGCAATGATCCTGGCTTTTATTAACCAGTCAGCTCCAGATATCAAGCAAAAGCTACAAAGGCTGGAACACCTCAGAGAATAAAGCATTAGGGAATTAGTAGAGGTGGCTGAGAAAGTGTATAACTGAAGAGATAATGAGTAGAAAAAGGAAATCAAAAGAGAGAGGCAGAAGAATGAGCACCTCACTAGTGTGCTGCAGAACCGGAAGAGTACCAAAGGTGACTGGGGCTGGAAAGGAGGATGAGAAACTGAGAAGCAACAAAGAAGGCCCCCGCTGGGAAAGAATCAGTGTGCATACTGTAAAGAGGAAGGGCACTGGGTCAAAGAATGCCCCCAAAAGGCAGCTAGGGGCAATACTAAAGTCCTTAGATAGTGAGATATGGACAGGGATTAGGGGACCTGGGGTTTGGTTCCCCTCCCCAAGCCCAGGGTAACCCTAAGAGTGGAGGGGAGGCCAATTGACTTCATGGTGGACAGGGGAACTCAGAACTCAGTGCTACTGAGGTCTGATGGACCCATGACAGACAAAGAGATTTGAGTTCAGGGTGCCACCCTAGTCAAAACTTATTCATGGACTACCTGAATGGTAGACTTGGGAATGGGCTGAGTAACTTAATCATTCTGGAAATACCCCTTGTTAGGCTGTGCTTTACTAACCAAAATTAATGCCAGATGTATTTCTCTAATGAAAGAGCTAAATTTCTTCATGAAAAGGGGAACCCATTCATGTACTGGTGACCAATAATTTGATTGAAGTGTACAAGCTGTATCTGGTAGCCACTGAAACTGACCCCAGCTGGAGAAATGGCTACAGGAATTCCCATCAGCCTGGGCCAAAACAGGGGGAATGGGGTTGGTGATGCATTACCTCCCTCTCTTGTCTATGTAGAAATTAAGCTGGGGGCAGACCCATTCAAGGTCTGTCAGTACTCCATTACCCTAGAGGCCAAAAAGGGCATCACACTACATGTCAGGAGGCTACTGAACTTAGGTGTCCTCAGGACTGAGCAGTGGGCCTGGAACACACCCCTGTTGCCTGTCAAGAAGAATCATACCAATGATTCCAGATCAGTATAGGGCTTGAGGGTGGTAAACAAGAGGGTGATTTGACACACACCCCACAATGGCTAACTCATAGTCTACTTAGCTCATTGCCCCTGGACTGGCAATGGTATACTGTCCTTGACCTAAAAGATGTCTTTTTTAGTCTGTCTCTGGCCCCTAAAGGCCAACAGTACTTCACCTTCAAATGGCATGACCCAGAGGTCTGGATCAGTGGCCAGCTGACATGGACCAGATTACCACAAGGATTCAAGAACTCCCCCACCATCTTTGATAAAGCTTTGTCTGATGACCTGGGTAAGTACCAGGCACAGAACCCAGAAATAAGTCTGTTGCAGTATGTTGATGACTTACTGATTGCAGCTACAGAACGAGAAACCTGCCTGACCATGACTAAGTAGCCACTATGAACCCCAGGGGACCTAGGGTATCACAGCTCAACCAAGAAAGCTCAAATCTTCAAGCAGCAAGTAACATACCTGGGGTAACATACCAGGTAACATATCTTGAAGGAAGGGCAGCAGTGTCTCTCAGTTGTGCCGAAGGAGATAGTACTTGAGATCTCAACCTGCTGCTGCCAGGCAGGTGAGAGAGTTCTTAGGCTCAGCAGGTTTCTGTCACCTGTGGATCCCAGGTTTTGCAGAACTGGCCAAGTCCTTATATGAGGCCACCAAGAAGGGTGAGATTTCACTTGGACTAAGGACCACCAGTTGACCTTTGACACACTCAAACAAAGCCTGCTCTCAGCCCCGACACTGGGACTGCCAGATGTGACCAAATCATTTCACCTATAGGTAGATAAAAACAAAGGGATAGCCATGGTAGTCATAACCCAAACACTTGGCTCCTGGCAACATTCTGTAGCTTACTTCTCAAAGAAACTGGACTCTGTGGCAGCCAGATGGCCATCCTGCCTCTGCATAATAGCCCTGATGACCTAACTGGTCAAGGATGCTAACAAGCTAATCTTAGAACAAAGTCTCACCATAACTCTTGATGGAGTTCTCAAGCAGCTCCCCCACACCTGACTCCTATCAGTGGCCAAGTAATGCCTGAATGACTTGTTATCAGGCTTTGTTGCTTAACCCTGCCAGAATAACTTTCTAGGTGCCCTCAACTCTGAATCTGGCTACTTCACTGCCTGATTCTGACCTGGAAGCATTACTGCACAACTGCTCCAGGATCCTTGCCCAGGCACATAGTATCAGGCTGGACTTATAAGGCACCCCATTGTCTGACACAGAAGTGACCTGGTATACTGACAGCAGCAGATCAGTACAGGATGTTCAGAGGTATGTGGGGGCAGCACTCACCACTGCAGAGGAAATAATATAGGCAGAGCCAATCCCTACAGGGACATCCACCCAATGCACAGAACTGATAGCCCTAACTAAGGCATTAGAACTGGGGCAAGGGTGGAAGGTTAGTGTCTATATTGACAGTCAGTATGCTTTTGCCATGTTGCAAGTGCATGGGGCAATATACAAAGAAAGGGGACTACTAACCACAAAAGGAAAAATTATCAGAAATAAAGACAAGATCCTGGCCCTCCTTAAAGCCCTATGTTTAACCAACAAACTGGCCATCATCCATTGCCTAGGGGAACCAGAAAGAAGATGGACCTATCCCCAGGGGCAATAATCTGGCCAACAAAACCACCTGGGAGGTTGTACTCCAGACTGAGATAGTCTTTGCCCAGGGGACCCAGGCGGACCCAATCTACCAGAAAATCCTGAGTATACTAAGGAGGACCTTGTCTGGATCAAGACTCTCCCTATGACTCAGTGTCTAGATAGGTGGTGGAGGACTGCAGACAATAAAATCATCCTGCCCGAACATCTGGAAGAGAGACTGCTCATTAAGATTCATTGATCTTCTCATATAGGAACACAGAGAAGACAGGACTTGGTTAGACAGTCAGGAATAAAAATCAGAAGTGCACAACAAAAAATTGTGACTATCATCACCAACTGCAAGGCTTGTCAGCTCACCAATGCAGTGGCCAGCCCCCAAAATCCAGGAGCCAGGCTCAGGGGTAAGAAACCAGGGGCCTACTAGGAAGTGAACTTCACTGACTTAAACCTGAAAGTATGGCTACAGGTCTTTATTAGAGTTTACAGATACATCTTCTAGATGGATAGAAGTGTACCCCACAAAGTATAAGCAGCACAGGTGGTTGCCAAGAAGCTTCTGAAGGACATTTTACCCAGGTGTGGTTTCCCAACTTTGAAAGCATCAGACAGTGGACCAGCTTTTGTGTCCTAGGTGAGTCACAATTTAGCCACACCCTGGGGTGTGATTGAAAATTACATTGTGCTTACAGACCCCAGAGTTCAGTACAGGTTGAGCACTTGAACAGAACTTAAAAGAGCCCTTAACCAAATTGTCTTTGGAGACTGGCACAGACTAGGTGGCCCTCCTTCCCTTTGCCTTGTATAGGATTAGGAACTCCCCTTATCAGATGGGACTAATCCCATTTGAAATTGTGTTTGGCACCCCAGCTTCCATCATTCCTAACTTCCAGGCGTGTTTGCTGGCAGAACTGGATGACCAAGATCTACTTGACACTAGGATGAGGGGTCCACCAGGCTCACAAGGAAGTTTGGCCCAAACTAAGAGTCCTCTATGAATCTGGTGTCCCCTCTTAACCCCACAGGTATCAGCCAGGTGATTGGATATGTGTGAAAAGGCACTGCCAGGGTCCTTGGAGTATGGGTGTAAGAGACCCTGCTTTGTTCTGCTGACCATGCCCACCGCCATCAAGACTGATGGTGTGGCTACCTGGATTCACTGTACCCATGCCAGGCAAGCTGAGCCTTTGGAACTCAAGGAAGATTACCCTGGCGAAGGATGGGAAACTTCAAGGGATCCAGATAACCCCCTTAAGCTCCAGGTGAGGTGCAGTCGCTGATGTTTGCCATCTGGCACACTCAGACCCCATTATGGGTGGTGATAGGGCACAATCAGACAATAAACCCACCACTGGCCCACAGCCCCAAAAAGCACCCTAAGCCCTGGCACTCCACAACCATCAGACATGTCAGTTTGCCAGGACCCCAGTAACGAGTCCGGCTTCAACCAAGGGAGGAGATCTGCTTCTGGAGCTCCTCAACTGGTCATTTCTGGTCCTGAACTTGACTGAACCTAAACTTGACTATATCTTGTTCGTTCTGCCGTGACACAGCCCTCTTCCCACACCCCATATTGTGAAGTTATTACCTCTGTTGGTAACTATACCAAAGTCAGAGATTCTAACCAATGTCACTGATAGTCCAAGACATCGCTAACCCTTCAGCAAGTCATAGGCCAGAGTCTCTTGTATAGGGACAGTGCCCCAGGGGCACTGAACCATTTGTAATGAAACCCTTGCATTCCCAAAATCCCAGAGTTATCTGAACATCATGGGCTTGTTCCACAAGTTTGACATCCTAAATTCATACTGGGGTTCTCAAAAATACCAAAAGCTTCTGTGTGATGGTATGGCTCTTTCCAAGGCTAATTTACCACACAGAAGAAGAGATACGCTACAAGTTAGAAACTACATCCCAAAAACATATTAAGGGAAAGCCTGTGACAGCTCTCACTCTGAGTATTCTTCTGGGAGCCAGCCTGGCCAGTTTAGGAACTGGGATGGCATCCCTGATCACACAGAGCCAGCTTGAGTCTGTGAGATTTACTTACAGAACAGTAGGTGAGGACATATGGGCAGATGCATAGATGGCTGACCTTGAAGTCACCACAGTGGAAAGTCTACACCAAGCCATTATAATGGTCATCTCAGGGATGGATAGCTGGGACCTACTCCCCTTGTTCTTCTCCATCTTTATTTTCTAGAACATCCCCAATACTACTTGTAATTGGGGTAGAACTGCACTTAATGGGATACTCAGGTGAAGATCCTATGACTCTCCCTATACCTTCCTTCTAAGAGGGAAGGTAAATGGTCACTGGGCCAGGCTGTGGTGATCTTTTGTGTGATCCCTGCAGAATACTTGAAGATAGTGCATGTTTGGTAGAGAGGAAAGCTGTACAACAGAACGTAAAATACAGCAAGTTCAGTGTGTTAAGATAGAACATTGAAAATGATGTTTACCCACTTATTTTGATACAGAAACTTTTGCTACAGCTCTAAATACCACCTTTTCTAACTACAGCCCAGGCCTATCCATGCATATGAACAGAGGCTGGGAACTTCACATGTCAAAACATCGAGAGATGATGTTTTTCTCTAGTAAACATAACTGTTCATAAAATATATGATCCCCATTTCCCAATAATATCTGCCATGCTTCTCTTTGTGGCAAAGGAATGTATCATTTGATTTAAATAACTTTCCTATAAAAGATTTGCTTATAGATAAAAATAAAATTGCAGGCACTTTAAAGACAAATAGCAAACATTTCTTACTCTAAGGCATACAACACAGCATACTTGCTATCAGCATAGCCTTTTTTATAATCCAAAGGTAGCTATACAAAGGAAAATGGGAAATATCCCTGATAGGTAAGAGGGAGAGTAGAAACAGTGCAAAGAACTGATAAGTGTCATGTTCTGGGAGAAAACACATGGTGGAGACTGTCTCCTATTCTCAGAAACAAGTAAATCTCTGTGTCAAAGAATTATGAGAAGACAGGTGGGACTGTCTCTCATAGTGGATACATTATTTAACTGTACTGTATTAAGAGTTTTAAAAGACAGAGCATTTAAGGACGTTTATTTAGAGAAGGTTGATTGTATTGATTATAGTCATAAGTTTATATACTTCTGTGTAGCTAAATTCCTTTTCCAGGCGAATACTTTGCCATGATCCATTCAAAATGACCATCTTAGGTGGCATTTTTTGTAGATGAATTTCTAAATGATCTTATTAAATAATAATAAAAATCCCCATAGATCCAGATAGGGGTCAAAACCTGACAGATTAGGGAAATAGGGAAAGCCATGGATAACCTTACCTCACCAACTCCACAGCTTTCAAATGTGATGTACTTCCTGTCTACTCATGCCTATATGCCCTGCTGTTCTGCCATCTGAGTTGCTCTCTCTGTCCAGCTACATCACTTCCTCTTCCTGTCCAGCTCTGTCACTTTCTGTCTGTACAGACCTCCAGATCTCCATGGTGTTGGAATTTAAAGCATGAGCCACCACACCTGGCTCTGTTTCCAGTGTGGCCTTGAACTCACATAGATCCAGACATATCCCTGCCTGCCCAGTGATAGGATTAAAGGCATGTGCAAACATTGCATGACTTTTGTGTTTACTTATAATGGCTTGTTTTTTCCTTTGATCTCCAGACAAGCTTTTTGTATTAAAGCACAAATAAAATGTATAGCACACTTTTTTCTATATAGAATGCTAGAAAACTCAAGTGAAGCTGATTTATCAAGAGAATTATTCATTTAATTTCTACCATTTAGTATTTATGTTCCTTTCCCATTCATTTATTCATTTCATCTTTATTCATTTATGAATTTATCAAATATTTATTTTAATGAGTTTCATTATAACTACAGAAGTGGTAGGATGAAATTTGCAGTGAACTCATCCCTTAAACAGGTTTATTCATGAAAAATCCTCTGTGCAGACAAAGGCTGCTTGACTTAAATTCACATTTCTTTACTTTTTCACAATTTTGTTTGTTCATTTCATTCTTGATTTGGATAATTTCCTTTAACATCACAAATTCACAAATTATTTGAAGTAATTTTCAATAAAAATTTAGTATTTGGTGTACCAAATAATGCTTTGTACTGTGAACATGTTATGAGTTAAATTATAGGCCCTATTTAGCTGTCACAATCAAGAAAACTTATGAAAAATGATATAATTTGTTAGTTTTTATCTTGATTGATACTATTCATACTTCACTTAGCTTTGAGCATGGTCATTTCAGACTTCCTTTTCCTCATAGTGTTATTCTTATGTCACTAAAGCTTGCCACATATATACCAAAATATAAGTGAAATATATATATGGCAAATAGAGCTGGTTTTTGTTTGTTTGTTTGTTTGAGACAGGGTTTCTCTGAGTAGCTTTGCGCCTTTCCTGGAACTCACTTTGGAGACCTGGCTGGCCTCAAACTCACAAAGATCCTCCTGCCTCTGCCTCCCGAATGCTGGGATTAAAGGCGTGTGCCACCACTGCCTGGAGAGCTGGTTTTGTTTAATGATGATTCTGTATCTAGTTTTGCTAGTCTAATGGAGCTTGAAATTCTGCTTCCTCTGAGCTTTAGCTTGGCCATAAGGTTCTTCTGTTTCTGAAAATGAATACTTTCCCACACGCATAAAGAGAGAGGGAGAGAAGAGGTAGAGACACAGATACAGCCATTTTGCCTATTTATATTTTGAATTTCAAGCTCATTGGTTACCCCATCCCACTTCTGTTTGTTTCCAGTCGCCCTCATTCTCATATTCTCCTTCGCTTTGTCTACCTACCTTTTCCCTATGCCTTAGTCAGCTCTATGTGACTTAGAAATTTTGAATTCTTGCTTACTTTTGGTACTTTAGTGCTCCTTTGAAAACAGACCATCAGAGTACATCACTGAGAAAGCTCTGTTCCTATTTTTCTTTAAGATCATATGATTCTTTCTCCTGCTCTTCCTGCTATAGCTTTGAATAATATATAATATAATATAATATAATAAATATAATATAATTAATATAATTAATACAATATAATATAAATGTTCAATCTCTGTGTTTAACTGTGTGTGTTTACATGTGTTTGTGATGTGCATATCTTGTGTGAATAGCTACATGTATGTGTGAGTATGGTGATATTTTATTTGTGCTGAAGTGTGATTTTATTTGTATGTTAATAAAGTTGCTTGGGGATCAGAGCTAATAGTAAGTCATTTAGCAGAAGTCTGGCAGTGGTAGCACATGCCCTTAATCTGATCACATGGCAGGCAGATGTGTTCAAGGACATAGCCAGCTTGGTGACACAGGCCTTTAATCCAAGTACCAACCTTAGAGACCTGGAGGTATGTATAGACAGGCAGTGATGATAAAGTCATGTGGTCGAGTTTAGAGCCAATGAAAAGGCAGAACAGAAAGTCAATAAAAATTACAGACACACAGGAAGTAGGTCTCTTTCTCAGGGGAAGGATGGCAGTGGCTGGTAAGCTAAAGGCTATTCTCTAGTGCTCTGACCTCTTGGGCTTTTAACTCTTTAAGTGGCTCTGTGTTTCTCATTTAATAAGACTGTTTAGAATTACATCTACATACGAGCTTCCTTGAATGTGGAGACCAGAGGTCAATGTCAGGTGTCTTTCTCATTTATTCTCACTTCTTTGTTCTTTTTCTTTACTTTCAATTTATTAACTATTTTACATGGATGAATGTTTTGCCTGAATTCATGTATATATGTGCACCACATGTATGCCTGATACCTGATGAGGTCAGATCTCCTGAAACTAGCATTAAAAATGGTTGTGAGCAACTCTGTCAATTCCAGAAACTGAACTCCAGTTCTCTACAAGAATAAGTGTTCTTAACTACTGAGTCATCTCTAGTCTCCCTTTCATGTGTTGCTGTTGTTTTGTTTACTGAGGCAGGGTATCTCACTCAACCTAGACCATTCTGATTTGGCTAGACTGGCCAGTAGGCCAAAGGCATCCTCCATCTCTGCTTTCTAGCACTGGGATGGCAGGTGTTTGCTGACCTGGCTTTTCTTTTCTTTCTTTCTTTCTTTCTTTCTTTCTTTCTTTCTTTCTTTCTTTCTTTCTTTCTTTCTTTCTTTCTTTTTAAGGAATCATTTTTTATTCATTTTACATACAATCACAGATCTCCCTCTTCCCTCCTTTTTTCCCTTGCAGCCTCCCCTGCCACAACCCACCCCTATTCCCTCCTACAATATGGTAAGGCCTCCCATTAGGAATCAGCAGAGCCTGGTACATTCAGCTGAGGCAGGTCCAAGCCCCTCCCCCTGCCTCAAGGCTGTGCAGGTGTCACACCACAGGTAATGGGCTCCAAAAAGCCTGCTCATGCACGAGGGATGGATTCTGATCCTAATGACAAAGGACCACTTAAGCAGATCAAGCTACACAACTGTTTAGGTTGTGCAGAGGGCCTGGTCCAGTTCCATGGAGGCTCCAAAGCTGTTGGTCTAAAGTGTGTGAGTTCCCATTAGTTTGATTTGGGTGTCTCTGTAGGTTTCCCCATCATGATCTGGATACCCCTTGCTCATAGAATCCCTCTTCTCTCCCTTTGACTGGACTCCTGGAACTTGGCCTTGTGTTTGGCTGTGGATCTCTGCATCTGCTTCCATCAGGTACTGGATGCAGGGTCTATGATGACAGTTAGGGTGTTCACTGATATGATTACCAGCGTGGCTACTTCAGGCACCCTCTCCACTATTGATAGTACCTTAAGCTGGTGTCATCCTTGTGGATTCCTGGGAACTTCCCTAGCACTTGGGTTCTCCCTATCCCCACGAAGTCTCCCTCTATTATGGTATCTCTTTCATTGTTTTCCCACTCTGTCCTTGTTCCAGCTCAACCATCCCCATTCCCTTATGTTCTCATCCCCCATGCTCTCCCTTACCCCCAGTATACTCATGAAGATCTCATCTGTTTCCCATTCCCAGGGTGATCTGTATCTGAGGAAGGCATAACTCATACCTAGGCTGAGTCTCCATTCAAAAGAAGATAAGACTACTCCACATACATGTGCTGTGATGATGATCCTCAGTCATCTTATAAGTCAGTGTGCTCAAGCAAGTGAAAGCACTTTGGAAATGGTCACAGTTGCTTAATTAAAAAACATGTTTTTTCATTTTATACAAAGCATAGGTATGACACTTGTCATTTCAAAATAATAAATGTATTTAAGTAAGTGTTTAGGAAACGCTTTTTGCTTACTTATACTAGGGTTTGAACCTAGAGCCTACTGTATCCTCATCAAGTGCTGTGCCAATGAGCCACATCTCTAGCCTTAGTCTTCTTACACATATAGGCCTTGGACTTGTGATCCTGGGCCAGCAAAAGCGTTCATTGGGTAAAGACACCTGATGCCAACTCTTCCAACCTGAATTCAGTCCCAGGAATCCACATGGTAGAAAAACCTAATCCTCACATGTTTTCCTCTGATTTACATATGTTCATCATGGAATTTACATGTTCACATACATAAGTATACAATAAATAAATGTTAGAAAAAAACTTCAAATAAAAATGTGAAGTATTTTGAAACTATTACTGCCACTTTTAAATGATAAATGCTTTTACATAATAGGTGGTTTATATAAATATTAATACTTATTACATAAGCCACAAACAGTAGCTTTGTTGTAAGCACCAGTCTTTCCAGCTTACAGTCTTTGGAGCAAGCAGGGAAACAATGCCTCATGAAATCTGTGTACTTGAGGCACTGGAACTCCTGGGACATGAGAAGCAAAGGAAAGAGCTGAGGATCTATCTGCTCTTTGACAGTCTACTTTTTCCTGTTGTCTCTGTTCATAAAGAACTAAACATTATATGAAAACACTAACTTACATAAATGTATTTTACTTACATTTCATTCTTTTTATGTGCCCTTGACTTAGCAACAGGCCTTGAACGCACTATGTAGCCAAGTGAAACCTTGAAGTGATTCAGAGTGTTGGGATTACTGAAGTAGGCCACAGCACTCAGCAATACATGCCACATTCTTGCCTTAGTTATGACCTCACAATATCATGGACAAATGGATCACTTATATTGGACTATTTTCCTAGTAGGACTTTTCTTACTTGAAATAATAACCACACCAAAACAAACAAACAAACAAAAACCCCCAAAATATTGATCCTTTTCAGTTCATGCATTTCCTGGGTCATCACTTTGCAAGGTACAGCCTCTGTCTTCAGATTAAGCAGTGACTGGCATGTTTCCTCTAGTCGACAGTTGAGTAAAAACAGTGACATTCTTCATAGTGTCTGCATGCTTTCATATCTATTGCTTCTTTGCTTAAAATCCCTTCCATTTGCTTAGTAGGTCTTCTATTGCTGGAAGAAATCATTTTTGCCTTACTCATTCTACTTCCTTATGACCTCTTACATAAAGACTTTATTTACATAATTATCTTACAAGGTTAGTCATTTTCTTTCATTACTCCAACATGATTTTGTCCACATATTTCACAGTGTTTTTTGTCTCATGCAATAGAGAAACAGTGCATTAAAGTAGTTAAGAACATGACAACCAAGATCATACTATTTAATTTCAATCTAAGAATTAGTAACTCTCAGAATACAATATTAACAATCAATGTGAACCTTTGCTTTCATTCAAGGAGAAGTGATACTAGATCATAACCAAGAGTTGTCTATTTCTAACTCTGGCTGTAATATGTGAAGAGTTCAGATGTCACTGCCCAGTGAATACCATATGAAAAGGTTGAACAAATTGAAAATTAGTAACCTTTATTTGACACCACAAGGAACTAAAGCTACAGGACAAAGCATTACTTAAAATTTGGAGAAAGAGGCTCAAACCAAGCCATAGACTGAAGCAGCCCTCCTGAGGCACAAGTCTCTGAGTCAAAGAACTGGCAGAGTTTTTAAAAGTGATGTGATGGCTACAAACCACAATAATGACCAGCACAGCAAATATCTACAGAGTTGTGATAGTGCCACTTATATCTTGATGGTGACCAGATGTCTAATTAGGCTTAAGGCTCACTCAATGGGAAGGGATTCATGCCAGGTGCTCTTAACCTAGCAGACTATCCCTGGCTGGTGAGCCCATGGACCTTAGAGAAGAACCTACTACTGTCACTTTCTCAAACCTGTGTAATCTCTAACTTCATTCTAAATGTGTGTCCTTATATCCAAAGATGAGTGTTGCCCTCATGCCTTACCAAAAAAGCTTCTGCTTTATAGCAGAGCCTACTAAAGAAACAACTATTCAAAATCTAAAGGAAAACAGACTGTGGGCATGACTCTGCAACTCAAACCTTACACAGGCTCAGAGAACATCTCCAAAGATGGGTCAGAATGTAAGAGTCAGAGTGCTGTGCCCTGGGTGCAAGACCCTTTCCAAAGAGACCACCAGAGACACGGACTCACCGAAGTGCAAAAGCAAGGTTTATTGAAGCAGTTCAAGCTGAATGGCAGAGACCTCAGTCAAGCACCCTGATACAGGTGTCCGCCCATCTGCAAGTTCAGGTTTTAAGAGCAAAAACCATAAGGTTACATCATTTAGGGATGCTAGTACAGGTACAATTCTGATTGGCTCAAGTTTTAGGGCCTTTTCAGAATTTCTGTTATCTTACTTTGTCGTTTTAACCAGTTGTTTGTCAAACTTTATAGATTACCATTGGCATTGGGGCATTCTGAGGTTAATCAATTGTTACCAGATAGTCCTTCAAACATCTGACTTTGTACTTTGATCATCTCTGGCATTGGGGCATTCTATGGTTAGTCAGTTGCTACCAGATGGCTCTTCAAACATCCTGACTTTGTCCTGGGACCTATGTCAACAGCTCTGAGAATTTTGAAACCCAGGCCTTTTTCAAACTGGGGTGAGGGGCTTGCTTGAAATGGGGGGTGCTTTGGTTCTTCAAGAAGACCAAAATATATTCTGTATCTTCTATAATGACAGGGAAGCTGCACCCAGAAAATTTCAACAGTATAGTTGCCTAAATGAGACATGAACAATGCCACCACCAGTTGACATGCTAATATGAAAAGAGAAAATTTTAGAAATTCCCATTTCTAGATGAAAAACTACAGGCAAGTTATGACTACTGAGAAAGGGAGAATTTAGTCTTTCCTGGGGATGACCCCCATGATTTTTTCTCCTATATAAAGTTGATAGTCCTCAAAACATACATTCTGGCAACACTAAATTGACTTAGCAGGTTGTATTTACATTCGTGTGTGTGTGTGTGTGTGTGTGTGTGTGTGTGTGTGTGTTTGTGTGTGTGTGTGTGTGTGTAGCAATAGTTGTTAAAGAAAAAGAGGCCATGAATTTGAGATAGAGTTGGGAAAAGGCCAGGGAAGGTTTGAAGGAAGAAATGTGGAATGTTGTGAATATGATGCACATACATAAAATTTTAAAACTGACTTAATGAATTTTGAGAGTTCAGGTGCAAATAAGGAATCAGCAGTCACAGCAGGGGTGGAGTTGGGTGAAACACTGTTAGTTTTTCCTGCTAGAACTTCACTGAATTATCACAGAGAATATCAGAGACCCCTTCAGAGCTCTGGCAGCATATTCAGAACTTTGATGATATTCACCCGGTATTTTCTGATTTCTGTCTCATTGCCCCCACTATTCCCTTTCCTCTCCCCACTTTCCTTTTCCTTTCGTGTCCTCTTGTTTTGATCTACATTTTATGTTTGCCTTGAGTCTGCTTAAATTTGTCTGTCATGATCATTGCCAGTTGCATTCATTTCCCTACAATGACATAATTTTGCTACTCATTATGGCTGAATTAAATTTCTCTGTGGATATAAACTATGTTTCCCTTATCCACTTATCTGTCTGTGAACCTCCAGGATAATTCCATAAGTTATTGTTGTTTTGAGAGCCAAGAATCCTATTGCTTTGAGTTGAATATTAAAGGCTCCACAAAATGGTTATACAAATCCACACAATGAATTAAAACAAGGGTATCTCACTATAAATTCATGTTTATTTTGATGTTGAGCAAAGATGCAGAAATATGAAAGCAGATAGACATTTGTTACAGTGGCTTCAATGTGGAATGTTCCAATTGGCCCATGTGTTTGAACACTGGTTCTCCAGCTGTCAATGATGTTTTGAGAAGAAGATTTTAGACATGAGGACTAGGTGGGTGAGTGTTCTAGCTCTGCTCTGGCCCAGGCTCTCTGCTGCCTAGCCTGCTGAAAAGTGAAGGATCCCAGTCCTTAGAATCTGCTGCCACAGAAACAGATCTATTTGCCATACGATCCCCCAAACCATGGAGTTTATCCTCTTATACCATTAGTCACGTCTGTCAGTCACTTCTGGTATTGATTCCAGTTAATAGGAAAAGTAGCTAAAATAGAAATTCATATTGGGAATAAGGTTCTTGCTATGATAAGCCTAACTATAAGATTTGCAAAATTCTGGAATATGTTTGTTAGAGGAATGTGGAAGAATTTGGAGCTGCTGGCTATGATAATCCTCATCAGGCTATTATCAGAGTGTGATAGGAATCTGTTAGATGAGTATGGAAGAATAAATACTAGTATAAATACAGAGTGACTATCAGGCTTTTGAGAATGGGGACTGTATTGGGGATTGAGTCTATTTATGTTATATTCTGGAAAAAAAAGGATGACCATGTTCTAACTTTATTCCAAGTGTCTGAGCAAGGCTTCACTGAGAACAATGGACTATTTGTTTGGCAGAGGACATCTGAAGACACAAATGACATCTCTACTGTTATATGGTTAGTGTGTGCTGTTTTTAGCAGAAAATCAAGCACACCCTGGGAAAAAACCACAACAACAACAAGACAAAAGCAAAACTGTGCAGATTAGAAAGGAAAAGACCTTGAACATGACTAAAGTTGGACAACATTTCTACAATCATTCAACATAAGAGTGCCACTAAAGAGAAACCACTGACAGACGTTGACAGCGGCAATGGGAAAAGTGCCTTCAGGCACAGTTCCAACCATCAAAGGCACCAGCAGTAAAAAGGAACTTAATTTGAAAATAGAAAGCCTGTAAGAAGAATGTCTGAGAAGATAGTGCCTCAGTGTGAGCCTGGCCCTCACAAGACTGCACTGAAAAATTTTCCCCAGGTTCAGCTGCACAGATGTTCTACAGCTGCTTTAGCCAAAGTGGAAGAGGTCAGGCTACATGTTGAACTGGAAACATAACTTGGCATCATCTAAGTGCTGCTGTTTTTTAGGCATGAAAATCCAAGAGTTAAAGGGCCACAGAGGCTTTTGTCTGGGCTCCAGAAAACAATGAGACCAGGCAATGTGTACAAGGACAGGTTACCTGGATAAAGTCCCTAAATAGCTGTGAAGCTATGAAGGTGAAGCCTATGCTACAGTAGTTATCTCCATATCTTGTAGATGTCAGGAACACAGAACATCTGTCATGGCAAGTGGCAGACACTGAGTACTGCTGGCTCATGAGAACACCCCATATACTGCAGCTGTCAAGGGTAGGAGTCACATTTCCTAAGTGGGCTGGAACTCAAATGGTGTCATTGAAATTCCTGGTTGTTAGACCCACATTTGTAGGATTTACCATTTGCATTGTCGATTTTCAGTCGCTTTGATCTTTCTTTCCTGTTTTCTGTCCTTGCCTTTTAGAATGGGAATGTTCCTACTGTACTATTGGATATTGGGTATACATTATTTGATTTTGATTTTGCAGGGGTTCATTCACAGTGAAGAGACTCCCTTGAATCTCAATAGATATGCCAGTCATTGGATTTATGACGACTACTGAAACTAAGATTATCAGGACTGGTAAAGCTAGGCTGAATTCATTTTAAGTTATGGGAGGGCCATGAGCTCACAGCAGGTGAGGAAGGATGATTATGTTCTGGATGTGACATGTCCTCCATAGGCTAATGTGTTAAATCCCTGATCCCCATGGAGAGACTGTTTTGGAAGGCCTTTTGGACATGGGGTCTGTTTGACATACATAGGGCCTTAGGGGATAAGGCATCAGAGTTCTTGATCAGCTCTACTCTGCCCCCCCCATCCCCACTTTCTTTGCCTTCTTGTCTATTGAGAAGCGAGGAGTCTAGTTACAAGTTCTCCTACTACAGACAGAAACCCCTACCTTTTTGCTTTCCCCACCATGATGAACTTCATCCCTTTCAACCATGAGCAGAAATACGTTTCTTCTATCCTATGTTGCTTCTGTCAGATATACAGACCCCTTTCATATCCATATTCAGAGGTGAGTGTTTAGATTCTAGACCTGACATGGGAATGTAAAATGAGGTTAGGTTATCCAGTAGTATTGTAAACATCCAAAATGTGGGGTATTTGGAAAAAGAAAACAGGAGCCAACTTAAAGAGCTCCAGCTATTCAAAGGTGGAACAATTTATGCAACAGAAATACCTAAATGATGGACTGTAATCCATTATAAAATAAATACTCTCCCACTTGAATCACTAAATCAAGTTAACCAGATTACCTATCCTACCCCATAACATTGTAGATTAGTGGCATATAATCATTTGGAAGCTGGTGAAGATCTTAATTAAGATAAAGTGTAAACATCTATCTCTGGAGATTTTCAAAATGTAACATGCCCAACACTTGAACTACAGGACTTGTCAGATTTGTTTCTGATAATTATCCAGGCATAGGTCTTGAACTGGAACCTACCAGAATACAAGCCTAGTACTTCTTAGCTTCACTGACAACATGAGCAAACTCTTTATAATCTCTCTACTTTTTCTCTACTCTCTCTCTTCTTCTCTCTCCTCTTCCTGTCTTTTCTCCCTGTCTATCTCCTCACTGAATAATGCATCTACTAATTATATTAATATCATATGTTATAAGGGATATATGGATGCAACATATCCTATCTCAAATTTTTCCATAAATCTAAAATATGTTTATTTCTATAATTATTTCTTAGTAGTTGGTCTAAATCTTCAAATTATTGGGGTCCAGTTTTAATTAATTTTTTATTTGAGCTGAGGATCGAACCGAGGGCCTTGCACTTGGTAGGCAAGCGCTCTACCACTGAGCTAAATCCCCAACGTGGGGTCTGGTTTTAATAAAGCTAACATGCATGGCATTTTGGGATCAGTGCTAAGCACAAATTTAATAACAGTAAATACCATTTTATCTGGAATGCTTCCTTTATCAATTTTCACTAACAACAGTCCTTGTTAATGAAATTGAGAACAGCCTATAAAATCCAAAACTAGGAGCATTAAACCATCTACTCTTCAGACAGTTTCCAGGAGAGTTTTGCTTCATGTCTGCTTCAGATAGAAAAAGGAATTCTGGAAATATCTGCACCTTCCTTTAGGGAACTTCAGTGAGGTTTTATTTCCTCCAGGTGTATTACTCTGTCTTCTCGGTTCTACTTTTCCTGTCACCTGTTTCTGTTGTGTCTAAGTATCTATTGGACTGTCATTTTCTACTGCCAATTTAACCAATGTACAGTTCATACCTTTTCAGGTTTCTTACAAAATACTTCTTTTAGTTTTTTATTTTAAAAAATTGTGTGTTCTTTCTCAAAAGGAAACTCTTCAGCATATACGTGTTTTTCTGTCTTATTTGCCCCATTCCTGACATGATATTCAAGTCAATCCAGTCTTTTTAACCCTCTCACTCCACTGATTTCTTTCTCATTTTAATCATTGATTCTTTTTTTAAGTTTCCTTTTAAAATCAGAGTTCTCACTGAGCTTGCACAATCTTTTCTCCATACCTATTAAATTTTTAGAAAAATGGTTGTCAAAAACATGTTCAGTAATAGTTCAGAGTCATTTTAAAGGAGGAGGAGGGGGACTTGGCAGTTCTGGTTGTGAAATTCTGGCATCACACGTAAGAGCTCTGGCAGAGGTTCTCCTGTTTTACTGCCCTGATCAGAATTTCCCGGATTTCCATTTCCTCCAGTTCCATTTCTTCTTTGAAGATGCTCATCCATCAGATAACATATAATGAATTGAAACCTGCAGAGCTGTTAGCACCTTTGAATTATGAGAAAGAATGATTATTTTCACTGACACAGGGAATGAACATTAAAATGCTAAGACTTTGTCCATTCCACTCTGCTAAGCAGCAGATCAAAAGACTCTTGCTGGAGACTCTCCAGTGGTACAGGTGGAATGGCAAAACTCAAAGAAATCCCTGTAGCTCTGTTCTAATAGGAGGTGCATGGAGGCTGGAAAGGCACTTATCATGTTGAAAGGACCAATTTAGCACTGAAGATTGCTAATGGGGGCTTCAAGATGAGTCAAATTTATAAGCAATCCTGGCAGGAGGTTGAAGGTTTTATAGTTTGCAGAACTGAAGGCCATAAGGCTGTCTTAATTTAAGTGGAAATAGCAAAGATTTAAACATCATACCACTTTTCCTGTCAAAAAGTCATGTTGCATTTTTGCCTGTGGTGTGTGTGTGTATGTGTATGTCCATCTCAGCTATATGATGGGAAAGTTCTAGAGGCCTCACTAATATCCTAGAGGTGGGTGCTTGCTGGTATGACTGACTCACGGAGATGAGCCCATTCTCACAGAGTTATTGGAGCCAGAAAATTGCTGATCCCATGTGGCCATTCATACTTCTAGGAAAATAAACCTACACTTCAATGGGAAAAACTGGCAAATATTTAGAATTCAAAAATGAGGTATTTTCTTTTGTTTTCCTTTTAGTTAGGACATTACAGGGATAATAAATTAGTATCTTTTATTATGGAATGAATATAGTATTAATTGAGCACTTGTTGTGAATTAAGGACTTCTGAATTACTTCATTTACATTAGTCTAGTTGTTTCAAGAAGAAATGATTTGTGTTGGTGTCAGGCAAGATTTTCTGAGTTCACGCGCTATCTGTACTAGAGATCCTGAATGTATAAGCAGGAAAGTCCAGATTTACCCAGAATAGTGGTCCTATCAACTAGTGTTTAGTTAATTAAGTTCTAAACTCAGAACTGTTTGGCTTAGGCCTTGAGTATCATGTTTTACTACTTTCTGTGTAGGAGGAACTCCACCAAAGGAGGAGGGAAAGGCCTCCGACTCAGTTGAACATCCTTCACAGACCAATCCATGAACACAATTTGTGCATGTGGTTCTGAGAACTGAGAACATCAGGTGCAGGTATAGGTGTCGCTTTAGGGATCTGTCAATCTCCTATCAAAAATGCTACTCTAGAAATGTAATATTTGAAGCAGAGATCTCCTATCAAAAATGCTACTCTAGAAATGTAATATTTGAAGCAGAGAAAGTCAAGTTTGTTTGCTTTCTTGACTCTGGACACTTTCTGTGTCAATGCAGTTGAGACCTTGAGCAAATGAAATGTAGTAGCTCCTTTCAGAAACCAAACTGAGCATCACCTCATTCAACCCTTGGTGAGCTTGAGACCCATGGGGAATGCCCACATACAGAAACTACAAAGGACAAAGTCACTGCATTTCCTGCCCTGTCCTCTGAATCTTTCACTTCTCTCTACTCTTATTACCTGAATCACCCTTTTTCCAGGGTCCTTTCCTCTTCAGCATTTTTCAGTTAATCTTCCTTGGCTTTCAATCAGCTATTACAGTAACAAAGAGAACCTTATAGTCCTTTCCAGAAGTCCTGAAGAGCAGGAACATGTAACACTGGATACAGGAAGCAAGTGTGCTGCTGAATGTTCATCTGCAAAAAAATCAACAGAGGCATAGCTTAATGGGAACAAAGCAATCTAGTTCAAAGATGGAGATGAAGAGCCAATATGAGTAACATGCTTCAGAACAATTCTAACATGGCCAAAAGGACACTGAATTGGGTGATCAGCTAACTTAGGATCAAAGCCAGAGTTACAGTTTCAGACATGTGCCATTGAGCATTACTCAACTTATTATTTTTTTTATGAGTGGGAATAAATATTTTATGCACTTTTGAACAAGGGATCTCCCTGGTGTGTATATTTCTTTTTTTAAATACATTTTTTATTTAAAGTTCTTTTTATTCCTTTTACATACCAACCACAGATCCCCTTCTCATCCCTCCTCCCACTCCCATCCCTTCTTCATCCCCTCCTCTAAAAGGGTAAGTCCTTCCATGCTGAGAGAGCAAAACCTGGTACATTCAGTTGAGATGGGACCAAGCCTCTCCCCACTGTATCAAGGGTGAGCAAGGTGTCTAATCGTAGGTAATGGGCTCTAGAAAGCCTTCTCATGCACCAGGGATGGATCCTGATCATACTACCAGGGGCTCCTCAAACAGACCAAGCTACATAACTGTCTTCTGCATGCAGAAGGTCTAGTCTGGTCCCATGCAGGTTCCACAGCTGTCAGTTAAAGTTTATTAGTTCCTTTAAGCTTGGTTCAGTTGTCTCTGAAGATTTCCCCATCATGATCTTGACTCCTCTGCTGTGGATGATTCATTGGTAAATAAAACACTGATTGGTCAGTAGCCAGGAAGGAAGTATAGGTGGGACTAAGAGAGAGGAGAATTGAGAGGAAGGCAGGAGAGACACTGCCAGCCGCTGCCATGACAAGCGAGATGTAAGGTACAGGTAAGCCACGAGCCTTATAGCAAGTTATAGATTAATAAAAATGGGTTAATTTAAGATAGAAGTAGTAGACAACAAGAAGCCTGCCATGGCCATACAGTTTATAAGTAATATAAGTGTCTGAGTGATTATTTTATGTGTGGGCTGTGGGACCGTGGGGGCTTGGTGGCACCTGGAGAGAAGCTCTCCAGCTACACTCCTTTTGCTTCTATAGTTCTTCTTCCTTCTCGTTACCGGGGCCCCTGGGCCTTGACCTGGTGCTTGGCTGTGCATCTCTGCATCTACTCTTAGCAGTCACTGGATGAAGGCTCTATGGTGACAATTAGGGTATTCACCAATCTGATTACCAGTGTAAGCTAGTTCAGACACCCTCTCCATCAGTGCTAGTAGCCTAATCTGGATTCATCTTTATGGGTTCCTGGAAATTCCCCTAGCACCAGGTTTCTCCCTTTACCCAAGAATGTCTCCCTCTATCAAGTTATCTCTTTCTTGTTCTCCCACTCCATCCCTTCCCAGCTGGACCATCCCATTCCCTCATGTTCTCATCCCCTATCACCTCCCCTGTATTACCTCCCTCTCATGCCCAGTTTACTGATGGAGATCTCCTGTTTTCCTTTCCCAAGGTGATCCATGCATCCCTCTTTGGACCCTCCGTGTTTCCTAGCTTCTCTCAGGCTGTGGACTGTAGACTGGTTATCCTTTGCTTTACATCTAGTATCCACTTATGAGTGAGTACATACCATGTTTGTCTTTCTGAGTCTGTGTTACCTCACTCAGGATGATATTCTATAGTTCCATCCATTTGCCAAGCATTATTCCACTTCTATTGCCCTTATTTTCTCATTAAGTTGTTATGGAATTCAAATCCACCAGGAAAATACCACAGAGCTTATTCAGATTATAATTAAATGAACTTATTGATAACTGCTAGGGGGGTGACAGCCAAACTGAAGGCATGTCCTGAAGAAGAGGCTAGAGGAAGGATTTTTAAAGGTGAACATCACAATTATTTCACTTATGTGGAATGTGTACCTAAGTGAGAAACTGCTTTTACTCCCCTTTTCTGTGAGAAGCTATCTCTCTTCCCCTGTATAGAGCCATAAAGGATCTTTCTCACTCCCTGGTACACAGTGATAAGTGGGCTTACAAAAGCCAGAGCAGGCTGTTAATTACCTCATAGCAGTTTTACAATTTTAGGGAGGAGGGCAAGGAGTCAAAGTTGCCAGGAACTTAACTTTTAGGAATTTAGAATGGGTACCTAGCAAAAAATAGTGTTCCCTTAGCCACCCTAAAGTTGGGATTATAACAATATCTATACATGCAGTTTGTGAACAATAAATTAATCAATCATAAATTTATAAACATGGTGTAAGAATAAATAAGCAAGAGGTAGTGAAGGATTCTTGTAAGAGCAGATGGCTAGCTGTATCTTATCCTTGTGACTGGCACACAAGAGACATAGAGTAGACATCAGTGAGAGTCTATTTCACGAGGAAATCATGTATCTGGGCTGATGATGCAACTTGGTAGGTACAGTGTGTTTGCCTTACAACCATGGGAAACTGAACTGAACCCTCAGAATCCACTTTTAAAAGTTACACATGTTTGTATGATTTCTTATCCCTACACTGAGGAATCAGCATCAGGCAATCACTGGGCTATATAGCCAGGCAGCCTAGCCTAAGAAGTGAGTTCCAGGTCACCCTGTCAAAAAAATAATAATAAAGAAAGGAAGGAAGGAAAGAAGGGAGGAAGGAAGGAATGATGGAAGATAGAAAGGAATAAAAGTAGAAAAAAGAAAAGAAAAGGCTAGCAGTGCCTAGAAAACAACTTAGTTTACCTTCTGGCCTTTACATGCATGCACACATGTGCACCTGCCCCTGCAGGCACAAACAGGTGCACAGGCTCACACACATACATACATTTAACAATTAATTATATTTCACAGAATGGATTAAAGGACATTACACAGAAGTAAATGTTTACAGCATCTTAACCACTCAGATAAGTTTTGAAGATTCCTTTAAATCACAAGTACATTAGATGACCTTGTTGGACAGAAGCTTGCAAATGGATGAGACAATTTTTACATAGAGAGATCACAAATCACTACTTCACCTCTCCTCTGCACTCCCTCTCCAGTTCTATTCTCTCTCCCCATGTGCAACACAGAGAGTAAAGAGAATGCCTTCCCTAAGGTAGAAAGAGGAACTTGACATTATATCACATTGTGAGGTAAATGTTTTCTGTTGAAACCACAACCTTTGTGCTGTTTTTGTGCTATAGCTCAAGCTGATCAGTGCAAGAATCCACCAGTCATTTCATACTGAAGTAAATGTTTAAAGAAAAAAAATCCGAATATTTATTGGGATAAAACAGGTTATTCCCACCCATTAAATTGCTAATAGATAGCCCACTCCAGAGACCCATACATCTTCTATAGGATCCTTTCCTGCATTCCCAGGCTGTCACAGTGAACTTCACATCAAATTTAAGAGATTTTAGGGGAATTCAGTCATACTTAGAATATCTTCTAAACTGATCTACTCTAAGAAAATTTATTTTGGGGTAGGAGAATTGGACAAGTTCTGAGAGGACAAGGATGACCTTCAACTCTATATAGGCAAAGATTACATTGAATGCCTCATTCTCTTATCTCTACCTCCTAATGCTGTAATTATAGTCTTATGCTACCATGTTGAATAGAACTGGAACATTTTTTTATATTATGTCTAAATTTAAAGCTGTCTTGTTGGGCACTTAAACTATTTCCACAGGGATGAAGTCATTGGAGGGTGGAGGGAGCAAGTAATTTCCACCTTTAGCTCAGTTGTTAAGAAAAAAACTCAGTCTTTTACAAAACCAAATGTGCTCTTCCACATGACATTCATCTCAGTCAGTGTTGCCTTGCCTTTGAGGATTGATCGGGAGATGTTTTGGTCACTCATTCTCACAAAAACAGTAACATTAGGATTCATTTAAGGATTATATTGATCTAACCAGTAACTCTAGCATTTTACTGTAGGTATCCACATGCAATTTCAAGTGTGAATTACTGCTATGTAATTACGACTCTTGTTATCTTTTTATACTCTGGGTCCGTTCATGAAAACTGCGACCCATTGAGCAGCCTTTCATCTTCAGTCTGTCCATTGTCACAACATTTTTGCCAAATGCTAAGCTTCACATACTGAACTGATGTTTGCTTTCAGTTTGTAACAGGCTTCTTTATACATTTTGAAATGTCCTCAGCCTAAGTGCATTTGTCACACTTTGAAAAAGCTTTAAAGATCTTAAGAAAATAATTGAAATGATTACCAGCAATAATAAAGTGCATTACAACATTAAATGTAAATCTTTACTTCCAGGCTTAAAAGCTTTCTTTTTGGTCTAACAAGGAAACTATGTGGTTTAGATTATTTGTCTGTCCTCCAGTAATTTTGAAGGCAAAAAATAGCATGGTGGGAAAATGTGTGTGGTCTTGACTTATACATAAATGTAAGGCCAAGGAGAGGCAGAAATAATAGGATAATGGTAAAATGGTGTTGGGAAATGAACTTCTAATTTTATCCATATTGGCTATACTGACTTGCACTGTGTCCTCCCCACAGATAGGCTAACCTACTAACACCTGGATCCAGTGGCTGTGGATATAACTGGTTAAAGGTCCTTCACAGATAAGACTAAGTGAAGCATTTTGAGGTACAATCTCCACTGGCTATTTTGATAAGCTTTAAGAATAAGCACTTACAAGAGAGGGGGGAGAAAGCAATGTGGAAAAAAGATTGCAGTGACAGAATCACAAAACCGAGAACTTCAAAGGTAAAGAGACCAGAAAGGATCTCCTCCAGAGTGATGGAAGACGTCAACCTTGATAACACCTTGATTTCGTATTCTAGCTTTCTAAACTACAGGAAAATTGCTTGCTCCTAATTGCTTAAATGTCTAAGTTTATGCTGGAGAGATGGCTCAGCTCTTAAGAGAGCATACTGCTCAGGCATAGGACCTGAGTTCGATTCCCAACACCCACATCATTATGCTCACAAGTGCTAGCTCTGGAGAACCCGATGTCTCTGACACCCATAATCATCTACACATACATGCGCGCACACACCCCCACAAATGCACACCCACACACGTACACACATAGGAAAATAAAATTCCATATTTCTGTTTTCACTGCTCTAGAAAACCAGAACACTAATTAGAAAGTATTTAAACTACTTTCTGTTTGTTTTTCTGACCCAAGGTCTGATCTGCAGCTCTAGATCTCCCTGACCCAGTCTTTATTCTGCCAGGAATACAGGCTGCATCACCGTGCCATGTCCAAAGCATTCTTATTAGCTATCTTTCTCCATTTGTTAATGACATTTTGGGGCACATTGAAAATAATATCTCAGTATAAATAGCATTTGGCAAATCTTTGCAAAATAAATGGTTAATCTTAGTTTTTATTTTATCATCCATATTATCTATAATAAATATTTTTGTCTAACAAAATATTAAATTGCTTCAGAAAATTGCATTAATGTGTATACAGAAAAGCGCTATTATTCCTGTGTGGATACAACATTTATTACATATAAAACATCATTATTTTTAAGGTGGGGAAAAAAGTTGAGACAGAAATGATCTCTTTTTTTTGACATGAAACTGACACCTTTTCACTTGTTCATTGACTGTACAGTTATTTATTGACAATCTTATACATACTATCATACTTTTCAGACAAAAGTTATTGTTATTCTTATATTCTGTTGCAAATGGAGAAGGGACGTTCAGTAAATACCATCAACATGGACTATATATTATGTTAAATAAGGTTAAGAAACAAGTGCTGTGCTGGAATTGTTAAATATTTAAATCTGATGGTCTGTCTCCAGCAAGTACTTGAAAAAGGTGAGGGAGGGCATCTTAGTCAGTGTTCTTCTATTGATGTGAAGAGACACCATGATCATGGCAACTCTTATAAAAGAAAGCATTTAATTAGGGCTTACATATAGTTCAGAAGTTTAGTCCAGTTTTATTATGGTAGGAAGCATGGCAGCACATAGGCAAACATCATACAGGAGTAGTTTTATATCCGAATCTGCATGCAGCAGAGAGACAGTGGACCTGGCCGGGGCTTTTGAAACCAAAAAACTCATCCCCAGTAACACAGTTCCCCCAACAAAGCCATACTTCCTAATCCTTTTCAAGCAGTGCCACTCCCTATTGATCAAGAAATAAAATATGAGCCTATGGGGAGTATTCTCATACAAACCACACATACGTTCTTGAAGACATGGAAAATATTTTCCAATGTTGAGGTCAGCTTTAAGATCTATGCATATTTACTCAGAAGATATCAAATTCATGAGACCAATTAAGAAGCTTGTGGAAGCTGAGGTAAAGAATTAATATTTTAAGATGTTTAAGAAATTTATATCACTTGAGAATTTTTGCTTTTCTCTCCAAATGTGACATAATTAGACTTACAAATAAAGTCTCTTCTGTGCACAGGAGATGACGGATATGGCAAAGCAGTGTCAGACAATCGGGCTACTAGCACTGTCTGGAGTCAGGAACCATACAGGTGGCAGGAGAGCTGAGTTTGCTCACCACTGCATTGGATTTAAGGTGTATATCATAAAAATGTAAATTTTATATTTCCTGAATACATTCCCAGAAGCAGACTGTGAGCACTGCCTTTGACCATATATGTCAGTGTGGCTAGGCTGTTTTATTGAATAAGTCCCCCATTTTTGTTTTTATTTTTACCATATCTCAGTGATGTTGAATTACAAAAGCAAAGTCCTTTCATATCTGATGCTTTTTATTTTTCTCTTATACAGCTAGATGCATTTGCTCAGGTTATTGTATTCTCTCTTAGCTCACTAAAGGCTCAGTTGGGACTGCTTCCTTGATACTCCTTCCTGTGTATTTATCACACCTCCTCTCTCCAGGACCACATATATCATAATAAAAAAATAAATAACATAGCATAGTAAGTCTAACAACAAGGATATGAAATAGTCCATGTTCCAATGACCTTGAAATGTTCTGTAAGTGAAATTTATCTTCCCTATTTACCACAGAGTGTGAGGAGAAGGAAAGAATGAAGGAGTGATTCTACAGCTGTTATTACCTGTAGTTAGATAGCCAGCAGATAAATCAGTTTTGGATGATGGACAGTTTGATTTTCAGATAGCCGCTTGACATTCATAATGTCAATCAGATAGTTGGTAAATATATGGGGCTAGAATTCAAGGAATGGTTAAAGGTAGAGATACAGATTTACCTCCTAAGTTATAGGTGAAATCTAAATCTAAAATGATGGAGATGAATGAGACTGTCAATAACATGAAACAGAGAAGTCTAATGTCTCGGTAGTGGAACACCCAAGGATGACCACATTGGCATAATAAGAATAAACTGAAGAAAAAGGAGATCACCTTGATTTATGTTAGGTCATTATTATAGCTATTGAGTGTTGGATTTGGCAAGATAAAATGTGTTTTGACTTGAAAAGAACAAATTTAATGAGGAGGTAGAGACAAAATCACAACTGAAGTAGATTTATTTAAAAAAAATGTACAGTGAGAATTAAAGAGGAAAACACTGAATAATCTTCCAAGAGATTTAGTCTACAACTAAGTACAGCAGAGAACTGAATGGTGATTCAAGGGGTATGTATGCCAAAATCATTTTGAAAGAAAGACAAATTAGGACTGGGTGGTGATGGTGCCGCACTTAGGAGGCAGAGCCAGGCAGATCTCTGTGAGTTCGAGGCCAGCCTGGTCTACAGAGTGAGATCCAGGAGAGGCACCAAAACTACACAGAGAAACCCTGTCTCAAAAAAATGGAAAAAAAAGACAAATCAGCAGAATAAATCTCTTTAGAAATGATCTGAAAGAAAACAATTTGGCAGTGTAAGGATGAAATCAGATTGATATGTTGAATTAGTCAAAAAGGAGTTAACATTAGAAGGTAAATAAATTGTTTATCATAGATTGGATGACAATCATTTCAAACTCTATGTGAATCATTTATTTATCACTTCAACCTCTACAGTAGAAACAACTACTTTGAGCTGTAGGATAGCAGCTACCAAGTTATGCTGAGAATTTTTCAGTTTTTTAAATTTTTCTAGTGAAATAAGAAGTAAGATCATCATTTGAGAATAAGTGTTGGCATGGTGTTATTAGGAGATTTAAAAAGGAAAAGAGAATAGAAGAAGCATGGAAAGAAATAAATGAAGGAACATGTGTGATTACTTAAAAGAATTAGATAGTCTCTGGGAGCACCTGGCCATGAACTTGTTCAGCTCTTGGCAGCAAGGAGCAGTAGGTACAGAGCTGTTGCCACCCACTCCCCCACATACACTGCACATTTAATTGTCATGTGTCCTCTACATCTTGCAATCCGTTTCCTCTCCTCAGTTCTTTGTCTTGCTTTGTTTAGCAACCTTGACACTGCTGGATTTTTACTTTGTTGATCATCCCTCAACTGGAGTCTCTCTGATGTTTTCTCAGGATAGGATTGAAGCTATGCATCTTTGTCAAGAATATCACAGATGCAATGTTTTGCTCTCCTAAGTTCTCTCTATCAAGGGCACACAATGGGAATAAGATTTTTAGCACAATGTTGATTTTGATGCCAGGTCTCCTCACTAAAAATCATTATTTTCATCTTTATAACTTGACAAGACTGTTTTTCATGGTAATGTTTTAACTAACTTTAGTATATTTCACTGATTTTTACTTCTGTTACTGTGATAATGGAATGATGAATTTTTTCCAAAGTCATTAACTAAAATTCTTCCATAAAGAAAAGCTGTTCCTTAGTGCTTAAATGTTTAATCCATCAATCCTACATAACCATGAACTCATTTATATTATTCTACAAATACTACTACTACATTGTTACACATGTTTCCGTATCTTTGACGATTTTGTGATTCTTCAAGTTGACCTCTTGTCCTTTTCCCAGAATGTCTTTCTGAAACTTTCTAGAAGCATGAGAAATGCTGGCATCATGTGTTTGTTTCTTCCCCATCCCACTGTCAGCCATTTCTTCAAGAATCCCTCAATCTTACTGATACATGATATTTAATATCAAGACATGCTTATTTCTTGGAGGCTCTTTTATTGGACAGCCCTAGGGAATATCTGTGCATCAATTCCCATTCTCACCCACATTTGTCTCTTCACATACATATGAAGCTAAGCATCCAAACTGTTACCTTTGATCCTTGTCTAATGCTTCACTGTTACTTTTGTCTTTGAATATTTTTGCCTTTTGTTAGCCAAATATAGTTAATTATTTGTTTAATCCTATTAGATGTCCAACTATTGTCACACTGTTGTGAAGAAAAAATACTGACTACAACACAATGATTGTATAGAGCTCTTTGTGAATTAACCTTGGGAGTTCATAATGGAATTTTCTTGGCCAAAGTTGACAGGGTAATACTTTTGTAACCATTTCTCACTTTTTCTTTGTTACTTTTTTCAACAGCTTTCAAATTTTACCATTTGTAAGCCATGAAAGTTTTCTCTATATATTGATTCTTAAAAATACTCACTTATTTTTAGGTCTTCAAAGTATTTTAGTGCTCATAAAAACATAGTGATGAAATATGCATTACCTAAGATTAGGTCCCTCTTTATCATATTCTAAAATTCTTATTTCTTATCTCTCAAGTTATTTCCATCCTATCCAAACTCCATCTCTAGACAATCAATATATTGGAAAGGGGTGATTTATTCTACTTGTTCTCACTTGCACAAATGGGTGTATATCTTCTTGTATGTCTTTTGATACACAACTGACATGAACATTATTTTTGGGAGATGATAATTTTATTTTTCCTCACATATGTTTCTGTTATTACATCACTTTGTAATTTTACCCTTCATTCTTTTATATGATTACAATATTGCTACATGTATTTAATGGTCTCTTGTATGTGAGCATGTATAGGAAGGCTGATTTAACTTTAGCTGGTACCATTGTTGCTCTTACTGAGACCTTTTTGTTTGATTTGCTTCTTTGTCAGGTTAGTCACAGGCTTCTTCCATTCCCCAGTTCAGCGATTACCCCACCCCGACCCAGCCTATTGATAGGAAGAGTGATTTTGTGGCTTAGGTTGTCAGTGACTTATATAGTGAAGTAGAGTGGGTAATTTCCAAACCAAAGCTTAAAGAAACAGCTTATTTTCCATAATTTTAGTCCATCTATCATAAGATGTACAATGCCTGCGATGGGGATTTTTCTATGCCAGAATTCTGGGATGAGGATGTGGGTCTTAGCTATAGCTATACTCAGTAGCTTTGAAATGTGATTGAGAAAAAGCAATGACATCGATGAGATTTGGAAATTTTATGGTAATGAAAAATCATTTTGCTAAAACTTTTGGAAGTGCTGTATTATTTAAGGCAAGGAAGTGAACTGCATCTTCTGTTCCAGTTTCTTCAGGCTGCCACACATCCCACAGAATGCATGCTTCAGACAACACATCATTATTTCCCATGGTTTTAGAGGCTAGACATTTGAGACCAAGCTGCTAGCAGGGATTACTTTTTTTTTCTCCTTTTTTTTTTTTATTATACTTGTGTTTTAATTTTACACATCAGCCATGGGTTCCCCTGTCCTCCTGCCTCCCGCCCCCACCCCTACCTTTCCCCTAGCCCCTCCCCTCCATTCCCATCTCCTCCAGGGCCAAGACTCCCCTGGGGATTCATTTTAACCTGGTGGATTCAGTAAAGGCAGCTCCAGTCCCCTTCTTCCAGGCTGAGCAAAGTGTCCTTGTGTAACAGCCAGCTCATGCACTAAGGACAGGTCCTGGTCCGACAGCCTGGATGCCTCCCAAACAGTTCAAGCTATTCAACTGTCTCACTTATCCAGAGGGCCTGATCCAGCGGGGGGCTCCACAGCCTTTGGTTCATAATTCATGTGCTTCCATTCGTTTGGCTATTTGTCCCTGTGATTTTCTAATATTGGTCTCAACAATTCACACTCTTACATTCCCTCCTCTTTCTTGACAATTGGACTCCTGGAGCTCCACCTAGGGCCTGGCTGAGGATCTCTGCATCCACTTCCATCAGTTATTGGATGAGAGTTCCAGCATGACAGTTAGAGTGTTTGGTCATCTGATCACCAGACTAGGTCAGATCAGGCTTTCTCTCTATCATTGCCAGCAGTATACAGTGGATATATCATTGTGGATTTCTGGGGACGCACTCTGCCTATTCCTGTTCTCATGTGGTCATCATTTATCATAGTCTGTTATTCCTTGTTCTCCCTTTCTGTTCTTGATACAGCTGGGATCTCCTGCTCCCCTAAGTTTTCTTTCCCTCGAACCTTGCCCTTCATTACTCCCATTGTCGTCCAGGTTGTTCATGTAGATCTCATCCATTTCTCTGTCACTGGGCGATCCCTATGTCTTTCCTAGGGTCCCATTTTCTAGGTAGTCTCCCTGGAGTTGTGTAGCAGTCTAGTCATCTTTGTTTTACATCTAGTATCCTCCTATGAGTGAGTACCTACCATGTTTGTCCTTCTGAGTCTGGGTTACCTCACTCAGGATGATTTTTTCTAGATCTATCCATTTGCCTGCAAACCTCATGATGTCATTGTTTTTCTCTGCTGAGTAGTACTCCATTGTGTATATGTACCACATTTTCTTTATCCATTCTTCAGTTGAAGGACATGTAGGTTGTTTCCAGGTTCTGGCTATCACAAACAAGCTGATATGAACATAGTTGAGCATATGCCCTTGAGCATTCCTTGGGTATATGCCCAAGAGTGCTACAGCTGGGTCTTGGAGCAATCAGCAATACAGGGAACCTACCTAAACATAATAAAGGCAATCTACAGCAAGCCAACAGCCAACATCAAATTAAATGGAGAGAAACTCAAAGCAATACCACTAAAATCAGGAACAAGGCAAGGCTGTCCCCTCTTCCCATACTTATTCAATATAGTACTTGAAGTTCTAGCCAGGGCAATAAGACAACATAAGGAGCTTAAGGGGATTCAAATTGGAAAGGAAGAAGTCAAGCTTTCCCTATTTGCAGATGATATGATAGTATACATGAGTGACCCCAAAAATTCAACCAAGGAACTGTTTGGCCACTTTTAAAGTTCTGTTTTCATGTGGCCTTTGTTCCCCTCTATTGCAAGAGAGAAAATTAGAGGGAGAGAGCAAGAGGAGGGAAGGTGAAGTAAAGGAGGGGGAGGGGGAAATCAGAGGTAAAGAAAGGGGAGAATGGGGGAGAGGAGGAGAAGGGGAAAGGAAGTAGAAAGGAAGGGAAGAGAAGGGAGGGGAAGGAGAGAGGAATGCAAAGGAGGGGAAGAAAACAGGGAAGGGTGTTGCGCCCACCTCGACCAGCAAGGAAGACGCGACACCGGGATCCTTCTCATTACAGTTTATTCAGACCTTTGATTAATTGCATTGTGTCTCTCTTGCTGGGCAAGCCTCTCCCAGCACCTAAGTAGGGCTGGGCAACCAACCCCAAGCAGCCACGTGGGCACTGTCCACAGGTTCACGCATATGCCAGCAACACACGAATCCAGCCACAGCCAAATAAGGAACTGTTTACCATAAAGAGTGTTTGCCATCGGGAAGGCAGAGGGTAGAAGCCAGAGCCATCTTTAGGGTGCGGCTGCACGCGGCTCTCTACAGAAGGGTAATGGAAAAAAGAAGGGGGAGAGGGAGGGAAGGGGAGAGAAGGAGAGGGAAGGGAAGGAAATGGGAGGGAAGGGAAGGGAGGTATTGTTAGGTTGTTTGTTTGTTTGTTTGTTTGGCCTTTTGCTTTTTTGAGGGGCCTGCCACCCAGATACCAAATAAATACATACATGGAGGCTTATTCTTACTTATGGATGTCTGGCCTTAACTTGGTTTATTTCTAGTCAACTTTTCTTAAATTATCCCATCTACCTTTTGCCTCTGGGCTTTTTCCTGTTCTTACTTCTGTGTATCTTACTTTCACTCTTACTCAGTGGCTGGCTGGGTGGCTAGCCCCTAGCATCCTCTCTTTCTTTTCTCATCCCTTGATATCTTCTCCGTTGTTCTCTTTCTATTTAGTCTCTCTGAATGCTAGCCCCACCTATCCTATCTCTCGTCTTGCTATTGGCCATTCAGCTCTTTATTAGACCAATCAGGTGTTTTAGACAGGCAAAGTAACACAGCTTCACAGAGTTAAACAAATGCAACATAAAAGAATGCAACACATCTTTGCATCGTTAAACAAATATTCCACAGCATAAACAAATGTAACACATCTTAAAATAATATACTACAATAGGAAAGGGGAGAAAAGAGGTAGACCTGAGGTTCCTTTCACCTACTATAGGTTAATCAGTCCTATCATATTAAGGCTCTAATTTTAAGGCTTTATTTAGCTTTGTCTATCTAAACACCCTTTCAAATATAATTACATTGGGAATTAGGGCTAAACCATGACTTTTAATTATTTTTTTCATTCTGTAACATCTTAGTAAGAAAAAATTTGCCCAGGCAATTGTGGTACACACCTTTAATCCCAGCACTCAGGAGGCAGAGGCAGGCAGATCTCTGTGAGTTCGAAGCCAGCCTGGTCTACAGAGCAAGATCCATGAGAGGCACCAAAACTACACAGAGAAACCCTGTCTCAAAAAACAAAACAAAACAAAAAGAATAAATTCATAGAATCTACAACTGTACTTTAAAGGTAAAATAAGCATACTCAGTTTGAAATAGAATATGTGTATCTACTACACAAAAGTTAATTTTAGTTTAAAATGGTGTCTATTTGGCCAGGCATTATATTATTGACATTTATAATGAAGTTTCCCTGAGAAATTGTCTTTGAATTCTTTTCTTTAGGGTAAGAAATTGCCTTTTGTGCATGTAGCTTTGATAATTCAATAATACAAAGCCTTAAAGTGAAAACCAATGTTTATAAAATCAATTATAAAATTGCATTTATAAAATGTTTTTAAATCTCTTCTGAATGAGATGTGAGAATTGGTGTTGGCTTATATTTTGTCAAGTGTGATTCAGACTTAATATAGTTCAGGCAAGTGATCACTTGGATCATCTTGATCATTGTCCTTAGATGTAAGATGGTGATTCTATAGTTAACATCACAGGTCTGCTGTCCAGATACAGTGACCTGGAACTTCAACTCTGTAGTCATGTATATGTGCTCTATGCCACAAAAGTAAACATTATCCCAGTCACAGGACCAACATCCCCAGTACTCAGATTTCCATATAAATTAACTTACAATGATTATAAATAACTAAATTGCTTGAATATGGAAAATGTTAGACATGTTTAGCTCTTGTGAAGGTTTATTCTGTAAGTTCTGCATTTAGTGGAGAAAAGCATGACTTGAAGTAAACATTATGTGCCACTCTGTAACCCTGCAGATCTTTTGAAGTCAGAGGAGAATGGGCACATTCAGAGTGGGATGGCTCTCACAGCATGCTTTCTATGATAGGTAAGTACTGACAGATATACCACATGGATACCAGCAAACAAAACAGAGAGAAGAAAGAACCACAGACAAAATACAGTCTCAAAGTGTGCATGGTCAAAGACCCAATCCCTTCAACTAGGATCCACCCTTTCAGCTTCTATCACTGCCCATGGAATTAAAACACGTCAATTAATCAACCCACTAATGAAGTCAGGGCCCCTGTATTCCATTCTTTCCCTGCACACACATCCTCTAAACATTGGTGCTCCATGCATATGACACTCAATAATGGAGCTATTTAGGGGACACTTCATACTCAAACCCCAGGGTGATAACAGTGTAATTGTTAAGATCTGTATTTATTCTTCCTTTCCAATATTGATGAAGTATCAAGGCTGTATTTATAAAGATCTTGCTGTGCTTTGGAATAGGTTTCCAGAAAGCCAACCTACCATTTTGAGACTATTTCTGTTATTGTGTTGTTGCTAAAACATCTTGACCCTACAATATACTATATTCCTGAATAATTCTAAAACATGGATTCATTCTATAAGTTCTCACCTAAATTTCAATGCCAGAATAACATTGCTTTCTAACACTGAGCATGAAGAATCTATCCAAAGGTTTTTCTTTTTAATTTGCTTCCTGTGGTACAGCCTACTCTACTCCTCAACCATACTCAAAAACTCATTTTGGGTTCCTGGTAACATATGGTATAAGGAAATAATTGTGTCCTAAAAAATGTCTTCTGATCTCAACACACATGCCATGACATGCACATGATCCACCTCACATACAATAAATAAGTCTAATAAATGTAAATTTTAGTATGGCCCTTACGGTAAAGTTACCTTTGTCTCTTCTTTCTAGGATGCAGAGCAGCTCACCCGTGACATAGTTTACTACATAAAACAATGTGTGTAGTTGTCTATATATGTACATGTTAAAGAATAGTCCTTTGAGGCATCAATTCAAAACTCCATTGTTTGCTTGAAACTTAAAAGCAATTTTAATTCACATGTAGAGATACAGAGTGATGTTTATTTCAATTGTTTAGGAATGTTTCTATTGTGAAAATGTAATTTAAGATGAGAATGTTTGTTTCTTGTTGTTGTTTTGAGGCTGGAGAAAGGATGTTAACTCTTGTATCCCAGGCTAACCTTAAACTCAGGATGTAGCAAAGAGTAAGCTTGAACTTTTGACCCTTCTGCCTTCACTTCTCCAGTCTCAGGATTAGTGTTTTCTTTTGCTCTCCATGCCTGGCTGTGTATTTGTTTCTTAATATCTAAAATGGATCCTGTTCAACTTTTCTTTTTCTAGATTTAAAAGTTATTTAATTCACTGTGCTCATTTTGACTCTAGTTTTCTTTTTTAATATCAGATATCTTCGGCTACACTATTGCAATATTTAGAATTTGTAGAAAATTCTATAATCAATATGTACCTGACTTGTAATAAAAACATGGAATGTCTAGTAGTCTTGGCTCACATTTTAAAATATTTGAGTAAAGCCTATAGTGTCTGAATCATATATTTAAACATTATTTAATACATGGCTAAGCAGTGTATTAATACCATTATTTCAGAACCAATCTTCGTTGACAAAATACAAAATTAAATCTTTTCAAAGTTAAGTTTTATTCAGTAATAGAATTTAGGCTTTCTTTTTCCCTGGAAGTTATTGACTTTTTTCTGCAAGAGATTATTAGCAACAGGTCATACCCTTTTTATTTTGTTACCTTAAAGGTAAAGAATTTATTATCTCATCCTTAATACTATGGCAGCTCATTTCCTCCTTGGGCTATGTAGTACATAAATAATGTAAGATTGAAAGCCTGAGAATTCCTTTATCAGCAGATAGCAGAGTACTTCAAAAAATCCTTTTCTGGCTTGAGGTATAGTCCACTTTTATGCTGAACCTCCTCACGAGGCTCTGTGAGCTGCAGCTATGTGGGAGATAAGCAAGAGAGTCTGGGCAAATCTGAAGATAGATGTGTCACAGACTGAGTCCATTCTGCATAAAACTCACCAGCAAGGGACTTATGGAAGACAGCTTGAGTGCTAAGAATGCAGTCTGCATGCAGCCCTTGCCTTTCATTTTCATTACTGCTTTTCTGGCATGGATACCATGACAAAAAGAAAAAAAATGGAAAAGTTGAAATAGAACTATGCAGGAGAAACAGGAGAAGAACAGGTATTTTTGCAATTGCAAACAGAATGGCCCTATTTACTTTTCTTAGTAGAGTTTAAATTAAAAAAAAAGACAGAAAAGTCCTGACTGACAGAAATATAACGCATTTCTCAACTGCTACAATTTCTATTACCACCCAGAGGAGTGGAAATAAAAGTCAATATTCTGGTTTTAGAAAATGCATGCACTGGAATACAGCCAAATAATTATTTGGTCTTTTTTTTTTTTTTTTAGTTACTTTAAGATGGCTATCAACAGAAGTTTCAAAAGATCAGTGGTTTGCCACTAGACATTCAGAGGCCTAATTAAATTTATTTATGCATTTAAAAAATCACTTTTATTTTTAAAGTGCTGTTAAGCTCTGGCTTATGCATTTCGTTCCTAGGCCTCAGTGATCTTGACAGATGTTAAATGAATCTAACCCAGGAGAAAAGTGAAAGTCTTCAAATGACCTGAATCACATTCCACATTAAATGTTTAAACATCAAATACCATTAGCTGCTATTGAATGATGTTAATAAATGATACAGATTTTTCAGTGTGGAGTAAGTGTGAGCTAAATACCTCAAACACATCTTAGAGCAATTACAGATACTCAGATACAAATAAGTTTTTCTATACAATTTAAGTTTCAGCATTCTATTCTGTTGGGGGCCAGCCTGACCTTTCAAACAGTCTTTGAAGGAAGGAATGAAAATTAACAAATAATAGATATGAAAAATAGAGATGTAGACATAGAAGAAAAAGACAGAGACACAGGATATCTTTGGGAGGGCTTTGGGTCAATACCACAGCCACCCAGAGTTTATTCCTAATGGACTTTTCATACACAAGCAAGGGGAGAGGCAAAAGACCTCCCTCTTTCAATGTCAAGGCACTAAGTACATAGAAGTGTAAACCCTTCCTTAATTTTCAAAACACTTGGTAACCATGCCTTATAGCAAAGCATCTTGTAATTAATTAGGCATTGAAGTATAAGACACATGGTAACCATGCCTTTGTTGGAAACATCCTGTTATGCAGCCTTGAGGGGCGAAACAAACTTGGACTCTCTGACTTTGAGTCAAGATGGAATAATGCCTCACTATGGATTCTCTGTGGGCCCCCCACAGTATTCAGACATACTAATGTATGTAAATCCAAGTAACACCATCATACAGATAATGGCTGACATATTTTTCAAAAGCTTTCAACAAATACTAAAACTGTGATTGAAAAAAAATCTGCCAACCAAAAGCTGTATTTTATATCAGAACTTCACTTCTGAGTCCTTTCCTAAGTGTTTTGTGTCATAAAGAAGGTAAGTTCAGCAAAGTTGTAATTTAAGGTATCTGTAGTTTCAATGTTTCATCTGCTTTAAATAACTTAGCATACTCAAGTTTAAAATAATGCAAAACCAATGTATGTTGCCTTTATATACCTATTGGAACCTGCAATAAAAAAAATTAAATAGCTTTATATTCTATTCTACAAAGTGTCAGGTGGATAGTGAATAATTAAATATGAGAAAATTAAATTGGTGTTATAAAGACAAAATGTCACAAATACAATCTAATTAATTTATTTGGAATATTTTTAATAGAATGAAAGACATGAAATATTTATCTAGCAATTAAAAACAGGAAGGTGAGACCTAGAAGATAAATAAAACAGATGCTGAGTTAGCAATTCACCAGAGACAGAACACTGTACATTGATAAAATAAGTTAGGGTAAATGGGAGAAAAAGACGCTGCTACATGGCGAGAAAGCTTCCTAAGAACGATGCAACTTAGTGGAGGCAGACCACATGCAGAGCAAGTTTTAAATAGTTTTGTGAATTTGACAGGCTGAGGATTTTAACGTGTAGGTGCACAATAATATATTATGGTGAAATACACCAAGGGGGATAAATGAACAGACACAAAGATTGTCTACCTGAACAGTGTCAGACATGGGTTCTATCTCATGTTGTATACCGTTTACATGGTTGTGTACTCCTACACATTTGTTCCTCTACTGCACCAGTGTATTATGCAGGCAAATAACTGTCATAGAATGAAGGGTTGGTGTTCACCTTTCTCCTCTGGTAGTATGCAGAGTACTTTCCAGTGCAATGAGAGTAAAGGCCCCGTTAAGTGCCAACACAGTTTGTCCATGTTCAATAAGATATGTAAATGTTCTCTTCAGAAATAGGGCCTAGTGATCAATTTGTGGAGATAGCCTGAGTTGTTTGGGGGTTTCCATGGGGCCCCTTTGGTCAATGACTCAACTGGATGTAAAGCATACGTGATATTGGAGTTTTCTCTTGATGGTGAGAGATGTCTAATTGGGCCATTTTCTCCCTGTTATTTGTTGATTCCATTTAGATTTCTTTCATATATGTGAATACTTTAAAAATGCTTCTTCATTATTAGGTTTCCATATGATCCCTCAAATAGCCCTTAGTTGCTCCACCTACATTCCTTCCCTCATCCTCCTCTCACATCCCCAGTCTGGATTTAATCCTCCCATTCCAGTACCCCTTTCACTTTGTTTGTTTGATTTGTTTTGGTGCCTGTCCTGGGTCTCCACTCTGTAGATCAGGCTGGCTTCGAACTCACAGAGATCCACCTGGCTGGAATTAAAGGCATGCACCACCACTGGCTGGTCATAACTATGTATTCTATTACTCCTTCCTTGGGAGATTTTTCCCTTCCCCCAGACCACTACTATATACCTAACCTCTGTGGTAATATGAATGATAGCATACCTATTGGAGGCTTAAAAGCTGATATCTGCATATAAATAAATACATATAATATTTGTCTTTGGGGGACAGGTTTACTTAGAACAATTTTTTCCAGTTCTATCCATTTACCTGCAAATTTTTAGTTTTACTTTTTAACAGCTGAATAATATTCCATTGTATAAATTTACCACATTTTATTACTCATATTAAAATCTTGCATCTGTAGTAACACAGAGCTGGGACTTATTATATTAAATGGCATGAGCCCTGAATACAAAGACAGATAATGTGGCAGAATAGAGTAGATATCACTGTACATTAGAAAGATGGAGTAGAATAAGTAAAGGGAGGTTTGATAAATGTCAGTAAATTATAGATTATTAGATATTATATATGGAACTAAAATAGAGTAATTTAAAGACTCTTAACATAAAGAACCAGTCCCTGTTTCAGGAGATATAATTGCCCCTTTCTCTGGTATGATGATCATCCTACATTGTATAAATGTATTAAAATCTTACATTGTGACCCATAAATAAATGAAATAGTACAATCCAAAGTATACAAAAAACCTGATACTTAAAAATGTAAGCAATCACCTTTTACATCGCAACATAAAGGAAACTTCTGAGTTATTCTGTGAGATAGTAAAGTTCCCCTTTCTCTTACCAAACAGGTTCTTATGTAGCTCAGTCTGTCATCAAACTGTGTAGGCAAGTATGCCATCAAACTCATTACCTTCCTCTGTCTCTCCTGTCCTCACCAAGAGCCCTAATGCTGACATTACTGGCACAAGGAACCGGTGACTACCAGTTTGTTTGGTTCCGGTCATTCCTTCATGCTAGGTAAGCACTCTGTTAGCTGATGTAGAGCCACATTGCCCTATTCTGAAAGTTCTGTAAAGATAAGCACCATTGTATTTTCTCCTGTATCCTTGGTTGGACATATTATACTCATAAAACTTGGCAAACAAGTTAAGTGCAATTCTTAATGCTAAAGCCAGGTTTAAAATGAAAAACACAGGCCAGGCCAACAGTAAATCACTGTCTTTTCCCCCTATTTTGCACCTTTTAACCATCAAAAACTCTCAGACATATCTTTATTTGCTTTTTTCTTATGGTTTTATTATTTTCACTACAATATTAATTTCAAACAAGTGTATATTTTTAGAAATATTCTTAGACTAGTAATATTCACTATCACTGCAAAATTTCCTCCTTTTCTTTGAAAATACTGCCTCACTTAGAGTTCATTTTACTTGTTATGACTAGAGACTCACAGTTAAATTTTTATTATCATGGACCAGTATTAACATTTTTATTTCAACTTAAACTTCTTTTCAGAACTTTTAAGACTTTTTTTCCACTGTGAAGTACAGAGTTAGCTTTGTTAATATATTCTCCCAACTAATCTTTGAATTTTAAATTGAAGTTCTTTACATTTAAAATAATTAATGATTTATTCAGATTTAATGTTATTTTCTCTTTGTTCTAAAACACACATTATTACTTTTAGACTCTTTTCCCCATTTTTTAGGATTAGGATTTTGTCTTGGTTACTGTTCTACTAATGTGGAGAGACCCCATAACTATGACAACTCTTATAAAGGAAAACATTTAAGTGAGGCTTACTTACAGTTTCACAGGTTCAGTCCAGTATTATCATGGAAGGGGACAGAGCATCATGCAGACAGACATGGTGTTGGAGAAGTAGCTGAGAGTTCTACATCTGGATCTACAGACTGCTGGAAGAGAGAGCCACTGGGTCTGACTAGGGCTTTTGAAACCTCAAAGCCTACCCTCAGTGGCATACTTCCTCCAACAAGGCCACACCACCTTTTCCTTCTCTAGCAGTGTCATTTCCTGATGACTAAACCTTCAAATATATAACTCTGTGAGGGTCGTTCTTATTCAAACCACCACAGATTTGTTCTAGTTTCTTTTTCTGTTGCTATGGCAAAACACTCTGTCTTATAATGTTACTACTGCTTCAGTGAAACACTATGATAAAAAGCAAATTGAAGAAGGATTTGTTTGCCTTACACCTCCACATCACTACTGTTCATCAGTGGAGGAAATTAGGACCGGAATTCAAGCAGGGCAGGAATTGGGATGCAGGAGTTGAGCACTGAGGCCATGAAAGGTACTTCTTACTGTCTTGTTTCTCATGGCTTGCTCAGCCTGCTTTCTTATAGAACCTGGGACCACCAGCTCAGGGGTGACCCCACCTACAATGGGCTGGACCCTACAATATCAATCACTAAGAAGATGCCTTACAAGCTTGCCTACAGCCCTCCTCTTCAATGACCCTAGCTTATGTCAAGTTGACATAAAACTATTTAGCACCAACTGACCAAACAACTTAAATGGAGGAAAGGGTTTACTAGACTTACAATTTCAGATCATGGAAGGAAGCCAGGGCAAGAATTTACAAAGAATCTGAGGCAGGAACCATGGAGAAATGCTGCTTACTGGCTTGATACCTTACTCAGCAAGCTTTTTTAAACAACCTAGAACTACCTACCTAGGAGGCTCACCACTCACAGTGAGCTAGGCTGTGGTGATATATTATGTCCCCAATATATTGGCTCCCAGTAAAATTTACCTGAGGATCAGAGGAAAAGACCAGTAAACACAGGAGTCAGACAGTAGTACCACACACCTTTAATCTTATCACTTGGCAGGCAAGGATCTGTCTGGATCTCTGTGAGTTCAAGGCCACACTGGGAACAGAGCTAGGCTTGGTGGCACATGCCTTAAATTCCAACACTAGTTAACCATGGAGGTCTAGAGGTCTGTACAGACAGACAGGAAGTGACAGAGCTGGGCAGGGAGAGGAAATGATGTAGGCAGACAGAGAAAGCAAATCATATGGCAGAACTGCAAGGCATATAGGCGTGGGTAGACAGGAAGTAAGTCGCATATGGAAGTTGTGGAGCTGGTAAGGAAAGGTTAGCTGTGGCTTTCCCTATTTCCCTGATCTCTCGGGGTTTCACCCCTACATCTGGCTCCATGTTTTTTATTTAATAAGAGAGTTTAGAAATTCATCTATATTGGGCCCACTTCATTAATCATCCATCAAGAAAATGCTCCATAGGTATGCCCAGAGATATTTATGGTGAAGAAAATTCCCATTTGAGGTTGCCCCTCTTAACTCTGAACTATATCTTATGTTGAAGGTGCTTTAATTTATACAGCATTTATTTTTGTCTTATTTATCAAAAATGAGGTATCCACAGGATTTGTGGATTTATGTCCAGGTCATAAATTTGATACCATTGATTGACAAGTCTGTTTTTATACCAATATGATGCTCTTTTTATTACTATAGTTTTGTAGTGTAACTTAAAATAGAGGATGGTGATACCTTTGGGAGTTCTTTAATTATTCAGGACTGTTTCAGCTGTCCTGCTTCCTTTTGTTTGTTTGTTTGTTTGTTTGTTTGTTTGTTTGTTTTTGTGTGTGTGTGTTTCCATATGAAACTGACGATTGTCCTTTCAATATCTATGAAGAATAATATTGGAATTTTGGTGGGGATTGCATTGAATATGTATATTACTTTTGGTAGGATGGGTTCTTTTACTATGCTTATTCTTCCCATCCCTGAGCATGAGAGATACTTCCATCTTATGATATCTTCAATTTCTTTTCCAATGACTTAAGTTTTTATTATACAAGTCTTTCCCTTACTTGCTTAGAGATACCCCAAGATATTTTATACTATTTGAGACTACTGTGAAAGATGTTGTTTCCCTGATTTCTTTCTCAGACTATTTATCATTTGTATATGGCAGGTCTACTGATTTTTGTGAGTTAATTTTGTATCCAACTACTTTATTGAAGGTGCTTATTGTGTGAGAGATTTTCCTGGTGGAATTTTTTTTCAGCACTTATGTCATCTGCAAATAAATATATTTTGGCTTCTTCCTTACAAATTTATATCCCTTTTATCTCCTTTAGTTGTCTTATCTTTCCAGCTACGTACTACACTGAATAGGTATGGAGAGAGTGAACTATCTTTTCTTGTTCCTGAGTTTAGTAAAATTGCTTTGGGTTTCTCTCAATTTAAGTCAAGGTGACTATGGGCTTGCTATAAACTCTCTTTGTTATGTTGAGGTATGTCCCTTGTACCTCTAATCTCTCCTGGATTTTATCATGAAGCGGTGTTGGATTTTGTCAAAACCCTTTTCAGTATCTAATGAGATGATTATATGGGTTTTGCCTTTCAGTTTTTTTTTTTTTTTTAATGGTAGGTTACATTTATCAGTTTATTTATATAGAATTATCCCTGCTTCTTTGGATGGAGCCTACTTGATCATGGTGGATCATGGTGGATCATGGTGGATCATGGTGGATGATCTTTTGCATGTTTTCTTAGAGAAAAGTTATAGTCTTTTGTGTTTGGGTGAAATATACTGTAAATATCTGTTATGTTCATATGGAATATAAATTTAATTAGCTCCAGAATTTCTCTCTTTGATATTTTTCTGGATGACCTGTTTAATCTTGAGAATGACGTAGTAAAGTCTTTCACTATCAGTTTATAAGGGTCAATTTCAGGTTCAAGCTATAGTCGTGTTCTTTCAGTAAACTGTGTGCACCTACATTTGAGACATAGATGAAAAGCGTTGAAATGTTCTCTTGTTTGATTTTTCCTCTTTGATTAATATGTAATGTCCTTCTGTATCTCTTCTGAATAGTTTTGGTTTGAAGTCTATTTTATTAGATATTAAAATGGCTACATCAGCTTACTTCTTAGATCACTTGCCTTGAATATCTTTTTCCAACCTTTTCCCTAAGGTATGTTTCTTGGATCCTATTTTCATATGCATTCTGTTATTCTGTATTTTTTAAATTGGGAATTGAGATGGTTGATGTTGAGATACCAAATGACCAATGATTTCTGATTCCTGGTGTGTGTGTGTGTGTGTGTGTGTGTGTGTGTGTGTGTGTGTGTGTTCTTTTGATATTCATGATGTGGGGTTATTTATTCCCTGTGTTTTCTTGTATGTAGTTAACATGTTTAGTTTGGAATTATTTACAGATACTGCTTACATTTTGTCTTATCAGGCAATGTCTTACTTTCTCCATCTATGGAAATCCAAAGTTTTACTGAGAGTAGTAGTCTGAGCTGGCATTTGAGTTCTTTTAAAGTTTGTAGAACATCTGTCCTAGATCATCTTGCTTTTAGAGTCTCCATTGAGAAATCAGATGTAATTCTAATACGTCTAGCTTTATATGTTATTTGTTTTCTTTTCCTTTGTATATTCTTTCTTTGTTCTATATGTTACTGTTTTGATTATTATGTGCCAAGGAGACATTTTTTTTTGTTTCATTCTATTTGGTTTTCTGTATGCTCTATGTACTTTAATAGCCATTTCCTTCTTTAAGTTGGGCAGATTTTCTTCTATGATTTGTTGAAAATATTTTCTGTGACTATAACCTGTGGGTTTTCTTTCTTTCCTCCTTCTTATACTTTTATTATTCTTAGATTTGGTCTGTTTCTAGTGAACAAGATTTCCTGGATGTTTTGTGCCAGGAGTTTTTAGATTTAATATTTGCTTTGACCATTGTATCCATTTCTTCTATTATGCTTTCAATGCCTGGGATTATTTCTTCCATCTCTGGTATTCTGTTGGTGATGCTTGCCTTTGTGGTTCTGGCTTGATTTCCTAAATTTTTCCTTCCAGATATTCTTCAGTTTGGTTTTCTTTAGAGGTTATATTTCCTTTTTCAGGTTTGGAACTGTTTTGTTCATGTCTTTCCACTGTTTGTGTTTTCATAGATTTCCTTAAGTGATTTATATCTTTCTTCTTTAAGGACCTCTATCATATTCATAAAATCTGTTTTAAAGTCTTTAATTTGTGCTTCAGCTCTATTGGAATATTCAGTGCCTTCTGTGATAGGGTTGCTAGGCTCCTGTGGAGACACATTGTTCTAACTGTTATTGATTGTGTTTTTATACTGTCTTCTGGGCATCTAGGTTTTGGAAAAGTATGCTGATATCTGATCCTTTCATTCTTGGTTGGGATTTCCTTCTTTAGTTTTTGCTTTCTCTTTGATTCTGTCTTAGTTAGGGTTTTTATTGGTGTGAAGAGACACCTTGACCATGGCAACTCCTCTTATAAATGAAAACATTTAATTAAGGAGCTTGCTTATAGTTTCAAAGGTTCAGTTCAGTATCGTCATGGTAGGGAGCATGGCAGCATGAGGGCAGACCTGGTACTGGAGTTGAGAGTCATACATATTCATAGGCAAGCAGCCAGAAGTCAGCTGACACACTGGGTGGTATCCTGAACATAAGAAACCTCAAAGCCTGCCCCCACAATGACATACTTCCTCCAACAAGGGCATACCCACTCCAACAAAGTCACATTTCTTAATAGTGCCACTCCCTATGAGATTGCATAGGCAAATTACTTTCAAATTGCCACAGGTTCTTAGGAGAGTGATGGCTTGTAGGAAAAGGTTCTTGAGTCCTGTTAGGTTTGGGCACTGAACATTTCAGGTAAAATGTGTTTCTGAGTATTGGCACCTGAGACTTAGGAATTGGTGATAGGTTGGTAGCAGTGGAGAGGCTTCCAAAGAGGGGCAAAGCATGGTGTTCCACCAGGATCTGCTTAAGTAGTCCTTTGGGAATGGGGAAAGCATGAGGATACACAACACAGAAGGTTATTTAAGAGCTGAGGCTCTCGATGCAAACCGATGTATAAACCATGCTATAAAAGTTGTCTTAAATATAAGGCAAGTGCTTAAGAATGGGGAGGGAGATACCATGATGAATGTAGACCCCAGTGGAATAGGAAGAAGCAAAGTGCTAGAGAAATGCCCAGAAATCCACAAAGATACCTCCACTGTAGACAACTGGCAATGGTCGAGAGAGTGCCTGAGCTGACCTGCTGTGGTGATCAGATGGCCAAACACCCCAGCTGTCATGAGAGAACTCTCATCCAGTGTCTGATGTAAGCAGATGCAGAGATCCATAGGCTCAGCCTTAGGTGGGGCTCCAGGAGTCCAATCAGAAAGAGAATTGAGAATTGAGGGATTGTATGGATGAAAGATATTGAGACCATGATTGGAAAAAGCACAGGGACAAATAGCCAAACTAGTGGAAACCCATGAACTGTGAACCAATGGCTGAGGAGCCCCCATGGAACTGGACCAGGCCCTCTGGATAAGTGAAACAGTTGATTAGCTTAAACTGTTTGGGAGGCCCCCACGCAGTTGAGCTGGGACCTGTCCTTGGTGCATGGGCTGGCTTTTTGGAGCATGGAGCCTATGCTGAGACTATTTGCTCAGCCTTAGTGTAGGGAGGAGGAGACTGGACCTGCCTCTGCTGAGTCTACCAGGCTGGGCTGACTCCTCAGGGGAGACCTTGCCTTGGAGGAGGTGGGAATGGGGGATGAGTTGAGGGGGAAGCCTGAAGGATGGGAGGAAGGAGGATGAGGGAACCCATGGCTGGTATATGAAATTAAGTGAATTATAAAATAAAAATATTTATTAAATAAATAAATAATAAATGGAATAGGGATGGAGGGAGAGGTGAAAATCTACCCTTAGCTAATTTGCTTTTCTTGCAAAAGTGGCCTGTGCATTCCTCAGGAGGCCTGCAAGAGCTGAGCGCTGAGACAAAGCAATGAAAGGGGAACGGATGTTTAGGAGGGAAAGATCTTTAGGATTCACTAGAGCTTGGCATGGGGGCGGGGTGCAGGAGACGTTCTGTTGGAGAGCTTGGGATGAAACTAGGGATTAGATTTGGAGGAGCAGAAGGTCTGCAATTAGCCTATCTGCCTCCCTGGCCAGAGTGGCCTATGGGTTCCCAGGGAGTGCCTGCTGGAGTTGGGATGTGGGATAAAGAAATGAGTGATGGAAGGGAGGTTAGGAAGGAGGATCTGGGTAGCCTACTGGAGAGAGGTGAAGGTAAAAAGGGAGGGTTCAGAAGGTGATCTGATACAGAACTAGAAATGAGACTGGCTGGTTGGATTTGGAGGAACTGAGGGAGAGGTGAAGATGGGGTGGTAACCTTCCTGTTTTCCTCTAGTGTGGCCTATGGTTCCCAGGGACAGTCTGCTGGAGTTGGGGCTAGGGCAAAGCCATGATTGGGGGATGGTCATTAGAGCTTCAGGAACCACTAGAGATGACATAGGAGGAGGCTGCTGTGGGTGTTCTACAGCAGAGCTGGGGATGGGACTGTGGGACTGAATGGGGAGGACTAGAGGGAGAGGAGAAACTTTACAGTTAGCTTATCTGCTTTCCTGGCAAGAGTGGCTTCTGGGTTCCCAGATAGTTTCTGCTGCTTTTCCAGTATTTCAAAGCACACAGTCCTTTCATTCAATGCTGTCACTTGAACACACATACTATTATCTTAGATTTAATCAGTTCAATTAGTAGTTACTGAGTTAAGAAAAAGTATCAATGAGAATGTTACATAATACTCAGCCTACAATTAGAAAATTACTTTAGCCATGATACTATTACATGGAATAGTAACAGGACCATATTTCTTTTGTTTATGAATCTTGGCTCTTGCGTTGCCTTTTTAATGATTCTGAACCTTTAGTGTGTAGCTGGATCATCCAGAGGCTTGTTAAAACACAGATTGCTAGGCTCAAGGTTTTGGTTTTTTTGTTTGTTGGTTTGTTTGTTTCTGCAAGCCTGGGATAAAGAGAAAAGCTTTCTTTCTAACAAGTTCCCAGGGGACACTTATGTTATTGGTGCAGATGCCACAGTATAACTACTTCTGCCCTAAGTTATACATAGAAGGCACCTTCTTTGTGAATCCTCTGCAATTGGTCTCAGGATGTCCTCTAAGATCTATGGTACCCCTCCTGCCTCATTCATGGCTACCCTCTTGTACTCATCAGATTTCCCTATGACACTGATGGTACTAGAAACTCTCAATGATACTCTGCCTCCAGCTACTGTTGTCATGTTTATATTAGTCTCAGATCCAGGAGTCTCTTGTCTTCTATGATAATTCATTAAAGTCTGGAGTTGTAAGTGGACCATTACCTCTGGTCCATCACAAGTCTGACAGTAGTTATTAAATCATAAAGTCAGCTTGAAGGCTCTGACTTCTTCACAGCATGATGAACAGGCAGTTGTTCTAGTACATTATGACACTGACATTGAAAAGATCTATAGTATTTCTTAATTGGAATCCTTAAATGGTTTCTTCCCCATAAATACTCAGCTTTAGGTTTAGTAGTATTCACAGACGTCTTACTTGCCATAAACAGAGAAAGAACATAAATGTGTAAGCTGGGTATTAACTGAGGCAAAAAAAGCTACATCTTATGTTTTTTAGACTCTAGACATTCATTCATTTTAGAGCATATGCTATAAATAAAAACCAATAAACATAAATAAAAAGGCTCGGTTATCCAACCAAATGGAATGAGACATACAAAAGCTTATGACTGTCATTTTAGGTGAATTTATCACACATTATAAGGATTTTCATCTAACTTCAGAAAAAGAGTGCCACTTATTGAAGTAATACACCATGCAGAACTAAAACAAAGATCAATTTCATTTCTCCTAAGTCACTAAATCCGCATACTAACCAAAGAGGAGACAAACATCTTATACTTTTTTCTTGCACTTCAATTTTTGTTTTCATCTCATTAGACATTCATAGCAATCAGCTTTATTAGCAAGAAATGTAGTTGACAAATAAAATGGATAACATTTTCATTATTCTTTCACATATAACACCCCGTTTCCTCTTTCTGATCAGTGAGCATGAAAAAAAAATGTATTGTTAGTGCATGCTTGAGAACAATTATGTGCTGTGGCTGATATTAAGGAAATGTGACTCAGCATATTACATTTCACTATGATCAATGGATTCATCCTGCTACAGTTCAAATATGATATGTCCCAGATAAGCTCAGGTTTTGAAGGTTTGATTGACAGCTGAAGAGCTTTTGAAAAGTGACTGATTCTTGGTCATTGCAGTATGAGAAAACAGGATGGCATCTGGGGAAGGCGGTGATTAGGAAGTGAGGTCTAGTTGGAAAAAGTACTTCACTGAAAACATATGCTGGGATGGTATCTTGTCCTGGCCTTTTCCTGCTTCTCCCCCTGCTTCTTTCTATACTGAGGTGAGCTGTCCTTTTGTGCTCCCTGGCCACCACAATATCAATGGCCCTCTTCCTTTGTGCTCCCAACTATGATAGACTGAACCTTCTGACACTTTGAGCCCAAGATTGTTTCCCGTCATCTGTTTCTGCCACGTGTTTGGCACGGCAGCACTGAAGCTAATACACATGTGAAGGGTAAACTATTGACCCCTGGAATTCTGGCTGGTCACTCATAAACACCATTCTTTGTCATGAGAAGTTTGGAAATTGGAATGAATAGGATATAATTATTCTTAATGAGCTTTTCAAAAGAATAATTACTACTTGTATTTTTTTTCCCTCTAGGAACTATTGTTATTATCTTTGGCAGCAAAAAATAAAACACAGAATCACATAATTCACTAAAAAATGTAATTTCTTACTTCCTTGTCTACCTTATAATTTCAAGGTCCCTTCTAACCTTGTTTGACCTGATAAATTAGAAAGCCTCGGCTCTCCTTTGTAATTATTAGCACTGGATTTCTTGCTTATTGTTCTCTTTGTTCATTCAAAATAAAGTGAAATTCTTTTCATCTTTTTCTCCTTTTAAAATACTTTTTGTCAATCAGTAATAAAACTGAGGTATATTTGAAGATGCCAGAACATTTTACAAAAATACAACTTTGTTTTGGTGAGTGTTGAGAAGAATGTCAAAATCTCTCCAGTTGACATTGTTGGGCTCAGAATTACTTTATGAGAAGAATCCAGCTGAAGCCATGTACTCTTTTTTGACTTCAGTAGTCTGTGGCCCTTTTCTATGATTAATTATCTATTTGAAACTATAGGCACTCATGATAACAGTAATACTCTGAGTATTGAGCACAGTGCACACTCAACTTTTATTTAAATAAAAAAAATCAAATGTAGCTTTGTTTCTAAGATTCACATTGTTTCATTCTAAGTGTGGATTACTTAATTTCAATTATCTAGACTCATTAATTAGAATCTTAACTTGAATTTTCTGTAGTTAACATAATTACATGGGTGGCAGATGAAGCTTTTACTATAAATAGTAGGGTTGGATGGAGTTCTAGGTTTTATTCCTTGCTGCTCATGTCCCGAAGCATAGTCCCAACAGATCCACTATTGTCATGTGGTTATGTGCTGAGACTGAGGACTGCCCCACAGTAAAAAAGCTTGCTTGGCTTATAAGAAGATTAAGTATAAGATCCTTGGCAGTATCCAGACCCGGGCTTCTGTCGAGGGCCATGTCTGGGTTCATGGTCTTTCCACAGTCAGGGTCCGTGTTGAAGTCTGTTGCTCAAGTTGCCACCAGGAGCCACAGAGAGGCTTGGTGTCTGGGGCACTATTTGTGGCTTTGTTGGAGTCTGAGGGCCATGCTGTAGCTGGGGCTATACAGATCTGAGTGGCCTATGCTATCATGTGGGGGCACATGATATCTAGGGTTAGAGCTGCAGCTGAGGGACGTGTCTGGATCTGTGGCCCTATAGCAGCCAGGGTCTGCATAGATGTCCATGACTCCTGTTCACACGAGGGCCATGCAGATTCCCGGGGTCTGGTCCACCACCTAAGGCTGGGTTGGTTCCTGAGGACTGTGCTCCCACTGCAGGCTGGTCTGGGTTGCCTGTGCTGCCACCTGGGGCCATTTGACATCTGGACACAGGTTGCTGCCAAAGATCAAATCTGGGTCTGAAGTTCTACCTCAGCCACGCTCTAAGTTGAAGTACATTGCCCATGATGCCACAGAGGTCTGTGTGCATGCCCTAAGTGAGGCCAATCACCTGAAGCCATGTTAGTGGCCAAGGGACATGTCGGTGAAGCTATGCCAATCTGAGTGACCTCATTGCTACCCCATGCCATGGTGACATCTAGGCCAGAGCTTCAGCTGTGAGCCATGTCTGGGTCTGTGGTCCCACCACAGCCTGTGTCTGTGTTGCCACCAAAGGTTACATGGAAGCCTGGGGGCAGAGCCACAACCTGTGGCTTTGTTCGTGTCCAGGAGCCATGCCACAGCCAGAGCCAGGCTGATCTGAGTGATCTGTGCTTCCACTGGAGCTGGTATGTCATCCTGGCCCAAGCTGCTGCTGAGGGCCCTGTCCAGGTCTTTGGTCTTGCTGCAGCTGGGGTCTGTGTTGATGTCTGTGGCCCATGTTACTTCATGAGGCCATGGAAATCGTAAGTGATGGGATCAAAGGACCATGCTGAGCTGGTCCTGTTCTTGACTGGCCCTGCCTCTCACTGAACACTGCAGCAAAAGAGAACCCCCCCCCCACACACACACACACAACTCGGGAAAGATGGCCCCACCCTTCACCATAGGCCGGGAGAGCTGATCCTGATGGCATGGACATAGGGGAACTGACTCTGTCCCTCAACTGAGGTGGGCAACCCTGGTGGCCTGGGCTGATCAGCTTAACCACCACCCAGGCCCACCCTAACACCTACCCCATCTAGGACCTGCTGGAACTTGTAAAGGGACTGGTCCTGTGGAACAATTACACAGGATCTCCATGACTCAGGGTGGCTGTGGGAAACCCCAGAGGTTTTTCTGTGAGGATCCAATGATGGTGGTGTACCGGAAACCGCTGGCTTTGAGCTAGACCAGGGACTCATGGCCATGAGCATTTTCAAGTAAAGCTGAATGGACAAGGGTCCCAAAGTGGTCAGGTTGAATGAAGAGATGTTGGAGAGGCAGAAAAGATGGAGGAGTTAAGAGGGTTTCTTTTGTTTACTTTTGTTCTTTTTTTTTCTTTTTGTGTTTGCTTGTTTTGTTGTGGCTTGATTTTTTTAAAAAAAATTATTTCAGGGAGGCACTGCAGGGGAAAGGAAAGGATATGGAGGGACTTGGAGGTAAATGGAATTGGGATGCATGGTGTCAAATTCTCAAAGATTCAACAAAGAAATTATGTTTTAAAAAAGAAATATATGCATTCAATCCATTCACAGAAAAGTCTACTAACTTGGTCAGTGAAGAAGCTGAGTAACTCTGCCTAGGGATTTTAAAAACGTGATGACAAGGGGCTTGTTTTCCTATATCTGTTAGGCAGTGGTGCTTAGTGCAATTCTGTAAGAGAAATTTCAAAAATAAAAGTAAAAAGCTCTGACAGTGAAAAATAAATAAAGAATGAACTTTTATGGTAATAATTACTCCACATAAGGTTAACCTACATCTCACGTCACTCTGCATCTTGTCACTGAGTCAGTTGCACAAAAAGACAGACTCTTACCCAACTGACAGGCAAGAGATTTGATTTATCAAATTTATCAAAACACACACAATCTTCTTAGAACAGCTACAGCCTGTACTTGTTACTTTCTTTTAATTTCTTTCTTGTTTTGTTTGTTTTTATTTTTAACGGTAACTAATCTTAGATATTACATGTTGATTTCACTCCAAATCTACAAGACCAATAAATTTTATAGATGTGAAAATTTAGTCTTAAAAAAAAACTAAGGAAATTTATTCAAACTCTCAAGTAGTGGTTAGCCATTCCAGAAATAATTTCCCCTGACTCTATAGTCTTTGTATGAATATGTATGTGTCGTTGCATCCATGTAAAGTTCAGAGGACAGTTGGAGTTGATTATCTCCTTCAATTTTATTGGTAGATACTGCTGATTTATTTCAGGTCAACAGATCAGGGTTGCTGGCAAATGCTCTTATCTGCTGCTGAGCTATCTCATTGGTCCTAAAAGACTTTTTAAAATGATTTCTATCCATAGGAATATAAGGTATAGACTTACCAAATTTATCTGTAAGTATTATGAATTTTATATGTCTCAAGACATAAAATACCTCACAGCAGTAGCATAAGAACAACAAACAAAATCTTTGTTACTATTTACTCCCACTTTAGCCAGTTGGGATTTCAGAGTGTTGTATCTGTTGTTAGCTAACAAACAGAGTCAATGAGCCATGATAAAGACAGATCTAGTTCAATTATTTCAATGGTGGTATTTAAAAGCCTCTGGGAACATACTACTTTTCTGCCTCAGACCCTAATGTTTTATCTTTTCCATCATGCTACGTACTATGTGACTTTACTGTAATGTGCTGAATCTTGACTGCTGTGGGAAATATTCTTGCACATGAGACCCATGAGGAAAGAGGCCTTACCAATGATCCCATCAGAAGCCCAGCTAAGTGCAGCAATGGAAACCTTAGAAATGTTCTCTAGGCATGTGAGAAATGAATAGATGAATAAATGAAGGTAAGAAAAAAATCTTAAAGGAACTATAAAGAACTGCATACATGGAGCTTCTGCATATGTCACACATGCTGCTGTGTGCTATCTTGTTCCTCCCCACTTGAAAGGCAAGCACTGTATGTGAATGTTAGCGAACACTACATACAAAGAACAAAGGCAAGGCGTGTCATTAAATAATTACTACAACCAGCTTATTTAGAAAGGATAAGTAATAAGATGAGATGTCTTTGAGAAAATGTTACTACTCTTTGGATAAAAAGAAATGAAATAAGTAAAAACATTTTCAACATTAAACATCTACCCAGGGATTTCCACCTACTGAAATTCTATAGTTCATGACAATATTTTTAGCAGAAGCAAATTAGAATTTTCTGAAATCATAATAACTCATTTACAAAGAATAATAACATTTTGAATATTATCCTATATTTGAAGGTTTGAAAAAAGAGATGTGTTAAATTTGGTGACTTCACTTCAAGGGTTAAAAGTGTAAATGCTATTACACTGGTCAGACAATGGGCTCCCATCCTCAAAAGTGTAACTAGGGTATAACAGAGATTATAGTCAAGATAGGGAATGAAATGCTTAACTTTTTCTCAGTTGCACTCAAACACATAATAGTATAAAACCTAGGGCTAGAAAAACCTAGGGCCATCACTTCTAGCTTCCAAATATTAGGTAGAAACAAAAAGACCTGGAGTCCAGATGGTGTTTTCTGGTCATAACTTTAAAAAGGACAGAGTATGAAGAACAGTTGGTTGGTTGCTTCAAGGGCACCAAAGAGTAAGATTTTTTTTTCTTTTTCACGATTATACTAACAAAATCACTGAAGCCTGAAGAGACAATGTATTTCAAAAGTGCAAACATGTTGTATATTTCAGATCATTTATGCAAGAATCAAAGGTATTATCAAACATAAAAAGAAAAGGGAATGTGATGAAAAAAGGGAAAAAATAAGAAATAGGGTATGTATCAAGAAAAATGCAGAAAGAAAAACAAATGGTGCTGGTACCCACTAATTTAAAACTTATATGAGGGCCTTCTGTAGTGGATAGCCATCCCAGCATTGGCCTGGAAGTTCCAACCTCCATTGAGGCTTCAGTAATGGTCACGCCCACAGGCAGGGCAGAGGAGGGAGTGGAAGACCGAGGAGCAGGAGGAGGTGGCTCTCTTGGTTCTGGGACGCCGGACGCTGGAGGTGGACTGAGCAGAGTTCTCCAGAGAACACCACCGGACTACCCTATACCTTTGCCAGACCTTGCAACCTACCCCTTCATTTGTAAGTTACCCCACAAAATAAACCTCCCTTTTAACTACGTGGAGTGGCCTTAATAATTACACCAATATCTGGCGCCCAATGTGGGGCAAATTCCAAAGACCCAGGCGGCTCCCTCCCTCAGCCTCCTCCCGGCTGGCGGCTGGTGGGCACCTAAACCCGCCTGCAAAGTTCCATTTAACCAGGGGACACCTACACGGTCCCATTCCCAAAAACGGGAACAGCTAATCCGGTCTCAGTTCCCCAGCTTAGCCCCTAGAACAGAGAAAACCGCTGTGAGTGAGGCATTCCCACTCCTCCCTGAGTGCCAGCTCCCTGCCATCTTGGCTCCTGCCTTCAGCTGCCGCCAGCCAAGGTCGCTAGCAGGCCTTGCTTTGGAGCTATACCAACGCCTCCTGCTGGCTGAAAAGTGCTACTACACCCCCCAAAACCACGGAAAGGTAAGCTTCTTTCAAGTAAAAATACTTGATAATTTTACACCTTAAAACTGACTAACAAATTTTGAGTAATTCTTGTAATATGGCTGACAACATTATCTCACAAGAATTTAAAAACCTTTTTGCCTGTATGATGAATGACATTTTCCTGGAAATATACGACCTCCCTAAGACATATCTGGCCTGTACCATTTTGACATTCATTGTAATAATTCACACAGTGTTCAAACACTGGTTTAATAGTAAGAACAAAGATGAGTCATTATTGGGACTGATACAGGCTTTAAAAGATAACAATGAGGACTTACATAAAAAGATTCTCTCTCTGGAATCTGCTAACCAGAATTTATAAAACAAGCTTGTACCCAAAATTGCTTTTATTGATAATAAATATGAGTATTTAATGGATAAAACACTAACTCTCCAGAATAAAGTTGTAGCTACTCAGACACTATATAAGGAAAAAAAATTATCATTACTTGATAAGATAAGGTCCATGGAATCATATGTTTCAAAAGAACATAAAAACTTCCATGATTCCATGAAAAATCTAAAAACGTTAGGTGACTGTCCAGGCTGCTAGCTGTCTCTGTCTCTGTCTACTCTTGCAAGACTCCCGAAAGTCGCTTGCGTCCTTCTCCCATTTCTCAGGTCTTTGATGAGGTTGGAGATTAACAGTTATAGTTACAACTTAGTATATATACATATATAATATCTTAGATAGAATATATTATGTATTAGACTCAGGTACTTTAGGATAGGATACCTTTTAGAATGATCTTTGTAACATGCCACCTACCCACGCTCTAGACTTCCCTGGATTTTACTATGTGTTTTTTGCTTGACATTGTTTGCACTTATTGTAATTCCAACTTATCTAAGTCATTATCCCTCATTACTCCTGGACAATATTTGATAACCATCTCTTTATATATAGTCTTGTATTAGGTTAGAACTTTCTTATTTAGACAAAAGGGGGAGATGTAGTGGATAGCCATCCCAGCATTGGCCTGGAAGTTCCAACCTCCATTGAGGCTTCAGTAATGATCACGCCCACAAGGCGGGGCAGAGGAGGGAGTGGAAGACCGAGGAGCAGGAGGAGGTGGCTCTCTTGGTTCCGGGACGCCGGAGGCTGGAGGTGGACTGAGCAGAGTTCTCCAGAGAACACCGCCGGACTACCTTATACCTTTGCCAGACCTTGCAACCTACCCCTTCATTTGTAAGTTACCCCACAAAATAAACCTCCCTTTTAACTACGTGGAGTGGCCTTAATAATTTCACCAATAGCCTTCAAAGGAGAGGAAATAGAACACACTGGTATAAACAAATAAAGGGGATTAATGGAATGAGAAGGGATAATTTGTGCTATAAGAGGGGAGGACATGGTAGTGGAAGAGATATGGAGAGATATATGACACTAAACATCTCTGAACACTTGAACATGTCATATGGATGCCTACTACTATAGTGCAAATTCTAATTGGCCATAAAAATAAAAATCTGGAGTCAGATATCAGGGTAAATGCTAACAAATCAGAGAAGTAAAGGAGCAGCCAAAAACCACCTCTTACCTCCATGACTCCTCAGACCAAAAGAAAAAAAAAAAGGCCAACCTCCTGTCTTCACCTCCCTTTTATTCCTCACTCCATTCATCCATATCACTTCCTGTCTCCTGTCTATACAGACCTCCAGACCTCTATGGTTGACTAATGGCTAGCTCCACCCTTTGATCTTCAGGCAAGTTTTATTTGTTAGAGCACAAACAAAATATCACCACATTTCCCCCTTTTGCCTAAAATTTTAAAAAAGGATATAACTAATGTAAGAAAAACTATATACAATAAGTTCATTGGCTATGTATAATATGTACAGGCAATAAATACATCAAAAATGTCTAGTCTATAAACATTTGACAAATTCATAGAAAATACTCCATTATCTATCCTGTCTTGGTGAGTCCAAAGATTACTCCTAATTCACTTCCATTCTAACTTGCATTTACCAAAACTATCTTTTAATGTCTCTCAACCCTATAAACTTTAAACATCTTTAGTGCGTTTCTTTTCTGAATCTGGTAAGAAGGAAAACTGTAACTATGAAGTCTTCAACTCCATCAGAGACCAAAGAAGGAAATAATATTACCTGGGTAAGCAGAAAGTACAAGCAAGTGACTTCCAAAGAGTATGAGAAACAGCTGGCTGCCTGGAAAGTCACCCAAGGCTTCTCTGCAATGTTGGGGCATCCATCTTTGGCCTACAGATCTAGAATACCTGACAGGCTCTTTTATGAAGCAGGAAATTCTGAAGGGCTGTTGTACCTTGTCTTGGCAAAGTTCATCAGTCCATTCATTTGTGCCCTTCTTGTCCAATTTGGACAGCATACTGTCAGCAGTTGAGGCAAGGCCACTTTCTTGCCTAGTGGCTAATTTTTGCCACAAAGAAATTAAACTCCATTGGAATTTCTTCATTGCCCATCATCTTTTCTGAAGTAGATTGGTACTGGAGGATCAGACATGTCACATTGTCATAGAAAAAGAACCTGTGTTATTAAAACATTTTTAATGCCATATTCTATAGATCTCTGAAGGGTTTGAAGACCACCTCTCTACCTAAAATATATCTCTGTTTGACCTTGAAAACATATCTAACATGACTATAAATTTAATTATAATAGGTGACTAACTACTAATTCACATTCCCTTATTATCCCTAAATAGTTTGCAGTAATAACTTTTAAGGACTAGCAATTTGCATTACATTCCTAAATGAATTGTATAGGTACAATACTGTGAACAAGAGTAGAAATGTATGTACAGAATGCTATAACAGAAATAATCTCAAATTTGCATCAATATACAAAGATCCAAACCAATGTTAATTGTTTAAAACAAGTAGTTACATTTTAAAAGTAGATTAAATAATCTACCCTTTTATCCTATCATTTCTATATCATCCTTTTTTCTTTTCTTATTTTTTTAAAACAAGAACCCTGAATCTGATCTTCTTTGTTTAGCCTTTTTTTAAACCATTATCATTAACAACATGTAACCAACCAACCTAACAATAACAAATATCCACAACCCATTGAAAGACCAAAAACCACTCACCCTATCTCTTGGGAATGTGGGCGACATGTTCTCAAAATTACTTCCTTCTCTCTGTGGGTGATGGCATCATGAGAAGATCCTGAATAAAAGAATTAGAGTTAATTTTCAAGTCCTGGGAGAGGCAGCTGTATCATTTGTTGTCCAGTCTCTGCATAATGAGAAAGTACAAGTCCTGACAAGAGTAGTCTGTGAGGCTGAATCATCTTAGCTCTCAAAATTGTCCTGAGCAGTTTGTAATACAATGCTAATCTTTAGGTAGTATTTGTCAGCTTAGTGGCATTATCAAAGTCATGGTGGAATTGTGATTGTTGGGCCTCATGTTCCTTTTGGAGACATCAAATGTCCTTGTTAGGTATGGTCATGGTTCACTGCAGAACACTTAACTATTTTAAATGTCATACACAGATCTCAAGGAAGTTAAAGGATCAATATTTATTATGTACATCCAGAGAACAAGAATTTAATTCCTAATTACCTGAAAGAGGCTCAAACCTGAAATCATATATAAGAAACTAGATAAAACTTTTTTTCTAGAATTAGTTACTACTCTACCTGGCCATTCATATCATGACAAAAAATTTAAAATATATTAATCTTATATATTTTGAGATAATATTTATACCTTAAGAAAAGTTTTATCCTCTACACAAGTGATAAACAGACTGAGAAAGAAATCAGAGAAACATCACCCTTTACAATAGCCACATATAATATAAAATACCTTGGGGTAACTCTAACTAATCAAGTGAAACACCTGTATGACATAAACTTTAAACCTCTAAAAAAAGAAATTGAAGAAGATATCAGAAAATGGAAAGATCTTCCATGCTCATGGATACATAGCATGAAAATAGTATAAATGGCAATCTTACCAAAAATAATCTGCAGATTCACTGCAATCCCCATCAAAATCCCAACACAATTCTTCACAGACCTGGAAAGAACAGAACTCAATTTCATGCAGAAAAACAAAACAAAACAAAAACCAGAATACCTACAACAATCTTGTACAATAAAGTAGCTTATGAAGCCATCACCCTCCCTGACCTCAAAATCTGCTATAGTACTATAGTACATAAAAACTAACATGTGGACCAATGGAATCAAATTGAAGATCCTGACATTAATCCACCCACCTATGAACATTTAAAAAAATGTTTTGACAAAGAAGTCAAAACTGTACAATGGAAAAAAGAAAGCATCTTCAATAAATGGTGCTGGTATAACTAGATGTCAACATGTACAAGATTTGCAAATAGATCCATATCTATCACCATGTACAAATCTCAAGTCTAAATGCATCAAAGACCTCAACATAAATCCAGTTACACTGAACCTGATAGATGAGAAAGTAGGAAGTAACCATGAACACATTGGCACCAGAGATCACTTCTTAAATATAACACCTGTAGTATGGACACTGATGGCAACAATTAATAAATGGGACCTCCTGAAACTGAGAAGCTTATGTAAGTCAAAGCACATAGTAAATAAGACAAAATAGCAGCCTGCAGAATGGGAAAACTTTCTCAGAAAATTGGGAATCAATCTACTTCAAGACCCAGCTATACCTCTTTTGGGTATATGCCCAAAAGATGCTCAATCATATCACAGAGATACATGCTCAGCTATGTTCATAGCAGCATTGTTCATAATAGTAAGAACCTGGAAACAACCTAGATGCCCTTCAACTGAAGAATAGATAAAGAAAATATGGCACATATATACAATGGAGTACTAACCAGCAGTAAAAACAATGACATCATAAAATTTGCGGGCAAATGGATGGAACTAGAAAATATCATCCTGAGTGAGGTAACCCAGATTCAGAAGGACAAACATGGTATATACTCACTCATAAGTAGATACTAGATGTAAAGCAAAGGATAATTAGACTACAACTCACAGATTCAGAGAAACTAGCTAACAAGGAGGACCTTAAAAGGGAAACATGGATCACCCTCAGAAAGGGAAATAGATGAGATCTCCATGAGTAAACTGGTGGTAGGGGGGAAATGAAGGGTAGGTGATGGTGGATGAAAACATAAGGGAATGGGATAGTCAGGCTGGAACAGCGACAGAGTGGGAGAGCAGTACAAGAAATACCATGATAGAGGGAAACATCATGGGGATAGGGAGAAACAGGGTGCAAGGGAATTGCCCAGGAATCTACAACCATGTCCCCAGCTTAGACTACTAGCAATAGTGGAAAGAGTGCCTGAACTTTTGCCCCAGTAATCAGATTGGTCTTCATAGACACTTCATCCAGTAACTGATGGAAGCAGAGGCAGAGATGCATAGCCAAGTACCAGGTCAAGCTCCAGGAGTCTAGATGAAGAGAGAGAAGAGGGACATCAAGATCATAATGGGGAAACCTGGAGAAACATACAAACCAAACTGATGGGAATTCATGAACTTTTGACCAACAGCTGTGGAGCCGCCATGGGACTAGACTAGGCCCTCTGCATAAGCAAAACAGTTGTGTATCTTGATCTGGTTAAGTGGCCCCCTGGCAATAGGATCAGGATCCATTCCTGGTGCATGATCTGTTTTTTGGGAGAATACTACCTTCAGTGGGACACCTTGCACAGACTTGATGCAGGGGGAAGGGCTTGGACCTGCCTCAATCGAATGTACCAGGATCTGCTGACTCTCCATGGAGGCCTTACCTTGTTGGAAGAGAAAATAGGGGTTGGGTTGTGGGGTGAGGGCTGGGGGGAGGAGTAGGGAAGAAAGGGAGATCTGTGGTTGGTTGTCGCGCCCGCCTCGACCAGCAAGGAAGACGCGACACCGGGATCCTTCTCATCACAGTTTATTCAGACCTTTGATTAATTGCATTGTGTCTCTCTCGCTGGGGCAAGCCTCTCCCAGCACCTAAGTAGGGCTGGGCTGCCAACCCCAAGCAGCCACGTGGGCACTGTCCACAGGTTCACGCATATGCCAGCAACACATGAATCCAGCCATAGCCAAATAAGGAGCTGTTTACCATAAAGAGTGTTTGCCATCGGGAAGGCAGAGGGTAGAAGCCAGAGCCATCTTTAGGGTGCGGCTACACGCGGCTCTCTACAGTTTCCCCCTTTTTGTTTTACAAAGCAACAGGCAAGAGTAGAGGTCTGATCTCTGCTAAAATGGAACATGTACTAATGTTTGTCCAGGCGTCGTCCACCCAGAGAACACTAGACCCGTCCGATACCCTTTTCACAGAGGTCGGAGTTAGGGTACCAACCCACATGCAATCAGACTTGCTCTTCTTGAGGTCAGCGTATCATAACCTCAAGTGCAGTGCGCAGGCCTCGCATCCTGTGCCTAAATATCTTTTAAAGTAGCCAACCAGGCTTGGGGAGACTGTCCTGCATCAATGGCCATAAAGGCTTGGATAATCATGGCTGCATGGCGACGCTGTGAGATCCTAATGTGACAAATGCACCACAAGCATACTAGGGAGGTGAGCACCAGTAAACCTACTAGGGCTCCTATTCCCGCCCACTCCTTCATGTGGCCCATGGCTGTAGCAATCCAGGAAGACAATCCCTCCACCAGTCCGGTATCCATTCGAGTCGAATTCACCGTGACAATAGCCACTCTCAGCTGGTCCATCAGGTTATCGAACTCTCCAGTCCAATTGCCTAAAAGATAACTAGACAACTTTTTAGATAAATCTGTAGCATGACAATTGGAAGCATCCAAATTCAAAAAATTCAGAGTAAATAATGCAAGAGAAAGTCTGTCCTTAGGGGTATGGCCATAGCCTATTCCCCCTTTTTGTTTTTGAAGCAATTCCTTCAAGGAGCGATGAGCACTCTCCACAATGCCTTGACCTTGTGGATTATATGGTAGGCCATGTACAAGTTGCACATTCATCTGTTGACAGAAGGAAGCGAACTTCTGTCCAGTATATGCAGGACCATTGTCTTTCTTTAACTGTTGAGGCTTACCCCATGCTGCCCAAGCTTCTAAGCAATGAGCAATGACATGAGAGGCTTTTTCTCCTGCCACTGGGGTGGCATGAATGATTCCAGAACAGGTATCAACAGATACATGTACATATTTGACACGTCCAAATTCAGAGATATGTGTAACATCCATTTGCCATATTTTTAGGGGGAGCAAACCACGAGGGTTAACTCCTAAGCTAGAAGGATGATGAAAAATGACACGTTGGGAACAATCTAGTACCACCTTTTGTGCCTCTGCACGTGAGATAGAAAACTTTTGTTGTAATGTCCTTGCATTAACATGAAATTCTTTGTGGAAAGCATGTGCTCGTTGTATGGCAGAAGCCACAAACATCCATTCCTGTCTAGTACACTGATCTACTATATCATTGCCTTTAGCCAATGGACCTGGCAGACTGGTATGTGCACGGATGTGTTGCACAAAAAAGGGATTTTTACGTTGCCAGATCAGTTTCTGTAATTGTCCAAACAATGAGCTAACCGGGCTAGAAGATTTGATGGGCCCTGCACATTCAAGGCTTTTCAAAGCATTAACAACATAACTAGAATCTGACACTAAATTAAATGCAAATGGACAAGCCTTGAAAACTTCAAGAACTATTGAAAGCTCCACCTGTTGAGGTGCACCTGGCAAGAATTGATGCTTTACAGGTTCATTAGAATCCACCATATAAGCACCACAGCCTGTCTTAGACCCATCTGTAAATATAACACTTGCTCCTGGAATGGGCTGCGAAGCAGTTACTTTAGGGAAAACTACAGGATGTTCTTTAAAGAAAGTTAATAGTGGATGTTTAGGATAATGGCAATCTATGTGTCCTGGATAGGTACAATGCAGAATTGCCCAATCATCTATGGCAGCACATAATACCTTGACTTGAGTAGAATCATAAGGAACAACTAGCGTTTGTGGTGATGTCCCAAAATATTGTAAACATTGTTGAATACCCTGTTGCGCAAGTAAGGCCACAGCAGTAGGATAATACTCAATTGATTTTGCAGGTGAGATTTTAGTATAAATCCATAACAAGGGTCCTTTTTGCCATAAAATTCCCATAGGTTGTAACTGGGTAGGCAGAATGCACAGGGTAATATCATCATTATTTTGCACTCTTTGAAGAAAAGCTCTTTGTAGTCTATCTTCTAATTTTGTTAAGGCTTCTCAGGCTGCATTGGTTAATTGCCTTGGTGAATCCAAGGCTGCATCTCCAATTAAAATATCATATAATGGTTTTAACTCATAATTGGCCATTCCTAAACTTCCTCTTATCCAATTTATATCTCCTAATAATTTTTGAAAATCATTCAATGTGCAAAGATGATCCTTCCTTAACTCTACCTTTTGTGGCATGATATAATGATTAGTTATTTTAGAGCCAAGATAATTGAAAACTTTGCTCTGTTGCACCTTCTCAGGGGCAATACAGAGTCCCTTTTGCTTTAGCAGTTCTACAAGTGAGCTATATGCTTCTTGAAGAATGTTCTCTTCTTTAGCTGCTAACAGTATATCATCCATATAATGGAGGCATTTTAAGCCTGGAAAACGTGCTCTCAAAGGTTCTAAAGCAGTTGCTACAAATAATTGACATATTGTAGGACTATTGGCCATGCCTTGTGGCAATACAACCCACTGATATCTTTTATCAGGTTCCTCATGATTAGTGGACGGTAAAGTGAAAGCGAATCTCTCACTGTCCTTGCTATTCAGTGGAATGGAAAAGAAGCAGTCCTTAATATCTACCACAATAATAGGCCAATTTTTAGGCAAGGCTGACAGCAATGGAAGACCACGCTGTACAGGTCCCATAATTCTCATTTGCTTATTTATAGCTCTAAGATCATGTAACAATCTCCATTTTCCTGATTTCTTCTTGATGACAAATATGGGTGTATTCCAGGGAGAAAGAGAGGGTTTAATATGCCCTTTCTCTAATTGCTCTTTCACTAATTGATATGCAGCATGTAATTTCTCAGAGGAGAGTGGCCACTGAGGAACCCAAACTGGCTCCTCTGTTACCCAGGTTATGGGAATGCCCTCCTCAGCGGCCCCTAGGAAAAACCCAACCCTTGTTTGGGTTTCCTAGGTACTGTTTGTATTGGCTCCTTTCTGCCTTGTAAAAATTTTCCCAGGCCAAAATCAGGATGACACCCCATGTTTTTCATAATATTTTTAGATTCTTTGGAGTATTCATTACTTAACTGAAAGCCCATGGATTTCATAAGATCCCTCCCCCAGAGGGACACTGGAAGCTCAAGGACATAGGGTTGCATAACGCCAGAGTGACCTTCTGAAACTTGCCAATTTAACAAATTTGCACTAACATTTGGAACACTGGCATAACCCAGTCCCTGCAATGTTTGTGAGGAAGCCTGTATAGGCCAACCTCAAGGCCAATCTTTGCTAGCTATGATACTGCGATCTGCACCTGCGTTCTGCTCCAGTATCCAAATCTAAGTCTCTTCCCAATTTCTCCCAGGAAGGCACTGTGAGGCTTCCAGAAAATGCAAACCAAGGAGCAATTACATCACACTGTTGCAAAAATCGCTCTAAGGTGTGTTTTTTTATTTTCAATTTCTTAGAGAGAAGCAGCTCGTTAAGAGCCAAAAAAAATTGGGTGCGAGGAGGAGGCGCCCATGTTAGTATACTTTTTTTTTTCTTTTCTCAATTTGAGAAGTTTCTCGGAGGTTTCTCAGAGCCTCTGCAGAATTGCTCCAGCCCTCCGGTTTCCCTGTTTGTTTTGTCTAATTACCGCTTTTATCACGGCTCTAGAATTACCCGTCTGCTTTTATCGCAGCTCTGCTATCCCGCTCTCCCTTCTACAGGTGAGCGTTGCCCGCTTTTGTCGCGGATCGCCAGTTTTTTCTGAGGACTTACCGGTATACCGCCTGACTGTAAATGAGTTCTGAATCCAGAGAGAGTCGTGGTAATTGTCCCCGTACATTCGTTTCTCCGTTTTCCCCGTACAAGGACACCACTTGTCGCGCCCGCCTCGACCAGCAAGGAAGACGCGACACCGGGATCCTTCTCATCACAGTTTATTCAGACCTTTGATTAATTGCATTGTGTCTCTCTCGCTGGGGCAAGCCTCTCCCAGCACCTAAGTAGGGCTGGGCTGCCAACCCCAAGCAGCCACGTGGGCACTGTCCACAGGTTCACGCATATGCCAGCAACACATGAATCCAGCCATAGCCAAATAAGGAGCTGTTTACCATAAAGAGTGTTTGCCATCGGGAAGGCAGAGGGTAGAAGCCAGAGCCATCTTTAGGGTGCGGCTACACGCGGCTCTCTACAGTTGGTATGTAAATGAATAAAAAGTTTCTTAATAATAAAAAGAACTTTAAAGACTCGAAATAAAACAAAAGGATTATGAGATTAGTAGCAATAGAAGAGTCCCTAATTTTGTTTTATCTTCTGACCCATATCAGGTGGCTCTTCTGACATGAGACAGAGATTTTGAGTTTTACTTTAACAAGCATGCTTTGGTTTAGAGAAGGAAAGAGCCACACTCCAATTCCAAAGCCAGCTTTAATTTTCAATTGAAATGGGACTAAAAAAAGTTCATTTGCGTCATGTGTCTGTGGAGAACAGCAGAAACAAACATTTGGGAATATTTATAATATTTTATCCTGTTAAAAATGTGATATATCAATAGACTAATTTACTCCCTTTCTTAGGACATTTTTTTTCTGGGTAGTTTGTCCTTTTCCTTCACATGTGTCCAGTGGTCTTCAGATTCCATAGCTGGATGCTTTTAATCCTCTGAAGAGACAAAAACAAATCCCTTCCTCTACCCTAATTTTAGGGAGGTTCTTTTTTTGCAAGTTATATCTGATCAAATGAAGCACTTGTTAGTTTTATAGGTTAGTTTAGGTTGAATGCTGTTTGATGAACTATCACCTCTTCTAATCAAGAGGACTCCCTTGTTCAAATGTAATCTTTATCAGTTTTGATGGTATCCATGGCATTTCTTCTCCTGTGGAAACAAAAGCAAAACCCCTTCCTCAATGTAACACATATCCTGGTTTCCATTCTGAAGTCAATACATCTTTAGAGTGTACTGATTTAATTCAGTAGTTTTTCTATTAGCCAATGACTCTCCACAGCTGTTCATTTCTCATTAGCATTGAGAAAATGTAAATATAATAAAGCATTGTGCAATCTATTATTACCCTTTTCTGTTTATTTAACATATACTTTAGTGTGTGATTTGATATTTATAACTCCTTGCCCTGTAGGATTATGTGGTATGGCTGTAATATACTTTATATTGTAATAAATATAAAACTGTTTCATTTTACTAGAGACATATGCTGGAGCATTATCAGTCTGAATTTGTACAGCTATACCCATGATGGCCATAACTTCTAACAATTGTGTGATAACAGAATCAGCTTTTATAGAACTCAAAGCAGTTGCCCCTTGAAATCCTGAATATCTATGGTATGGTGTAAATATATTAATTTTCCAAATTCTGCTATATATAACACATCCATCTGCCAAATTTCATTTTTTGAGTGTCCTGTGGGTTACTTCCTGCAGGTAGTGGAGTCTGGTTGTATAAAGAACAAGTAGGACATTTCCCTATGATCTCATTGGCTTGTTGCCAAGTGATGGAAAAATCTTTTTTCAAACCTTTGCTTTTAACATAGTGGTTTTTTTTTTAAAAATAAAACTCCTAGTCCTCCAGCACATTTTTTTTAAGCAATAGTTGATCAATTTCATCATTATCTTGTACTAGAGGGTGGAATAGACCCACATGGGATATGATGAGTGTTATATATAAGGTACAATTCTTATTCCTGATTATTTCTTGTGATCACATAAATAACAAAGTTAATTGTGACTCATCAGGAATAAATTTAGCAATTTCAATGTGTAAAACAATGCTTTCTGTATACTGAGAATCAGTAACTATGCTAAGCGGTTCTGTAAAATCCTTTAATACCATGAGAATAGCATATAATTCTGACCTTTGGACGGAATCCCAAGGGCTTTGAGCCACTTTACTTAAATTTCCTGATTTATAATCTGCCTTTCCTGATTTGTTTGCAACAGTATAAAGTGTAGGGGCTCAGAAATTTGTGTTCTCTATACACTATAAGGAAGAATCCAGTAAGTTCTCTTTATGAATTAAATTCTTGTGCTTTTGAGATGTTTGTTGTTAAACTTTCCCCCAAAATTACTGCAAGCTCTACTGTGGATATTGCTCTGTATGCTGTGAATGTGTTGCTCTGATTAGTTAATAAATAAAGTGCTGATTGGCCAGTAGCCAGGCATGAAGTATAGGAGGCACAAAGATACAGGAGGATTTGGGGAACAGGAAGGCTAAGTCAGGAATCGCCAGCCAGACACAGGAAGCAAGATGTGAAGGCAGAACTGAGAAAAGGTACCAAGACATGTGACTAAACATAAATAAGAATTATGGGTTAGTTTAAATGTAAGAGCTAGTCATTGGTAGGCCTGAGCTAATGGCCAAGAAGTTTTAATTAATATGAACCTCTGTGTGTTTACTTGGTGTGGGATCATGGGAGCTAGGTGGGACAAGGAATACTTCAGCTACAAAGCTCTTTGCCAATGATCATTTTCTGCCCATAACAAGTCAATTTTATCATTAGTAAGAGGTGTTATGGTTTCTGCTGGGTCTATTGCTGCTAATTGATAGAGTCTCAATTTTCCATTTTCAATCAACTCAGAGACATCTTCCACAAAATGTTTTAAATTTTTTACTCTATTTATGTGGTAAAAAATCCATTCTAAGATAATATCTTCCCTCTACATTAATATTCCTGCAGGAGAATATGTAGAGTATAGTGATATTTTATTTGTATTGAAATGTGACTTTGTTTGTATGTCAATAAAGTTGCCTTGAGGTCAGAGCAAGCCAGAGCAGAAGCCGAGCAGTAGTGGGGCATGCCCTTAATCCCAGCACTTGGGAGGCAGAGCTAGGCGGATCTCTGTGTGTTCAAGGACATAGCCAGCATAGCAGACACACGCCTTTAATTTCAATACCAACCATAGAAGACCTGGAGGTCTGTACAAACAGGCAGTGATGAGGAGGTCATGTGGCTGGGTTACAACCAATGAGGGAGGAGAACAGAAAGTCTTTAAATAGACAGGACACACAGAAGTAGGTCTCTTGCGGAGAGGAGGAACCGCAGAAGCAGTGAAGGGTAAGGTTTTCCGCTTTGGCTCTGACCTTGTGGTTTTTAACTCTGCAACTGGCTCTGTGTTTCTTATTTAACAAGCAGGATACATCTATAATTGGCGCCCAACGTGGCAAGAATTCATTAAAAAACCGCTTGCCTTGGCAGTGGGTCCAGCTTCCCGTCTGGGCGGGCCTGGCTCCCTAGCTCCAGCTTAGCCCCGGTCTAACCCAGGCCTAGCTCAGTTTAGGACTCAGGTCCAACCTACCTTAGCCACAAGCAGTTACAGCCGCAGCTGGAGTTACTTGCTTAAAAAGCCGGTGCTACAAACAACTCAGGCCTGCGGGAGCTACCGCTAATTGCAGTAGCTACACGCAACTGCAGATAGGCTGCTTTTGGCTGAAACGCCAGCGCACGTGGTCCGTCGGAGCTTAAGGAAGCCAGAGCCCAGGCTCGACTCAGCTCAGACTGGAAAATTGAAGCAGTTGGATTCAAGCTTTTAGCCAGATAGGGGCTACGCTTTCTCTCTCTCTCTCTCTCTCTCTGGATTCCCACCTCGGATGCTAGGTAGCTGTTTGGAAATTCCCTCAGATTTCTACTATTCTACGCAGAATTGGTAAGTCATTTATATCAGATATTTTAAAGGAAACTATTTAAAAGAGATTTTTTTCCACATTAAAAAAAAATGGGTTCTATGTGTACATTGGAAGAAAATTGGGCTTTGTTTGAAATTTTAGGCAGTATGGTAATGGAACAACTATATGAGATTAATGTTGATCGAATTATGTACATTGTTATTCTTCTTATCCATATTTTACACTTTAAAAAGACAGTCAATTTAAGTGCCAGGATAAAAATTTTAGAAAAACCTGTTAAACCTGATAAAATGAATTATAGAGAAATTCAGATTCAGACAGAAGAAATTAACAGTGAAGTTGTTTCAGGATTGGATTATAAGGTTACAGAAAGAAAGCCTGTTTTCACACAATCACCCTTAATTTATCCGGTAACCATACAATAGCAGCCTGGTCAAATGACTACACAAAATATTTGGACTCCAGTTGAAATGTTAGACTTACGAAGGTTTAAGGAGGCAATAGTATCTTATGGCATGCATTCTCCATATGTAAAACAAATGTTAAACTCCTGGTCAACTTATAATAGAATTATACCACAGGACTGGCGGCAGCTGGCACAGGCGGTTCTAGAACCCGGACAGCAGCTCCAGTGGCAAATGTGGTTCAAACAGGAAGCTAAAACCATAGCAAAACAATGTAGTGATAGAGGTATACAAATCTTCCAGGATCAGCTTGTTGGAGAAGGCCAATATGCTGCAGTACAAACACAATGTTTATATGATATGCAAACTCTAATTCTATGTCAAATGGCAGCCATGAATGCATGGGACAGAGTTGAGGAACCAGGGAAGAAAACTGAGTCATTTACAAAGGTTATACAGGACCCAAAAGAATCTTTCACAGATTTCTTACAAAGACTGACTTCAGCATTAAAGAGAATGGTCCCAAATTCAGAAGCTAGCCAGATAATAATTGAATCTTTGGCTTTTGAGAATGCAAATGAAGCATGCAAGAGAATAATCAGGCCGTTAAAGGCGAGATCTGCACCCTTGGAAGATTGGATTAGAGACACGGTTAATGTTGAGGCTCATGATCATGATAATATGTGGGTAGGAGAAGCAATTTCAAGAGGTTTGAGGAATGTTAGATGTTTTGGATGTGGAAAGCAAGGACATTTGAAAAGGGACTATAAACAGGGCACTTCTAGAAACAATGTTTCTTCAAGGAACCATGGCAACAGAATGCCCCTTCCTTCAGGAGTATGTAGAAGGTGTGGTAAGGGAAGACATTGGACCAATGAATGTAGATCAACAAGGGATAGACAAGGTAATACTTTGCCTCAGTCTTTGGGAAACTCCCAGAGGGGCCTCAGGCAGGCCCCTACAGTGAATCCAGTTCAGACTTTTCCTGCAATTGTAGAGGAGACCCCTACTCAGAGCAGTTAAATGACCAAATGCCTATTGGAATAAACCAGGCTACTCAGAGTAATGGAACAACTGAGACAGAGAGAACAGGAAATTCAGGAGAGACCATAAAGAAAATTTTTTGGCAAACTTCTATAAATGAACAAAGACCACAATTAACAATAAAAATAAATGGTGTTTTGTTGTCTGGTCTGGTAGACACAGGTGCTGATGTTACCATAATTGCACCAGAATTTTGGCATCCATCTTGGCCTCTTCAGGAGGTAAATGTTCAACTGTTAGGAATTGGAACATTATCTCAAGTTAAACAGAGTGCAAGATGGCTTGAATGTATAGGCCCAGAAGGACAGAGAGGCAGATTAAAACCATATGTGGCTAACATAGCCATGAACCTGTGGGGTCGAGACCTGTTACAACAATGGAATACTCAGATTAACATCCCTCCAACCTCAGAAATAAATAATAAACTAGCACATGTTTCTGAGAGAAATATTAGAAGGTATTATTCTAATGAGTGGTCACCAGCCATCCATATTATACAAGAACAGGGCAGAAAAACTGATGATCTTCCAAAGGCACCAAAAGCTCTACCTTTAAAATGGTTAACAGACAAGCCTGTATGGGTTCATCAATGGCCTTTAACAACAGAGAAACTCCAGGCTTTAGAAGAGCTGGTAGAAGAACAGTTAAATGCTCAGCATATTGAAGAATCTACTAGCCCATGTAATTCTCCTGTATTTGTTATTAAAAAGAAATCTGGTAAATGGAGAATGGTAACAGACCTTAGAGCAATTAACGAAGTAATTCAGCCAATGGGCTCTCTACAATCTGGAATTCCTTTGCCTACTCTGTTACCTAAAGGATGGCCTCTCATAGTTATTGATTTAAAAGACTGTTTCTTTTCAATACCCCTACAAGAAAAAGACAGAGAAAGATTTGCTTTCATGGTGCCTACTTACAATAATTCTCAACCTGTTAGAAGATTTCAATGGAGAGTCCTCCCACAGGGAATGTTGAATAGTCCAACCCTGTGCCAATATTTTGTACAACAGCCCTTGGAAGTGATACGTAAAAAATTTCCTAAATCTATAATTTATCATTATGTGGATGATATTTTACTAGCTGACTCAAGTGCAGGTACTTTAGAAAGAATGTTTGAAGAAGTAAAGAAAATATTGCCTGGCTGGGGATTACAAATTGCTCCTGAAAAGATACAAAGAGGAGAGTCTATTAATTATTTAGGATATAAAATAGAGCTACAAAAAATTAGACCTCAAAAGGTACAAATTAGGAGAGATCGCCTACAGACTCTTAATGACTTTCAAAGATTATTTGGGGACATTTCTCATCTATGAACTATTGTTGGGGTAAAAAATGATGAACTGAATAATTTGTTCAAAACCTTAGAAGGTGAGAAGGACTTAAATAGTCCAAGAGAATTATCACCTGAAGCTGAGAAAGAATTGGCCTTGGTAGAAAAAAAAGTACATGAAGGACATGTAGCTTGTATTGATCCAAAGCTGGATTGCATTTTGGTTATTTTACCTTCTAGGCATTCTCCTACAGGAATATTAATGCAGAGAGAAGATATTATATTGGAATGGATATTTTTACCAAATAAACCAAATAAAAAATTAAAAACTTATGTGGAAAAAATCTCTGACTTAATTTTGAAAGGAAAATTGAGACTTCGTCAATTAGCAGGAATAGACCCAGCAGAAATTGTACCTTTAACTAAAGAGGACATTGAAAAATTATGGACAGAAAGTGAACCTTGGCAAAGAGCTTGCAGTAATTTTTTGGGAGATATTAACAGCAAATATCCTAAAAGCAATAGAATTGATCTTATAAAGAGAGCTGATTGGATCTTGCCTCGAATTGTACGTGAAAAACCCATATCTGGAGTTCGGACATTTTATACAGATGCCAACAAACAAGGAAAGGCAGGTTACAAATCAGAAAATTTAAGTAAAGTGGTTCAAAGTCCTTATAATTCAGTTCAAAAATCGGAATTATATGCTATTCTGTTGGTATTAATGGATTTTTCAGAACCTCTCAATATAGTTACTGACTCTCAGTATGCTGAAAGAGTGGTATTACATATTGAGACTGCAGAATTTATCCCTGATGCTTCAGAATTAACTTCACTATTTATTCAATTACAAGATACAATCAGGGAAAGGAGTCATCCTTTATATATAACTCACATCCGATCCCATACTGGTCTGCCAGGCCCTCTAGCACAAGGTAATGATGAGATTGATAAATTATTGATAGGAAATATGCTGGAGGCCTCAGAATTTCATAAGAAACATCATGTCAATAGTAAAGGTTTAAAAAAGGATTTTTCCATAACCTGGCAACAAGCCAAGGAAATTGTAAAGAAATGTCCTACTTGTTCCTTCTACAATCAGACACCATTACCAGCAGGATGTAACCCAAAGGGTACTCAGAGGAATGAAATCTGGCAGATGGATGTGTTTCACTTTGCAGAATTTGGAAAATTGAAATATGTACACCATACTATCGATACTTATTCAGGATTTCAATGGGCAACTGCTTTGAGTTCTGAAAAAGCTGATTCTGTAATCACTCATTTGCTAGAAGTTATGGCCATCATGGGTATACCTGCACAAATTAAAACTGACAATGCTCCAGCATATGTCTCTATTAAAATGAAACAGTTTTTTGCTTATTATAATATAAAGCATATCACAGGTATACCACATAATCCTACAGGCCAAGCAGTCATAGAAAGATCCAACAGAACTCTAAAGAACATGATAAATAAACAAAAGGGGTAACAAAAACCCCCAGAAATAGACTGCACAATGCTCTATTAACTTTGAATTTTCTCAATGCTAATGAGAAAGGAACAACAGCTGCAGAGAGACATTGGTTAATAGAAAAAACAACAGAATTAAATCAGCCTATATACTTCCTGGATGTGCTGACCTCAGAATGGAAACCAGGGCATGTGTTACGTTGGGGACAAGGTTTTGCTTTTGTTTCTGCAGGAGAAGATAAGCTGTGGGTACCATCAAAACTGATAAATGTTCGATTTGAACAAGAGAGACCTCTTAATTAGAAGAGGTGATAGTTCATCAACCAACATGACCATCCAGTTTAAACTCACTTATACCATTAATACATGCCTTTTCATTTAATCAGATGTAACTTGCCAAAAGGGGACCTCCCCAAAATTAGTCTTGGGGAAGGGTTTTTGTTTTTGTCTTTTAGGAGAATGAAGGCTAAAGAATCTGAAGAACACTGGACAAATGAGACAACTGAAGAAAAAAGGACAAATCATCCATCCCAGGAGAAAGAGTAAAATGGCCTATTCGTATATCATCTACAAAATTTCATAAATCTTTCTAAATGTTTGTTTCTGCTCTTCTCTAAAAAATTAATACTCTTAGTCTTCTTGTAGTCCCAGTTCAATGAAAGCTTCAAGCTGATTTTGGAGTTGGAGAATGGCTCTCTCCTCCTTTAAACTCAAGCATGTTGTTAAAAAGAAAATGAAAACTCCCTGTATCATACCAGAAGAAAGAGCCATCTTCTGACATGGGACAGGAGAAAAAACAAATTAATTAAGGGACTATTCTATTACTAATCTCAATTCTTTGACTCTATTCTGATTCTTTAAACTTTTCTTAAAGTATGAATTTTATATCAGAATTCACAAGATATATATATATATTTTAAACTTTGTTGAGATAATAATGGTCATATGAGTACTATTTAATTTAGAGAAAAGGCTTCGATTAGCTGCCTATACATGTCTTTGTGTTCGAGTCTCTTTTCAGTTTTCTGCAGGAAATCACGGCCAGGCCTAACATCAAATGAAATCTCCAGGAAGAAGATGGGGCCCCACAAGGACAATTCCACGTGGAAAATAATATCACTAAGCTGACAAACATCATCTACAGATCACCTTTGGACTACAAAGTGCTTAGAGCAATTCTGAGATGGCTAGCTGAGATGATCCAGTTTCAAAGACTGCTTGAATAAGGACTTGAGATAAACCCTGAACTTTGGCATTATGGATAACAAAGAATATAGTTATCTTTCCTAGAATTTGTCAATTAACCCAAAATTTTTCTTTTCAGAATAAAGATAACTTCGCCCATACCCAGCAGGAAGCAATTTTAAGAATTTGACGCCCACATTCCCAAAGGGGTGGTGTGGGGTGGGTGGTTTTTTGGTCTTTTTATGGGTATTGGGTCTGGGATAGTTTTCATTGTTTAGGAGGGTTGGTTACAAGTTGTTGTTAAGGGTTAGGAAAAGGGCTAGGCAAAAGGTGCTTGTTAAAAAAAAAAAAGAAAAAAGAAAAAGACAATTACTAGTTTTAAATACTTTACATTCAATTGGATTGTTTTATATTGTATACAAATTATTATTATTGAGATTGAGATTGTTAGAATATACCATATACGTATTTCTAATCTTGTTCGAGATATTGTATTTATACCATTCATTTAACAATGTAATGCAATTTGCTAATCCTTGAATGTTAGTATTACCAACTATTAGGATATATAGAAATGAAAATTAGTGGTTAGACAATACAATTGAACTTGTAGTCATATTAGGTGTGTTTTCAAGATCAAACAGATATATTTTAGATAGACAGGTCATCTTCAAACCCTTCAGAGATCTACAGAATATGGCATTTAAAATGTTTTAATAACTTAAGAATTTTTCTTTTTTGCTATGACTATGAGACATGACGGCTCCTGGCAGTACCAATCTACTTCAGAGAAAATATGGGCATTGAAGAAACTGCATATGGAACTAACTTCAATTGTTGCAAAAGTCAGCCACTGGACAACAAAGTATTCTTGAATCAACTGCTGACAAACAGGACAGACAGGACATGAAACCAAGGACTACCAATTCTTGCCAAAACAAGTGTGGTTGTGGCTTTAACAAAAGGCATCTTCTGAAGCCAGGACAATATGGCACCATCCCTGAAGTGAGTGACCTTTGCAATCTGTAAAAGGTACCGTGCCCTTTTCTTCAAAGGCAGCTGAACAGGGAGTGGGCCAATGGCTTCTGATGTGCAATGGAACAGCAGATGAAACAGTTATTCTTGAAGAATAACTAAGCTCACCCCTCTCAATAGTAGACTGGCGTTTAATAGAGAGATGTGGAGAAGAACAGGATGCCAAGATGAAGCCACATATACACAGCCAAGAATAATAGACAGCTGAATTGAAAAGACATCAATAATTTCCAGAATTTAAAATCCTGAATCGTGACATGACACTAATGGAATTCAGGTGTTTCTGGTACATGGACTGCTCTCACCAAATGTGAGGTCAAACTGTTGACCTTGTATACATCTTAGTTCACAAAAGAGTCTGTCAGATACACTAAGCCTGTAGGCTGAAGATGATGCCCCAACACTGTGGAGAAACCTCAGGTGACTGTCCAGGCAGCTGGCTGTTTCTGTCAACTCACATATTTTTTTGAAGCTGCTTGCATGCACTTCTTGTTTTTATTTTTTATTAGGTAGTATTATTTCCTTCTTGGGTCTCTGAGGGAGTTGAAGATCAGTTATAGTTATAATTATCTTTGTTAAGGATTTCAGAAAAACTCACTAAGAGCTGTAAGTGTATAAATTTGAAAGACGTTATAAGACAGTTCCGTTAGCTATATAAGTTAGGATAAAAAGTGAATCAGGTACATTCTGGACTTACCAAAATAGGATAGATAATGGAATTATTTTCTCTGAATTTGTCAATTACAAATGGACTAAACATTGTTTAGGTATTTATTGTTTGTATATATGGTATATATAGTTATTGTACTTTTGTATATAGTTTTTCTTATATTAGTTATAACTTTTTCCTTTTTTTCTTTTTATTAAAATAGAAAAGGGGAAATATAGTGATATTTTATTTGTATTGAAATGTGATTTTGTTTGTATGTCAATAAAGTTGCCTTGAGGTCAGAGCAAGCCAGAGCAGAAGCCGAGCAGTAGTGGGGCATGCCCTTAATCCCAGCACTTGGGAGGCAGAGCTAGGCGGATCTCTGTGTGTTCAAGGACATAGCCAGCATAGCAGACACACGCCTTTAATTTCAATACCAACCATAGAAGACCTGGAGGTCTGTACAAACAGGCAGTGATGAGGAGGTCATGTGGCTGGGTTACAACCAATGAGGGAGGAGAACAGAAAGTCTTTAAATAGACAGGACGCACAGAAGTAGGTCTCTTGCGGAGAGGAGGAACTGCAGAAGCAGTGAAGGGTAAGGTTTTCCGCTTTGGCTCTGACCTTGTGGTTTTTAACTCTGCAACTGGCTCTGTGTTTCTTATTTAACAAGCAGGATACATCTACAGTAGAGAGTAAAATAATTAGAATACAATCACGTTCTAGATCCAAATGATCCACATACACAGCCTGTAATTTCTTTTCCACCAAAGCCAGTTTTCTCTTAACTTCAGATGTTAATTCTCTTGGACTATTTAAGTCTTTGTCATCTTTTAAGGTTTGGAACAAATTATTCAGTTCTGTGTTTGTTATTTCAATAGTGGGCCATAGATGACTAATTTCTGAAAGTCCTTAAAAGTCCATAAATCAATCTCTCCTAATTTGCAACTTTTAGTGTTGAATTTTTTATAGACCTGTTTTATATCCTAAATAATTAACAGCATCTCCTCCTTGTATTTTTTTTTTCAGGAGCTATTTGTAATCCCCAACAAGGCAAAATATTCTTTACTTCTTCAAACATTCTTTCTAAAGTATCTACATTTGAATCAGCTAATAAAATATCATCCATATAATGGTAAACTATAGATTGAGGAAATTGCTTCTGTTTCATTTCCAAAGGTTGTCATATAGAATATTAGCACAAAGTAAGGCTGTTTAACATTCCCTGTGGGAAATCTTCCATTGGTAGCTCTTAATAGGCTGAGAACTATTAAACATAGGCACCATGGATGCAAATTTTTTCTCTGTCTTTTTCTTGTAAACACATAGTGAAGAAACAATATTTTAAATCAATTAACTATCACATGCCATCCTTTAGGTAATAGAGAAGGTAAAGGAATTCCCGATTGTAGAGAGCTCATTGGCTGAGTCACTTTATTAACAGCTCTTAGATTGGTTACCATTTTTCATTATCCAGATTTCTCTTTAATAACAAACTCAGGAGAATTCACATATTTTCCTGTTAACCATTTTAAAAAAACATTTGAAAGATCAGTAGCTATTGTGACCTATTCTTGTATAACCTGAATGGTCAGTGATTGTTCTTTATAATACCTTCTAATATTTTTTCCCAGGAACATATGTTAACTTATAGTTTGTTTCTGAGATTAGAGGAATTTAAATCTGAGTATTCTGTTGCTGTAACTAAACACACCCCCATAAATTAATTTCATAGATACATATGGCTTTAATTTTTCTCTCTGTCCTTCTGGCACTATACAACCCATTTCATACACTGTTTTACCTGAGATAATGTCCCAATCCCTAAAAGCTGAACATTTACTTCCCAAATATGCCAATTTGTATGCTAAGATTCTGGTGCAATTGTTACATCCACACCTGTGTCTACACAACCTGCAATGAAAATGTCATTTATTTGGATTTTTAATTTTGGTCTTTGTTCATTTATAAATGTTTGCTTTATGGTTTCCCCTGAAATTTTTGTTCTCTCTTTTAAAACTCTTCTATTATCCAGAGTAGTATAGTGTCTTACAATTGGCATTAGATTCCTTAATTGCTCTGGGAATGAATTTCCTCCATGATGACAGGAAACAACTGAACGAATTTGACATGGGGGCCTGCAAGAGTCCATTCAAGGCATTTCCCAAAGGCAACTGGTTACCTTAACTGTCTCTTATTGATCTACATTCATTAGTTCAATGCCTGCTTTAGCCACACTGCATACTCCAGAAGGGAGGGGCATTGTTTTGGGATTATTCTTAGAAAAAAATACTGTTTCTAGGAACACCCCGTTTACAATCCTTTTTTTTTAAACCAAAATTAAACCACTTGACATTTCAATTCTTCTTCAAACCTCTGAAAAATCAATTCTCCTATCCAAGCATCATCGTGGTTATGAGAATTAATATTGACTATATCTTGGATCTATTCCTCCAAAGGTGCTGATCTTTCCTTTAATGGCCTAATTACCCTTTTGAGTTGTGCATTAGCATTTTCAAGAACCAGATTCAATTATTTGCCTAGCTTCTGAATTTGGTATGTTTCTATTTACTACTGAAGCAAATCTTTGTAAGCAATCAGTGAAGGTTTCTTTTGGGTCCTGTATAACTTCAGTAAATGACTCAGTTTTCTTTCCTATTTCTTCAGTTCTGTCCCAAGCATTCAAAGCTGCTGTGTGGCATAATGCCAGGATGTGGTCATCATATAGAGACTGTCTTTGTACATTAGTATAATATCCCTCTCCAAGAAGCTGGTCTTGGGAAATTTCCACACTTCTATCCCTTCTTCATTGTTCAGTGGTCTTAGCCCCATCTTTCTAACAAGTCCTCCACTGGAACTGATGACCAGGCTCCAAGACTGCAGTTCCCAAGTCTCTCCAGTCTCGAGGAATAGTTCTATTACTAGTTGAACACAAATTTAACTTCTGCTTCACAAAAGGTGAATGCATGCCATATGAGAATTTCACTTCTTTGAATCTAACTTTGGCACAGGTGTCCATTCAGCTCTTACACAGTCTTAAGGATAGTTGTCATTTGGCAATTCCTGTAAGGTTGCTGTATGAATTAAAGTTTGTTGTTTAAAAGCCTTAGGCTGTTCCTCTCTAACCTTATAATTCAGTTCTGAGATTAGTTCTCTTTTAAATTCCTCTGTCTGAGTCTGAATATCTCTATGCTCTGTTTTAATGAGTATTTTTTAAACCTTGTATCTTTGCATTCATATTAACCAACTTTTTTAGTGATAAAACAAAAGTAATAAAACCAATTGTAGTAGAACAGGCCAATAGGGTCAAGGAAATTATCTCAGACCATTTGCCAAGGAATGCACATAACATACCTCCTTATGAGCCAAACTGGAGTCTGCTTGAGGAACTACTGACAGGTGCTATTGGAGTTCCTGGTCACTGTCAGAGTTTCTATCATATGGAGTCTGCCTGACAGCCTAGCATGAGGCACTGTCAGAGTTGCTGATCATGCCAAGCCAATGATGGATAACTACATAATGACACCAGATTGTGACACAGACTGGGTGCTGGGAGGAGGGTATGTAAGGCCTTCCTCTTTTTAAATATAGCAGTTTGTGTTTTGCCATTTACACCATTCCTTCTCATTCCCTCCCCCAAGGGAACTGGTAGGCTTGAGCAACACCAATAATATTTATAATTGACATTACATAAATCACATCTAAATTAATTATCCTCTCATTTGATTATTCCATTTTTCAAACCATCCAGCACATTATCATACAGAAACCTAACTGTAATAATGTTTCTCAATTTTTAATATGGCAAAAAACTCTCTTTTAACTAATTCCTCCCTTTAAGAATTCCCAATTGTGTCATTAAATCTGCTGATAATGAAAATTCAGATGACGGTGAAATATGAGGCTGAATGCTGCCACATAGCACAGTAGAAGCCCAAGCGGGTGTCAAGGCAGGTTTCTGGTATGGCAGCAGCCTGAGGAGAGGGTCCAGGGAAATCTCATAACCCACCAGGACAGGGAACCCACTGTCTGAAAAAATGCACACAAGGGATTTGGGGAAGAAACATGTGAAGCAGAAACTGACTAAAATCAGAGCTGGGTGGTTGGTGAGGGGCTAAATCTGGCAGTGTATTGAGTTCCTGTACTTGTGGAGTTCGTTGCAGAGAGGCAAAAGAAAAAAAATTCCAAACTCAGTAAGAAGCTTAGGAAGGAAAGAGAGGAAAATCTAGCGAGCAGGGTGGTGACCCCAGATGTGTGCAGCTCCAGTGTATGCCAGTGGCTGCAGAGTCACAGACAAGCATCTTTTTCATGAATTTATACCCCAAAGTTGGATGCCAGATGTAGCATAAATTCTAATTTGTCTTAATAAAACCCAGAGACAGATGTTGGAGTAAATGCTGAAAGATCAGAGAAGTAAAGGAGCAGCCAAGGTAACCTCTTACTTCCACAACTCCTCAGACCAAAAAACGGGCTGAGCTCCTGTCTTTGCCCACCTTATCTTCCTCTGCCCTGCTATGACACTTCCTGTCTCCTGTCTATACAGATGTCCAGACCCCTATGGTTAACTAATGACTAGCTCCACCCTCTGATCTTTAGACAAGCTTTGTTTGTTAGAACAAAACGTGGTATCACTACACTCTACTGTAGAAGCTTCCATATATATATTGAGAGAGAGAGATATTGGAGTTACTGTATACTGGCACAAAATTGCCCCTTCTAGACAAAACAGGCTAATAAGCTTCAGGGATGAATGACCCCATTCAGAATTATTGACCAGTGAGGTTCCATAGATCTCCAAATATTGAAAACTATTGTCAATGCTCTTGGTTACCTTCCAGAACTTGTTGGTTAGGTCCTATTGCTGAAGACATCACACAATTGAGTCATAAGATACGATGAGACAAGATGGTGCCCTTTCAAAATGATATATCTATAGCACATAAAATGTGATAAAATCAGGCTGGTACAGACCTGGATGCTACATATCTCCTGGCTAGCTTTCATAGTCTTGTAAGGTTCTATGCATGCTTCCAGAGAACTAAGGAATCATTAGTCTAACTGAGCTGTAAATCTACAGGGTATGATAACTACTGGCCTGGCAAGATACGCCCATTGTTGCCACAATAACATGAACATCATAGAAATGATCAACTGTGTTTTGATAGGATTTAAGCCCCATCCCACAGATGCCCATGCCTGGCACCATAATCAAGCCCTAAATCTCTAGATAGACTGGTTTTAAATTCTAGTGGAGATCTTATCACTATTATTCTCCTAATTGGACATAGTTTTAAGCTGACTCCTAATAACTTACATACCCTTATATAGTAACATTTTTACCTATATAGAGTAACCTGAGAAATTTACACCCATAGATTATACATCTCTCAATTCTCATAAAAGAAGCTTTTATTTGCAGCTGATGGTGAATCATAGAGAAATCCATAATTAGCCAAGGTTCAGAGGCTGAAATGACTATCCCTAAATGGCACATATATGCTGCACTTTCTTTTCAAATTTCTCAGGGATCAGTATGGAAGAGGTGATGGAAAGAGTATAAAAGCCGAGTTAGTAGATGACTATACAGTAGGACAGCTGCACAGATAAAGCCGCAGCAGTTGTGACAATGTGCACAAGATCTGTCCAATCCCAGTCGAGACCGACTTCCCAGGGCTGAGAGAGGAGTTGAGCACAGAGACTAACTCCTACCCAATGAGCTATTGGCAGCTTATAGCAACTGGCAATAGAGAGTCAGCCCCTGAAATTCACCTACACGCCAGTGAAAAAGACACACACTAGGATATTTGGGTAGCAGAAATTTGCTTTAATGGGAGAAAAGGAAAATGATGCAAAATTGTGTGAGTAGGGAGAGGAAGGGTTGAGGAGTAGTTTCTGAGAAGAAGACTGAATATGGTGAAAATTGTAACACGGTGAGAAATTCTAAAATAATCAATTAATATATTTTTCTTTATCCCATTTTATCCCATTTATTTGTGGGTGTGTATATGCATACACATGTGTATGCACATGCTCATAAACTGTTGCCACAGTGAACAAGCAGTGGTCAGAGGATAATTTGCAGAAGTCAGTTCTCTTTCCACCATGTAGGTCCGGCAGATGGAATTCAGGGCATTGGATTTAGTTAGCAGCAAGTGCCTTTTTCTTTAAGCAACCCCACTGTCCCAACAACCCACTTTTCTGAGGAGAAAGAGTATGTGTATTTAGAACACAATTTACTTTCTTTATATTTCTTTATTGGTTTTTCCAAACAGGGTTTCTTTGTGTATGTTGTTTTGGTGCCTGTCATGGATTTCACTCTGTAGACCAGGCTGGCCTCAAACTCACAGAGATCTGCCTAGCTCTGCCTCCTGATTGCTGGGATTAAATGTGTGCACCAACATTGTCCCATTTTTTTTTATTTCTATGTGAAAATTAAGGGATTAAGAAGAGTAAGATTAACGTAAAGAGGCCTACATAAGAGGAGCCATAGATGTAAATTGTTGCAGTGAACCCTATACCATGTTTAGGAATATTCACCCTGATAAAAAAGAGAGAAGTAAAATTCTACATAAAGAGTGCATGTAGTGGTAGCCATTCCAGTTTTGACTTGGAAGTTCTAACCCCCACTGAGGCTTTGGTAATAATGGTCATGCCTACAAGGTGCGACTGAGAGAGGACCCAGAAGACCTGAGATCCTGATGCGATCTCAGGTTCCTGGACCCTGGATGCTGGAGGTAGACCAAGCAGAGTTCTCCAGAGAACACCACTGCACCTTTCCCAGACCCTGTTACCTATCCCTTCACTTGTAAGTTACCCCACAAAATAAACCTCCCTTTTAACTACATGGAGTGGCCTTAATAATTACACCAATAAGTGCATATGACCATTTGTCTACTCCATTAAAGCAGTTTATCTGAGAAAATGGATAAAGGGCATATTATTCAAAAATACACTCATCTGACTGATCATCCACAATGATTTCCTGAGAAGAGATTAGATTATGACATTGGCAAAGTAGTCAAGTATACCTACTAGTTCAGCTTGTATTCTAGCTGGGGAGGTCAGTGTAAGATAATGCTTTTGAATTTTATTGCCTCCATAATTCTCTCTTTTGATTATGTTAGAAACTAGAACTTGTATGAATATCTAACACTATCTCCTATGGGGACACATTAGAGGAGGGTAGTGAAAGAGACAATAGCATTTCTCAAGCACCTTATGTCTTCACAGTGTTCAAATTCCACAAAACCAAATGCACTTCCCAGTTTAACTAGGACTGAGAAGCAACTTCAGGGAAAGAAGACAAAGTATGATTTTGTGACCTAAATCTTTCTAGCTATGATTCTCATCAGCAGGCAGTTTTATTCCCCAGAGGATGGTTGGCAGTGTCTGAATAAACTTTTAGTTGTCATGACTTCAGGATGTACTTGCAGCTAGCAAAAAGAGGCCAGGGATACTAATAGCATCTTACAATGCATGAGACTAAGTCCACAGAAAATAGTTTAGCAGCATAAAATCTCAGTGAAGGCACATAGATAAAACTGTTCTAGATAATAATAGAGGTCTGTGAATGTAAGATTTTAAAATTAAATGACACATTATTATAATGTGGTAACAGGAAAAATGGCAATGGAAGTAGTCATCATTCAGCTGCTGATTTTGGAAAGGGATGGTTACAGTTGATAGACTGAGAGGGATTTGGACACAGAACACATGGTATCTATTTCTGTGTCAGACACACCCTGTTATAACACTGAGATGGAAGCCAGTGTGGTATGTAACAGAGAGTTACAGAATACCAGAGTAAAAGTGGATATACATGTGGCTGCCACTACCCCTTGACCATGTAAACTTCTCTTGGGAGCTTTTCTTTTTTAGTATTCTTGTTTGTAGTGTAGGAATGAAATCAGTATGTGTATCATCATCTTCTGTGGGTATATGATGTCATAGTCAAATTCATTATAAAATATTTATAATAATAAACATCAGACAAATACTGCTTTTGCTCCTTAGGCTGCTTGTCAATTTCTCTTTCTTTAAATAAAGGTACTTCATATGACAATTTCTAAAGTAATATATAAATTCTGAAACTTTGTTTCTTAAATCCTATAACCAAAATTTACAAGTGGGGGCTGGAGAGATGGCTCCAAAGTTAATATTATTTAGGTTTTTATTTTTTTTTTGGAGAAAATCCAAATTTGGTTCTCAATATGCATACTAGACAGCTCACAACCACCTGTGACTCCAGCTCCATGGGATTTGACACCCTTTTGGATCCTGCCAGCATTTAAATTCATGTGTAGATAAGCACATAACTGAAATTTTTGAAACCTTAAAAAAATAAAAATATACAAAATTGATATAATGAAACACTATTTTAATATAATAATATAATATAACAAACCTTCAGAATATAACAAAACCCTTCAGTGTACTGAATTCTGTAATATGGTAAATCTTAAATATAATACTTAAATAAACTGAGAAGATCTTCTCAATTTACCAATTCAAAAATGTGAACACAAACAAAATTTATAATTTCAGAAAAGTGTAAAAGGAAGGAATAAAGCAATTTTAATTCTGATTTTTTTAAAGTAATTATATTTAAGAAGTTCATTTATTTGGAGCAAAATTATCAATATTTGTTTTGTTGACCAAAGTCTGACAGGGAACGTTACTGATAACCAAATGGGAAACAGAATATCAGGATCCCCTTTTCTGTTTGTATTCATTCATGATAAAAAATTTCCAAATCCAATAATTACTATTTCCGAAAAATCTAGAGAATAATTTTTAAAAGCCCAAAGAAACACACCAGGAAAACACTATTTAGTATCTCTAGAAGAAAAAGTAAATAGGTGAATTCTTAAGTTTCTTTCTTCAGTTTCTTAAAACTTTCATTACAGATATCTTTTACGCACTTAATAGATTATTTTGATGTATTATAAATGGATTTTTCCACATTTGATTATTTGCCAATTCATTATTTGTATATAGAAAAGAAAATTATCTTAGTACTTTTTAAATACCTTGCTATGTATCAGAATATATATCTATAAAACAGGTTTCCCATGGGGCACTTGGGGTACTATATGCATAGGATTATATCATTTTTTTTCTATTTGTGTTCTTTTTATTTATTTCTCTTATCTTATTACTCTAGCTAAGACTTTGAACATTATACTAATTTAGAGGAGTAGAATCTTGTCTCATTCCTGATTTTACTAGAAACATTTTGTCTTTTCCCATTTCATATATTATTGGTTATAAACTTGGCATACACAATCTTTCTGTGTTGAGATATATGTCCTCTATTGCTAATTTTCTTAGAGATTTGATCATGAATCCATGTTTTCAAGTTTTATGAGAAGCTTTGTTTTGTGTTGGTTAAGATGATAATGAGATTTGTGTGTATATGTTTATTTACATATTGCATTGCATATAGTGTTTTGCGTGTTTGTATGACTGCATGTGTGTGCATGCATGTGTTTGTGCATGCATGTGTGTGTGCATGCATGTGTGTGTGTATGTGTGTGCATGCACACGTGTGTGTGTGTGTGTGTGTGTGTGTGTGTGTGTGTGTGTGTGTTGAGCCAACTTTGCATACCTGGGATGAAACCATTATATGGTCATAGTATACAATAAAATGTGATCCCAAATTTGATTTACAAGCATATTATTGATAATTTGTTCATAGAATGAGTTTTATAGTGAACCTTCTGTTTCATTTCTTCATTGTAAGAAATATTATAGTTATCGCTACTTTGGTAGAGTTTGATAATTAATTTTTCTAGACTTTGGATTTTTGTTTTGGGAGATGCTTTATTTCAATATCACTGTTTATTGTGGGTTTGTTTTAGCGTATAACTCTTTGGTTTAATTTTGGCAAATCATATACATCTGGAAATTTGTTTTTCTTCTAGATCTCCCAAGATACTGGAATAGTCGTGTTCTAAGTATGCCTACAACATCCTAAATTTTACTGAAATCTATTGTAGCCCTCTCTTTATTATATCTGATTTTATTCTCTCTCTTGGTTTTGATTAGTTTCTCTGGAGATAAGTCAATATTGTTTTTTTTTCCCAAAAATAATCAACTCTTTGATTTATTCTACATACTATTTTTTCTATCTCTATTTCATTAATTTCTATCCCAGTCTTTTGCACTTGGATTTGGTTTACTCTTGTTCTTTTAAGAGCTTAAGATATAGCATTAGGATTTATATAAAATTATTATGATTTTTTTAATAAAGCATTCACAGTGATATACGTGTTCTGGCAAGTTGTTTTTTATTTTAATCAAGAAAATTTTAAATTTCCTCCATAATTTTGTTCAACTGACCATTCAAGATTTTACTTTCATCCTCCAAGCTTTTATGTAGTTTCTGCCATTTATCTTGCTATAGATTTCTAGTTTATGAATTCCATTATTCATAACATAGATATGATTTCAATTATTTTATGTTCATTAAGACTTTTTGTGGGTCATAATGTGATCAGTTTTAAAGAAGACTTCTTGGGCTCCTGAGAAGAAAATCTAATTACTGGTATATGAAATATTTTGTATACATCTGATAAGTCTATTTGATCTCTGATATTTCTCAAATATTATATTTCTTTATTGGTTTTAGTTTATATGATATATCTAGATGTGAGAGTGGCATATTAAAGTCATCCATAGCTGTATCTATCTGGACTTTTATTCCCACTGTTTATGAAAACCAGAGTCCCAAAATCTGGTGTATAAATATTTACCATTAAGCGTTCCTTATAAATTGTTCCACTTATTAATCATATTTAGCTTTTATTTATTTATTATTAATATCTTCTGACTAAGTTTGCTTTGAAATCTATCTAGCTAGTAGTAAAATAGTTTGGGTATGGGCAGTGTGGGGATAAGTTGCATTAATTTCACATTAGATTTCTTACACATCTAACATTTGTTTAACACCAAGTTCACAGGCAAAAAAAAAATTATTGAGCTATCTAATGTCAGAAATAAAATTACAACTAGCCCATTTTTTAATCCTCTTTCAGCATGGGCAGTTGAGATTTTTAGAGAATTGTTCATATATGCCAATTTATGTGTTTATCACCATTCTGTACTTTATTACAAATAGCTACAAATACTTGGAGTCCAGAAGTTCATTAACTGGCTTATAATAATTTAATGCATCACACTGATTTTTAAGTCAAGTCTTAATGTTAACCAGAACATTATTTAGGAATCCTATATATGTGAATGTGAGACGTTAAAGTTCATCTTATAAATGCTTGTTTTTTGATAGCTGTAGAAATATTATCTATTGCTAGGATATATTAGCCAATCTCAAAGGAGCTTCAGAACTCATGCAAAGGTAAATCAAAAGTAAAGAAGCAAATTCTTTCTTTGGATAATACATGATTGTTAAAAATAACAACATAATGATTTCCATTTGTGTTAAAGTTTGTTCACATGGTCTAAATAAGAAATAAATTTTAGCATTTTTCCTTCAAATTTTCTCTAAATTATAGATAACTTTGCATACATAGTGCCCTATTAAATTAAGCAAGAAATAAATGTTTCTTCCATGCCTCAGGACCTCCTCACCATAGTCAAACCAAATGAGTAAAAGGTCTATAACCCACATCAGAACTGAAAACATTCAGCTCTCATAAAATGCCCAGATGTACTTGTAAAATGAATTAACAATAATCAGAGGTATCAGTGACACATATTTAATTTTCCATGGTTTTAAAGATTAATGAATCAGGCAAGCATAAATGCATGCCAGAAGCCGTGAAATATTATACACAGTTGATGAGGTATATTTTCTGTTACTCATTTATCAAAAGTTCCTTTTACTGAAGCACAATAGTTCTACTAATAACCTGAAAGAAGTAACATTCATTTTAAATTATTGATCCTATTGATGCAGATTTCTATGTATATTTTAAAAAAATGAATGCTATAGCATAAATATGGAGATAAGACAATTATTTTATTTTGATTTCTGTGTATGTGTGGGGTGTATGAGTATAAGTAGAGATGATCACAGAAGCCAGAGTTATTGGATCTCCTAGACCTGGTTTTATAGGTGGTTGTGATTGTCTAACATAGGTTCTGAGAATCAAAATCAGGTCCTCTGTAATAGCAGTGTGTCCTCCTAACTGCTGAGCTTCTATCAGCCTATTAAACAAGGTATTCTATTTATTTTTAAACATAAACTCAATGTGTTGCTGTTTTTTTTTTTTTTAAATTTGTGTGGTTAGGTATACTATTTTTATGATCATATGTCCTCATCAGCAAAATTAGAATTTTAGGAACAATGCACACTATCTTGGGTTGTTGTAGTAACTAAGTATATTAATGAATGTGAAGTGCTTATGATATCCTTGAGACCTTAGAAAGGACCCAATAAAGCACATTTTGCTGCTATTGCTGTCAGTGGCACTCTTATTTCTTCCATTCCCTATGTGAGTGTGTGTGTGTGTGTGTGTGTGTGTGTGTGTGTGTGTGTGTGTGTGTGTGTGTGTGTATGTGTTAACCTCTCTTTGGTTTCAAAGCCTAGGGGATGAACCTTTGGACAGAGGTCAGGTGATAGAAGGCTTGTCAGGATTATGTGTAGCTCAGAGTTCTATTTCCAATGATCCCAAACAAAGTCTTTATATATGTATTATATTATATTATATTATGTTATGTTATGTTATGTTGTGTTCTGTTCTGTTCTGTTCTGTTATGTTGTTATGTTATGTTATGTTATATTATATATAGATAGATAGATATAGATAGATAGATAAGTTAAAGGACCTATAGACTGAAATATCTCTACTCTTATAACTATAACACAAATCTTAAAAGATCTTATTAATACAAAATACCCAGAGACAGATATTGGGGTTAAAGCTGAAAGATCAGAGAAACAGGACAAGACTCCATGTTCTTACCTCTACAAAATCCTCAGCCTCAAGAGAGTGAATTGAGTTCCTGTTTCTTCACACCTTATATAACTTTTTTTCTGCCCTGCCATCTTACTTCCTAGGATTTAAGGCATGTGTGCTTCCCAAGCAAAGGCATGAGATCTCAAGTTTTGGGATTAAAGGTATATGCCACCTTGCCTGGCTCTGTTCCCAGTGTGGCCTTGAACAGACAGAGATCCACTGGGATCTCTGTCTTCCAAGTGATAGGATTAAGGGTATATCCAGTCATTGTCTGGCCTCATGGCTGGCTCTGTCCTCTGATCCCTAGATAAGTTTTATTCGTGTGCACATTATATCACCACATATTCCCTTTTTTTTTGTCTAAAATGATAAAGGAAGGTTATAATTATATTTGAGTTAATTGTTAATTCCTAGGAACGGTAGCTGTATCATTTATTTTCCATAATGGGAAAGTATAGGGCTTGTCTCAAGTCCTTGCTCAAGTAGTCTGTGAGGCTGGATCATCTCAGCCTCACAGCCAAAATTGTCCTGAGCAGTTTGTAGTACAAAGGTGATCTTCGAGTGGTGTTTGTCATCTTAGTGGAATTATCATTGTCCTGATAGAATTGTTGTGGAGCCCCATCATCATTTTGTAGACTTCAAAGTTGCTGTTAAGTATAGTCACAGTTCACTGCAGAAAACTGATAGAGACTCAAACCTGAAATCATATACAAGAAGCTAGATGAAACTTTTTCCTGGAATTAGGTTCTTTATATGATCATGACAAAGGTATATATATATATATAAAATCTTATAAATTTTACTATAAAATTTAAACCTTAAGAAAATTTTTTAAAAGTCAAACTAAAACCAAAGAATTATGAGATTAGTGGCAATAGAATAGTCCCTTGGTTTTTATTTTTCTTCTGTCCTATATCAGGTGGCTTTTCTGACATGATACAGAGATTTTGGATTTTCTTTTAATAAGCATGCTTGGGTTTAGAGAAGGAGAGAGCCATGTTCCAACTCCAAAGCCAGCTTTGATTTTTAATTGAATCATGACTACATGAAGGCCATTTGCATTATTTGTCTATAGAGAACAGCAGAATAAACATTTAAGATTTATGAAATGTTATACTGTTATATATGTGATATACCAATAGGCCAATTTACTCTTTCTCTTGGGATAATTTTTTCTGGATCATTTGTCCTTTGTCTTCAGATGTCTCATTTGTCCAGTGTTCTTCAGATTCCTTAGCCTTCATTCTCCTGAAAGACAAAATCAAAAACCCTTTCCAACCCTAAATTTGGGGAGGTTTCCCTTGTAGCTGATGTTTTCTCCAGTCCAGCTCAGCCCGCAGACACTCAGACCCACTTAAACACACAGAGACTTATATTACTTATAAACTGTTTGTCATGTCAGGCTCCTTGCTTTCCAGTTCTTACATCTTAAATTAACCCATTTCTATAAATCTATACCTCGCCATGTGACTTGTGGTTTACCAGTACTTTACAACTTACTTCTCATGGTGGTGGTGGCTGGCAGCATCTCCTGAATCAGCCTTCTACCTCCTAGCATTCTCCTCTGTGCTTGTTCTGCCTATACTTCCTGTCTGGCTACTGGACAATCACCATTTTATTTATCAATCAATCATAGAAACACATTTTTACAGCATACAGAAAGACATCCACAGCACCCTTTGGCAAGTTATATCTGATTGAATAAAAAGCATTTGATAGTAGTATAAGTTAGTATAAATTGAATGATCACGCTGGTTGATGAACTATCACCTCTTCTAATTAAGAGGTCTCTCTCGTTCCAATAGATCATTTATCAATTTTGATGGTATCCACAGCTTTTTTTCTCCTGTAGAAACAAAAGCACAACCTCAACCTAACATAATACAAACCCTGTTTTCCATCTCATGTCAGTACATCTTTAAAGTATGTAGGCTGATTTAATTCTGTAGATATTTCAGTTATCCAATGTCTCTCCACAGCTGTTGTTCCTTTCTCATTACCACTGAGAATACCAAAGTTAATAGAGTATTAGGTAATCTATTTCTAGGGGTTTTTATTACCTCTTCCTGTTTATTTATTATATTCTTTAGAGTACAGTTTGATCTTTCTATGACTCCTTGCCCTGTAGGATTGTGTGGCATAATTATAATATGCTTTATATTGTAATAAGCAAGAAAGTGTTTCATTTTACCAGAGACATATGCTGGAGCATTGTCAATTTTAATTTGTGCAGGTATACCAATGATGGCCCTAACTTCTACCAAATGTGTAATTATGGAATCAATTTTTTTCTGAATTCAGAGTAGTCCACTGAAATCCTGAATAGATATCAATGGTATGGTGTACATATTTCAGTTTTCCAAATTCTACAAAATGAAACACATCCATCTGCCAGATTTCATTCCTCTGAGTGCCCTTTGGCTTATCTCATGCTGGTAGTGGAGTTTGGTTGTAAAAAGAACAAGTAGGACATTTCCTTATAATTTCCTTGGCTTGTTGCTAGTTTATGGAAAATCCTTGTTTAAATCCTTACTGTTGACATGATGTATTTTATGAAACTCTAGCCTCTAGCATGTTTCCTATCAACAGTTGGTCAGTCTCACCATTACTTTGTTCTAGAGGGCCCCCCCCCACACCCTCATAGAACTGGATGTGAGTTATGTATAAGGGATGATTCCGATCCCTAGTTGTATCTTGTAACTGAATAAATAATGAAGTTAATTCTGACTCATCAGGGATAAATTCTGCAGTTTCAATATGTAAGACCACTTTGTTGGCATACTGAGAGTCATTAACTATATTGAGAGGTTCTGAAAAATCCATTAATACCATCAGAATGGCATATAATTCTGATTTTTTTGGACTTAATTATAAGACTTTATGCCATGTTACTTTTTTTTTTTTGATTTGTAATCTTTCTTTCCTTGTTTGTTTGCATCTGCATAAAATGTAGGGGCTTCAAATATTGATGTTTCACATACAATGTGAGGCAGAATCCAATCAGCTCTCTTTATAAGTTTAATTTTGTGGTTTTGGGATATTTTTTGTTAATCTCTCCCCCAAAATTACTGCAAAGTCTTTTCCATGCTTCACTTTCTGCTCATAATTTTTCAATTTTATCATTAATTAAAGGTACTGCAATTTCTGTTGGGTCTATTACTGACAATTAGCAAAGTCTCAATTATTCTTTTAAAATTTATTTATTTTTACTCTATTTGGTAGAAATATCCCTTCTAATATAATATCTCCCCTTTGCATTGTTCCTGAAAGAGAATGACTAGAGGATAAAATAACCAGAATGCAATCAAGCTGTGGTTCCAAACAATCCATCCTGTATTTTCTTCTCCACCAAAGTCAATTCTTTCTCAGCTCCAGCTGATAATTCTTTTGAACTATTTAAGGCCTTGTCACCTTCTAAGGTCTTGAACACATTACTCAGTTAATCATTTTTTACCCCAATAGCAGTCTGTACATAGGAAATGTTTCTGCATAATCCTTGAAAGTCTTTAAGAGCCTGTAATTGATCTCTCCTAATTTGCAAGATTTGGGTCTAATTTTTTGTAGACCTATTTTGTATCCTAAATAATTAATAGAATCTCCTCTTTGTATCTTTTCAGGAGTAATTTGTATTCCCCAGCAAGGCAATTTTTTTTTTACTTATTCAAATATTCTAATGTATCTGCATTTGAGTGAGCTAGTAAAATATCGTCCATATAATGATAAATTATAGATTTAGGAAATTGTTTATATTTTATTTCTAATGGCTGTTGTATAAAATATTGGCACAGGGTTTGGCTATTTAACAATCCCTGTGGTAGAAGCTTCTACTGATACTTCTTAAAAGGCTGGGAATTATAAGTTGGCACTGTGAAGGCAAATTTTTCTCTGTCTTTTTCTTGTAAGTGTATTGCAAATAAACAGTCTTTTAAATCAATAAATTTAAGAGACCATTCTTTAGGGAACAGAGTAGGTAAATAATTCCAGATTATAGAGAGTCCATTGGCTGAATTACCTTGTTATTTGCTCTTGCATCTATTACTAGTCTCTATTTACCTGATTTCTTTTAAATAACAAATACAGGAGAATTCTAAGGGCTGGTAGATTTTTCAATATGCTAAGCATTTAACTGCTCTTGTACCATCTCTTCTAAAGCCTGCAGTTTCTCTGCTATTAAAGTCCATTGCTGAACCTAACAGGCTTGTCTGTTAACCATTTTAAAGGTAGAGCTATTGGTGTCTTTGAAAGATCACCAGCTTTTGTGCCCTGTTATTGTACAATCTGGACAGTCAGTGACCATTCTTTATAATATCTTCTAATATTTTTCTCAGAAAATATGATTTGTTTCTGAGATGGGAGGAATGTTCATCTGGATATTCCATTGTTATAAGAAATCGCAGCCGTGTAGATTAATAGCTATATTAGCCACATATGGATTAAATTTTCTCTTCTGTCCTTCTGTCCCTATACATTCAACCTGTCTCATGCTGTTTTACTTGAGATGATGTTGCAGTCACTGAAATCTGAACATTTACCTCCTGAAGAGGCCAGTTTGAATACCAAAATTCTGGTGCAATTATTGTTTTGTCCACATCTGCGTCTGTAAGACCCTCAATGAGAACATCATTTGTTTGTATTCTTAATTTTGGTCTTTTTTAATTTACAGAAGTTTGCCAAAAAAATTCTCTTTATGCTTTCTCTTGAATTTTTTGTTCTCTCTGCTATAGCTGTTCTATTGTCCCGAGCAGTATGTTTTTTTTTTTTTTTACAATAGACATTTGCTTATTTAATTGCTTTTATGATGGCAAGAAAGGACTGGACTGAATTTGCCATGGGTACCTGTGAGTGGCCCCTCAGGGAGTTTCCTGATGGCAGAGGCAAAGGATTACCTTTTCTGTCCCTTGTTGATCTACATTTGTTAATTCAGTGTTTGCCCTTACAACACCTTCTGCATATTCCAGAAGGGAGGGGCATTCTGTTGCCATTGTTCCTTGAAAAAAATATTGTTTCTAGGAATGCCCTTTTCAGAGTCCCTTTTTTGGTGACCTTGTTTACCACAATTGAAACACCTGACATTACTATTTTTCTTCAAAGCTCTGGAAATCACTCTCCTATCTAAGCATCATCATGGTCATAAGATTCAATATTAATTGTATCTTGAATACAATCCTCCTAGTCTGTTGATCTAGCCTTTAATGGCCCAATTATCCTTTTGCATTATGTATTAGCATTTTCAAAAGCCAGAGTTTCAATTATTATCTGTCTAGCCTCTTAATTGGGTATAATTCTATTTACAGCTGAAGACAGCCTTTGTAAGAAATCCATGAAGGTTTCTTTTGGACCCTGTATAGATTTTGTAAATGACTGAAAATTCTCTCCTAATTCTTCCATTCTGTCCCAAGCATTGAAGGCTATCATTTGGCATAAAATTAGGGTGTGGTCATCATATATAAAATTAGGGTGTCTTTGTATATCAGTGTAATCACCTTCTTCAAGAAGTTGATCTTGGGAAATTTCCATACCTCTAGCCCTACATCATTGTTCAATGGTCATAGCCTCATCTTTCCACCATGTCCTCAATTTAAACTGTGGACCAGATTCTAGGACAGCTGTAACTAAGTCTTTCCAGTCTGGAAGGATAATTCTATTTAAGTTGACTACAAGTTTAACATCTGCTTTACAAATGGAGAATGCATACTATATGAGACTATAGCTTCCTTGAATCTCCTCAAATCTAACATTTGCACAGGAGTCCAATCAACTCATAGACAGCCTTGAGCATTTGGCAGTTCCTGTAAGGTTACTGGATAGATTAAGATTGGCTGTATGAAAGCCTTAGGCTGTTTCTCTGTAACTGTATAATGCAATGCCGAGATTGGGTCACCTTTAAATTCCTCTGTATGTGTCTGAATTTCTCTATGATCTGTTTTAACAAGTTTTTCTAAAATTTTTATCTTGACACTCACATTAACCAACTTTTTAAATAATAAATCAGAAATGATCAAACAAATAATATTTATAGTTGACATTAGCCATCTATCCCATTAACACTAATTATCCTCTCATTTAGTTATTCCATTTTCAGACCACCTAATGTGTTATCAAACACCCTCCTTTGAAAAATGTTTCCCACTTTTTAATGTTGGAAAAAAAAACTTCTTTAAACTAATTTCTCCCTTTAAGGGACTTTAAGTGATTCACCATCTCTGCTCACTGCATAAAACAGTAGAAACCCAAGCAGATTTCAAGGCAGCTACCTAGTGTTGTAGCTCTGACTTCTGCCATACTACTTCCTGGCATTAACGGTACATGTCACCACTGCCTTCTTCTGTTTCTCTCATGTAACACAGTGTGGCCTTGAACTCACAGACATCTAGATGGGATCTCTGCCTCCCAAGTGATAGGATTAAGGGTATGTGCGGCCACTGCCTGACCTCTATGTCTAATTTAGTGCTTGGCTTTGTACTCTGATCCCCAGGTAAGATTTCTTGGGGTATACAATATATCACCACACAAAACAGTAGGTGAAAAATAGTTTTTAAAAGCTCATAATTTTAAAATAAGTTGATAGTTAATAGTGCATCAAAATCATCTTATACTTTTAGGACTTACATTTCTATGACTAAAGTAAGAAAAAGACATTACCTCAAATAAACAGAGGAAGGGTATACTTGAAGTATAACTCAAAGATACCTGATAATTCCCAGAATCTACTAGAATAACAAAGCACAGCAGAGTAGACAGGTTTGGTTTTATTTTGACTCATTAATAACTTAAGCTGGGCTGTGGTGGTACGTGCCTTTAATCCCAGCACTTGGGAGGCAGAACCAGACCGATCTCTGTGAGTTCATGGCCAGCCTGGTCTACAGAGTGAGATCCAGGAAGGCACCAAAACATTATGAATAAATGCTGCCTCAAACAAACAAACACACAAATAAAAACTAAAAAAACTAAAAAGCAACCTTTTTTAAGATATGAATTTATATCAAAATTTATAAGATTAATATATACATATATATATATGTGTGTGTGTGTGGTGTGTGTGTGTGTGTGTGTGTGTGTGTGTGTGTGTGTGTATGTGTATGTATGTGTGTGTATTTTAAACTTTTGTCATGATATTAATGGTCATATAGAGTACTAACTAATTCTAGAAAAAACTCTTCATCTAGCTTCCTGTACATGATTTTAGGTTTGAGTCTCTACCAGTTTTCTGCAGTGAACTATGAACAAGCCTAACAGGACTTTGAAGTCTTCAAATAGGTGATAGGGCCCTAAGATGATGAGTCCATCAGAACAATGATAATAACATTGAGATGACAAACATCAGGCACAGATGGATTTGGACTACAAACTGCTCATGATATTTCAAGATGGCTAGCTGAGATGATTTAGGCTCACAGAGTACTTGATCAAGGACTTGAGACAAGTCCTACATTTTTCCATTTTTCAGAGACTGGACAACAAATAATACAGCTACCTCTCCCAGGATTTGAAAATCAACCCAAATTTTTTCAGGATCCCCAAAGATGCTGTCACCCCGAGACAGCAGGAACTAATTTTAATAACATGATTCTACATTTCCAAGAGGTTTGATGGGTGATTTTTGGTCATTCAGATGGTTATGTATAATTGTCACTGTTTAGGATGGTTGGTTACAAGTTGTTAATTGATAATGGTCAGGAAAAGAGCTAAACAAGGACATTAGATTTGGGATTCTTGTTTGAAAAAAAGAAAAAGAAGATATAGATATAAGATAAAATGTTGATTATTGAATCTATTCTGAAAAGAAAAAAAGAGGATATGAATATGATTACATAAAAGGTAGATTATTGAATCTACTCATGAAAAGGATATACAAATGATGGATAAAGGGTAGATTATTGAATCTACTCTGAAATAAAAAAGAAGGAATTTAGATATTATAAGATTAAAAGGTAGATTATTAAATATACTGTGAAAAGAACAAAAGAGAATATAAGAAGATATAAGAGAAAAAGGTAGATTATTGAATCTATACTGAAAAGAAAAAGGGTGAGTATATAGCTATGATAAGACACAAAAGTAGATTATTGAATTTACTTTTAGAAAGCAACTACTAGCTTTAAATATTTTACATTAGATTGTATTTTTATATATTGTATATAAATTTTATATATTGAAACAAATATGAGATTTTTTCTGTTAGAAAATACTGTACATATATTTCTAATCTTGTTCAAGGTATTGTACCTCTACACTTCATTTAACAATGTAATGCAAAATTGCTAGTCCTTGAAAGTTTTTATTACCAACTAATTAGAATATAAAGAAATGCAAGTTAGTATTTCTTCACTTATTACAATCAAACTTGTATGTTTTGATGGTCAAACAGAAATATTCATTTTCAAACACTTCAGAGATCTACAGATTATGGCATTTAGATTATGGCATTAATAACATAGTGTCTTTTATTAACACAATGAGACATGTCTACTCCTGGCAGCAACAATCTACTTCAGAGATGATAGGCATTGAAGAACCTCCATATGGAGTTTACTTTCTTTGTGGCAAGTTAGCCAGTGGGCAAGAAAATGCTCTTGCCTCAACTGCTGACAGTAGGCTGTCCAAAATGAATAAGCAGGACACAAATGAAAGAACGGCCGATTCTTACCAAGGCAAGGTAGGAAGGCCCTTTAGAAAATCCTGCTTCACAGATGAGTCTTTCAGATATACTAAGCATGTAGGCTGAAGATGGATGCCCCAATGTTGCAGAGAAATCTTGGGTGACTTTCCAGGCAGCCAGCTGTTTCTGTCATTTTTCACTTTTTTTTTTTTTTTGGAATTTGCTTGTTTGCATTTCCTGCTTCCTCATTTAACATTATTTCCTTCTCAGGTCTCTGAGGGAGTTGAAGATAGATAAAGTTATAGTTTTTCTTGTTAACAAATTCAGAGAAGAAACTCACTAAGAAGTGTATAAGTATATACATTAAAAAGATATCAAAAGACAGTCTTGAGTTGCTAACACAAGTTAGGATAGAAAGTGAATTATGTACAACATTTTGGATTCGCCAAGATAAGATAGATAGTGGCGTATTTTCTCTGCATTTGTCAAATGCAAATGGACTAGACATTGTTGATGCATTTATTGCCTTTATATATTTTATGTACTTATTATACTTATTGTATATTGTTTTTCTTACATTAGTTATAACCTTCTTTATTATTTTAGACAAAAAGGGGAAATATAGTAATATATTATGTACCCCAATAAAGCTTACCAGGAGATCAGAGGACAGAGTCAGCCACTGAATTAAACATAGAAATCAGGCAGTGGTAACATATACCTTTAATCCTATCACTTGGGAGGCAGAAATCTGTCTGGATGTTTGTGAGTTCAAGGCCATACTGTGTTACATGAGAGAAACAGAACCAGGCAGTGGTGACTCATGATTTAATCCCAGGATGTAATATGGCAGGACACAGAAAGGTATATAAGCCATGAGGAAACAGGAACTCACTCTCTTGATGCTGAAGATTAAGTAGAGGTAAGCTAGTGCTGGATGCTCTGCTCCTATGATCTTTCATCTTTCACTCCAATATCTGGTTCGGGTTTTTTTAATAAGATTTTTTAAGATTTATGTTACAATTTTGTACCAAAATCTTTTCCTTTATGCTTTACATTGTTGTCTCCCAAACATTTATAATCCAAAGCTTTAAGCAGTATGGTCTGATATGATACCTGACACCATAAAGAGTGTGTTAAGTCTGGAGAGGTAAGTCTGTCCTCCCAAGGCCCATAACTGTTCTATTTCCCCCATTGTATCTAAGGGATTGCATCATATTCCTCAAGTATTGTAAAATCCACAGCTTCACAAAAAAACAAAACAAAAAACCCCCTCACTTTCAATGATATCATTTGAACATTTCAGCAGGGATATAAAAATAATGCCACCTTTCATTAAGATAAAAGTAATATCAAATACTTAACTTGGTTGCTGAATATTTCTTCCTTCCTGCTTCCATCTTTATTGGCTGAGGCAATTAATCAATAAGTAAGCACAGGGGTGAAAACATATGGTCTTTGATATTTAATAAATGAATTAGTGGAGTCCCTTGCTTAAGCATATAAATTAATAAGCATTAGATCCTTTACTTAATGAGGAATTTCCAAATAAATTATCAAAAAGACCATGGCATAAATTCAAAGGCATTTTCTGACCTTCTTATACTCTGGCCATCATGAATTTTTAACAATATGCTGTATCCGGAAGGTCTGCTAGAAACTGCTCATATGAAAACTGAACTTTAGAAAGGCAAACTACAAATATAACTAAAATAGAAGTAGAATGTTTAAATTAAAGGAGATTAAATTTGGAGAAAATGTTTATGGTTTCAATATTTTTATAAAATTTGAGTAAAGGACGATATGGGTATATACTTCTCTTTATAAGCATTATCTTAGATTTTAGTTCAAAATGGAAATAATGGAAATAAAACTGCTAGTATGTTTTTAATGTTACAACAATCATAAAAAATAATATAGTTTCCCATAATCTTGCATGATGTATTATTAATTTTTAAAATGCTGTATGAGAGTAAAAATAAAAGCATATGGTAAAATGTCCACAGAGGTAAGTTAATACAGTTCAAAACTATCTTTCTGTCTTTGATTATTTCATTACTATATTTTAAGTGAGTGAGTAATATTGAAATAGTTAACAGGATAAAATAATTAGTCAACAGGATAAAAAATGGAATGCATAGTATTTTTCCTAAGGTAAATGTAAAATCCAGAAAACTCAAAACTATAGATTTACCATATTTTCTCATAAAATTCTGCAGATACACAATTTTGCAATTTTAATTAAAATATCACTGAATGTATTTTGATATATTTTAAATAGTATATCAAATACTAAACTTGTGTTTTCTGCTCTATACAGAAATGAACTTAAATGATTTCAAGTAAACCTGTTAATTTAAAATATCTCTGATTTTATTCTAATGAACTATTTTCTTGATTTCCATCAAGTATAGTTGCTCTATTTTTTGGTATTTGATATTTCATTGTGTTCAGAACATGGTGTTTAAGCACTTTTTTCACTTTTTGCTCATAAACAGAAAAATGCAGTTATGAGTGGCTGTCCTCAAGGCCTCAAATTTTAAAATATCATGTGATTATGTTGTATACTGAAAGTTTTAATTTTAGATTTTATTAAACAAAAAGGTTTTACAAAAGTGATTTACTCTCCTCACACTACTCTGTACCTACACCTGTTTTATATTAAGGGTTATTAGAGTCAGGTGTCTTTGTACTGAAAATTTCTGGTGGGCCTAAATAAAAATGCAGAACCATGGCAAAAAACTATTATAATATAAGGCACAAAATTAGTGCTTTGTCTAGGGATTCAAGGTCGAGCCCAAGATAGGTCCTTAAAAACAGGAGGTGATGGGCTGGAGAGATGGCTCAGAGGTTAAGGGCACCTACTGCTCTTCCAGAGGTCCTGAGTTCAATTCCCAACAACCACATGGTGGCTCACAACCATTTGTAATGAGATCTGGCGCCCTCTTCTGTATACATAATAAATAAATTTTAAAAATGGAGGTTATAACTAAGAATATTAGAATTTTTTGAATACTTGTTATTGAATCTGTAGTTCCCTGTTGTATAATGATATGAATTTTATATGTATACATGCACAATATATATACATGTATATGTACAGTTATATGTGTGGGTTTAATTGTTGAAGCCCTTGTTTGCTCATCATGAGTGGAGCAAGAGCATAAAACAAAATCTGGCTGAGAGTTTAATTCTAGTTAAAAAAAACGTGACTGGAAAATAGAAAGTACACATATGTGGCTAGTTTTGTGGGACTATATGTTGTATGTTAATGATTATGAATATAGAAAGTAAAAGAAAAAATAACAACCAAAGCTATTGTGCATACACACACATGCACACAAACACACAAAATCAGCCAAGTCCTAACAGACAGCCAAACCCTAACTCTGTTTCAATGACCAAATAAAATAGTTGAAACCATTATAATATAGTAAGAAAAGTGATAAGAAAAAAAAAGCCAAAGGTGTATGATGTTTCCTCAGAGAAATATCCATCCAGAGCACAGAAAGTGCAGTCAGAGCTATGTGGAGCCAACAAGGAATACCCTTTTTGCTCATTTCCCACTAAAATGCAGCCTGTGTTAACCATTCATGTGACCACTTCTAATGGAATTCACTTAATTGTGAGGTAATATTATTTTTGGTTTTCAAGTGTTGCTCTTCTAATGCATGTGCATACCAGGAATATATGTTTTTTAATTGAATTATTGTTTCTGTTACTCCTTGTACAGTTATGCACTGAAGTGACCCTGAGAGTGACAGAGATGTAATTGGAATTACTAGCAGACATCATTCTTCAAGTGGGTCTACATTTCCTTACTCAATATGGTTAAATTTCAGCTTCCCTAGGTAGTTGCTTCCAATAATTTTTAATGTAATTTTAATCATTATCAATGGGGCAAACAGTCCTTATTATGTTATGCTATGTAGAATAGCACTGGATTATTTTTAACTTACCCAAAATATATTTGCAAAACCAGAACATTTTATTTTTTCAACATTTTAAAATTGAAGACTACATTGTAGGTTGATGGCAGTCATTGTAGTAACCAGGCCTACAACTTCTGAAAGTACTGAGACCTTCTTTCTTGCTTATTACAATTGTATACATAATTTTTAAATAAAATTATGTGCACATTCTTCTTAAAAAGAATAGCACAACACTTCACTGTATTTTATTATTTGTGTTTTGGTTTTCAATCTTTAATTTTGTCTTTGTTGCCAAAGTGGGTCTTAAATTCATGATGTCTATAGATCATTCTTCATTTTTCTCATCAGTGTTGGAATTATTTGTACATCCCCATGCCAGGTCTCTCTCCTTCATTTTCAAAGCTACAAAAAGTGGTTGAAGACATTTTCATGTCATATTATCCTCACACTGAAATTCCTCTATCTCTTCCACACATATCCCACCTATGGGGCACCCACTTGGAACTTAGAGAACCAGCCTCCCTCCATTTCAGGCTTAAAAGCAACTTTATATTAAAACCAAACTAGGTTCACTCCTCTTTATGATTAAACCTCTGTTTCTTATGTTTGGTCTAGGTTTTAACTACAAGTGGATCTGTACTACCTGGTCCAGAAATGGTTATCATGTCTCCATGTTAATTCTAGTTAACAAAAAGTGACTGGAAAATAGAGAGTACACATATGTGGCTAGTTTTGTGGGACTATATGTTGTATGTTAATAATTATGAATATAAAGTAAAAGAAAAAATAACAACCAAAACTATTGTGCATACACACACATGCACACAAACACACACAATCAGCCAAATCCTAACAGACGGCCAAGCCCTAACTCTGTGTCATGGCCAGGTAAAATAGTTAAAACCATTATGATATAGTAAGAAAAGTGATAAGAAAAAAAATGCCTTTTTCAAGGGCCTTTTTAATTGATGATCTCCTTGGACTCACTGGTTGGTTGGAAGGATGGGCACATGGATGAATTGTAAGATAGGGTCTTAGTGAGTGTCTAGAATATTTTTCAATCAGACTGATCTGAAATGCCCTCTGACATCACTTTCCAGTGTAGTTGACAAAACACCTGTTTCAAAAAGTTGTTTATAACCAACTTGAAACACCACTTTGGTTTCCTAACGTTAAATGATCACCTAGTATCTGACGAGTTATAGTTGGTTACCTGTTGTTATAACTACCTTGTTATGCCCTCCTTACAACCATGTCTTTGTTTATGTTATGCTCCTGCAACCCCACCAAATTTTGCCTGACAAACCCACCATTTGAAAAACCACTACCCTTGAACTGTAAAAGCCTTCCTCAAACCCAAGGCTGACCTCTTGAACCCTGTCTTACGGGAAGGCAGCCCCTGTCCATGAATAAAAAAGCATGCTCTAAATGATTGCTTGCATTCATTAATTTGGCCATGATGACTTGAAAGTCAGTGGTCTTTCTCCTTCCATCTTTTGAATTAACATATTCTCCAGGGTTAACCATCTTTCTACCTCTTCCACAATACCCCATCTGAGGTGCCACCACCTAGAGTCTTCAATGTTCTTACCCTCCATTATAACTATCTCTCTACTCTTCCACACCTAAGGACTGTAGTGCACTAACCTGGAGAATTCAGAAGCCTTCCCAGCACTAATGACAGCTGATTAGAAACATCTATTACCTTCTATTCTTTATTCCATTTTTATTATGCATTTTCCAAATTTTAAGACATTATTTTTCTTACCACAAATGTGAGTCTTTTTTTTTTCAGTCCTGTCTTTATATTTTTATACTCTCTAATAGTCATACTTTATGGAAGATGTTTCTTCCTGTCTCTATTACATTCTAAAACTAAAAAGCAAGTAGATGTCAAGTCCCTACCCAACCCCATACACACACACACACACACACACACACACACACACACACACACTTTTCCGACTCTTAACCTCCCCTTCTCATTGCCTGTTCTTTTCAGAATCATTTCTTCAAAACTTACAACTTGTAACTTTTCAAAGACCTTTTCAGTCTAATTTTTTTTCTGGCATTTCTTAATATTAGATTCAATGCACTCAGTTATGGTGACTTTTTCAAGGGCTTTTTAATTGATGATTTTCTTGGACTCACTGCTTGGTTGGATGTGTGGGCACATGGATGAATGGTAAAATAGGGTCTTAGTGTATGTCTAGAATATTTTTCAGTCAGACTGATCTCAAATTGCCCTCTGACATCAGTTTCCAGTGTAGTTGACAAAACCCCTGTACCTGTTACCTGGCTTGCTTAATCTCATATTGCATTTCATAATATCTTTTTAGATATTAACTTCCATTTTTATTAATATGTAAACATTTCTTTTGTGTTTACAGCCTGTTATTTAACACTTTACATCAACAAATATTTCAAAGATTTATTTTTATTTTTAACCATGTACACGAGTGTGTCTCTGTGTGGGTATTCATAGGTGAGTAAAGTGTCTACAGAAGACAAGATAGGGAGAGTACATCAGACTCCATGGAGTTGTAGTTACAAGTGAGCTACCCCTCAGACCCAAAATAAGTATGTTAGCTTTGAATGTGCTGTCCTATTATTTTACTTTCTTTCCTGACTACTAATTCACAAGAAATTTATCACACATGGCATATTTTTATTTTAAAAAGAGTAACTGGCTGTGAAGTAATGCTCTTACATACTGTAAAGATTTGTCACTTGAACTGGTTTAATAAAATGCTGATTGGCCAGTATAGGTGGGGTGAGCAGACTAGAAGGAGGCTGGGAAGAGGAAAGGCAGAAACAGAATTGCCAGCCAGATGCAAAGTAAGCAAGATGAGAATGCTGTACTGAGATAAAGTACCATGTCCCATGGTTTAGAATGACAAACATAGATAAAAAAAATACAGGTTAAGTGTAAGATCTAGTTAGTAATAAGCCCGAGCTACTGGCTGAGCATTTATAAGTAATATTAAGCCTCTGAATCAATTATCTGGGAAGCAGCTGCCCGAGTATTTGGGAACAGGCAGAAGGAAGGACAACTTCCTCCTATAGTAACTGTATAAAGAATTGATTGAGATCTTTAGATTGGTTTGGTTTACACTCATTTTGTTAAACATATCTGTTTTTTTTTTCTTTTTAACAATTCAGAGACATTTTAAAGTCTCTTCTCTTTTGATGACATAGGCATGGCTCTCAGTCTGTGTAAGGGCAATTTTATTTAAAACCTGTCAGATCTTGCTTGTTCTTATAACTTGAGGAAAAGCTGTTTTCCTATTTTTTCATTTCACTAGACGTTTACCTTCCATAAGCTTTGGTGTTTGTTTTAGCATCTCAATTCCAGACTCCAACTCCTTTGGGGATCATGAAAACATTAAAACCAAAGTTAAATGCTCCTTGTGATTTCCAGATGAATGAAGTAGTTCATCTCTCCAGTGCCTTCCTGGGTTTTGAGGCTATGCCTGAAAATATCAAATCATGAGTGAGACATGAGCTTCATTAAATACCATGAAGAGAATATTTCTAGAAGCTTGTAGGTGGGCACTACATACAAGTACTATGTCTCCCTTGACTCATCCTCAGTGAGCTTTATTCAATGTTTCTTTCCATAGGAAAATGCATTTTTTACAGGAATGCACAAAAGGCTAAGATTGTGATCAATCAGTTCCTGCAACTTGTGTTACAAAATGTTCATGATTTCACTTTTGTTTGGAATCTACCCCAATAGAGAAAAATAAAAAGAATAGGACATCAGATATTTTAAAGGAATGTTTGTGTTTTTGCCTCTGGATAATTTTCTTTGTATTGTGATTTTTGCTTTTATACACTTATAGTTAGGACTCACTTAAAAGTAAACAAATATAAGAGAAACACAAGTACTTTAGTAAGTATTTTTACATTAAGGGTCATGAGATGAGTGCCTAAGGAAACAGACAATAAAGTGAAAGTATAGTTAAATTTTGATTTAGAGACAGGTAAAAAAAATAAATCACAATGATTTTCTAAAATATTTTAATGAGTTTCTTTAATTAGAGATCAAAGTGGGTGTTGTGCCCAGATCGTGACCCCGAGAGAGACCACCAAGGATGAGAGTACCAGAATGCAAAACCAAGGTTTATTTCTGTTACAAGTCATGACAGGGAACTCATCTCAAGTACTCACTGGCCTCAGCGCAGTGAGGCAGGGAAGAGTTACTCTTTCTTGGAGAAGTTAGTTTTTATAGGCAAAACCATAAAATTTCTTAGAGGGGAGGGGGTTAGTATGGGTCCATCCTTGATTGGTCCAGTTTTTCCTGGGCCTGGATTTTGTCTTATTTCAGCTTATCTGTTTGCCTTGTTAGGAGTTTTACAACCCACCTCGGGGCCCGGTCATGGTATCTCCAGAGAGGGGCGTCTCATGGTTACTTGATCACCACCAGACATCCTGACTTTGTTCTTTTGAAAACTCCTGACTTTACCCTCTCCAGGAAGGGGGAACTGACTCAGTTCTGTTTCTTTTTAAGATATCTCTCCCCTCAGCTCTTTAGGGCTTTTGGGGGAACTGTGTCTGGGCCTCTTTCAATGGGCATATCAAATTTCTGTCTGGATTTCTTTTGACATTCTGCCACTGAACAAGGAATACAAACTGTTAAAGTTATGTATCCACATATATACCTATGCACAGATATGTGTATGATCAGGCATGTGCTTCAAATATAATTATGAAAATATACATGTACCCTGAATAATATATGTTAATGCTCATAAAGGTAATATCAAACAAAGTAAACATGAGGACAATAGATTATAATTAGGGGGACATTTCCAAGGTTACATGCTTTTTTTTGTTTAGTTTGTAAATGTTTAGAAATTCATAATAATCCCAATGAGATTATGACTTCTCTCATTAGCCAGCATAATTGGAAAACCAATATGCCCTACACAGTTGAAGTTATTTTCCTACAATCAACTTGCTTCTGAAGGGCTTCAAGATCTTGCAGCTATCTCATACAATATTTTAACTCATCAAAAAAAAGTATGAAGTATCCTGATTTACTTAATCTTCATCTAATTCTCCAATCACACCATTAACCAGTTCTCAGCGTACTGCAGAGATGAGGAATCTGTTTTGTAAAACTTGCCACCTGGCATGCATTTCTCTCAGGCTGTGCATGCCATCTCCCCTTGTGCACTTATTACTTTTTTCCTCACCAAATTCTGCTCATCTATCCCTTATCATCTTCACAGACTTGCCTTAGAAACTGTTCCCAGATTTCCTGAGAGTATATTATACTCTCTTCCAGAGTAATGGCCTGCTTTTATTTTGAGCTGTTTGGAGAAATAGCAAACATTTATTGAGCTCTTGCCATGCTTTTGACACTGTAATAATTACTTGGTATTCATTATTTTATTTCACAGAATGTAAGGAAACAAGAAATTCAATGGTTTTATCAAAAAATAACACCAAATCTAATTGGAAGACATCACTGAGTTTTCATCACAATTCATTTAAGAAAAATTTGAAATTTGTGTGTGGGAGTTAGAGTGTAGTGTATTTAAGATCATTTTTACAGCAACTATATGAAGAAGTTCACAAATACACTTTTTGAAAGAAGGGGAAGTAAATTAAGATTAAGTTAGTTTTCCCAAGATCCAAATAGAAAAATTAGATTTTTAAGACAAATAAGTTTCAACTTATCTTAATAACTATAGTAAGATTACGTTTGTAAAGAGGGGCTAGAGAGAGAGATCTCAGTGGTTAAGAACACTTGCTGCTCCTGCAGAGAACCTGGGTTTGACTCCTAGGACACATCTATTAGTTTACAACCATCCATAAATCCAGTCTTTGGGATGTGCTTCTTTCTCCCAACTTCCTTGAGCACCAGACATGTATAAAGTACACAGGATACATGTAGTAAAATACACAGAAACAGTAAATAAATCTTTTTAAAATTACAAGGTTGTAAGAAAAACAGTTAAGACATTCCATTTGAAACTGAAGTGCCAATGCTCAGTATCAAAAATCATAAATCAACACACACTAATAAACTAAATAACTAACTATTCTAATTTGTTAATTGGGTTACAAATAAGAAAAGCAACTATATCTTATCCATCAAAGCTGGTACTTCTGCTAAACATATGATATTGAAAGGAACTAACTCAATTTTGTTTTATATAATTCACCAGGACCTAATAATATCTGAAGATTTGAAACATTATAGTATAATAAAAGAAACCAATGACCAGCCATGATATTACAGAATACAAAACTTTCAAAGGATGGAATGTTACTTCATTGTTTGCGTGTCTTTATGTGTGTCTATCACATTTTTTACTCACTCATCCATTGATGGATACATAGATAAATCTATTCTATGTATTGGCTGTTATGAGTATCACTGCCATGAACATGGTTGTACAAATATTCTTATACCAATGGTTTCAGTTCACACAAATAGTGGTTAATTATAGTGCTATAATTAATTTTTTTTTTTTTTTGGTTTTTTGAGACACAGTTTCTCTGTGTAGCATTGCGCCTTTTCTGGATCTCACGTGGTAGCCCAGGATGGCCTCAAATTCACAGAGATCCACCTGGCTCTGCCTCACAAGTGTAGGGATTAAAGGTGTGCGCCAACACCACACGGCAGTGCTATAATTAATTTTTATAAGAACTTTCATATATTTTTGAAAATAATATTAGTCATTTGTATTTTTTGTCCAACATACAAAAGTTGGTCAATGTAATCCACCATATAAACAAACTCAAAGAAAAAAACCACATGATCATCTCACTAGATGCAGAAAAGGCATTTGACAAAATCCAACACCCCTTCATGATAAAGGTCTTGGAGCGATCAGGAATACAGAGAACATACCTAAACATAATAAAGGCAATCTACAGCAAGCCAACAGCCAACATCAAATTAAATGGAGAGAAACTCAAAGCAATACCACTAAAATCAGGAACAAGGCAAGGCTGTCCCCTCTCCCCCTACTTATTCAATATAGTACTTGAAGTTCTAGCCAGAGGTGTAAGACAACATAAGGAGATAAAGGGAATACAAATTGGAAAGGAAGAAGTCAAGCTCTCCCTATTTGCAGATGACATGTTAGTATACATGAGTGACCCCAAAAATTCAACCAAGGAACTGATACAGCTAATAAAAACCTTCAACAACATTGCAGGATACAAGATCAACTCAAAAAAAAATCAGTAGCCCTCCTATATACAGTAGACAAACAGGCTGAGAAGGAAATCAGAGCTACATCACCCTTTACAATAGCCACAAATGATATAAAATACCTTGGGGTTACACTAACTAAGCATGTGAAGGACATATATGACAAGAACTTTAAGTCCCTGAAAAAAGAAATTGAAGAAGATGTCAGAAAATGGAAAGATCTCCCATGCTCATGGATAGGCAGGATTAACATAGTAAAAATGGCGATCTTACCAAAAGCAATCTACAGATTCAATGCAATTCCCATCAAATTACCAACACAATTCTTCACAGATCTGGAAAGAATAATACTCAATTTCATACGGAAAAACAAAAACCCCAGGATAGCCAAAAGAATCCTGTACAATAAAACAACCTCTGGAGGCATTACAATCCCCAACCTCAAGCTCTACTATAGAGCTACTGTAATAAAAACAGCTTGGTATTGGCATAAAAACTGACATGTGGACCAATGGAATCAAATTGAAGACCCTGACATTAACCCGCATACCTATGAACATATAATTTTTGACAAAGAAGCCAAAAATGTACAATGGAAAAAAGAAAGCATCTTCAACAAATGGTGCTGGCATAACTGGATGTCAATGTGTAGAAGGCTGCAAATAGATCCATATCTGTCACCGTGCACAAAACTTAAATCCAAGTGGATCAAAGACCTCAACATAAATCCAGCTACTCTGAACCTGATAGTAGAGAAAGTAGGAAGTACTCTTGAATGCATTGGCACCACAGATCACTTTCTAAATATAACACCAGTAGCACAGACACTGAGAGAAACAATCAATCAATGGGACCTGTTGAAACTGAGAAGCTTTTGTAGAGCAAAGGACATGGTCAACAAGACAAAGCGACAGCCTACAGAATGGGAAAAGGTCTTTACCAACCCCACATCTGACAGAGGGCTGATATCCAGAATATATAAAGAACTCAAGAAATTAGACATCAAAATGCCCAACAGTCCAATTAAGAAATGGGCTATAGAACTAAACAGAGAATTCTCCACAGAGGAAGTTCAAATGGCTGAAAGACATTTAAGGAATTGCTCAACATCCCTAATTATCTGGGAAATGCAAATCAAAACGACTCTGAGATACCACCTTACACCTGTCAGAATGGCTAAGATCAAAAGCACAGAAGACAGCTTATGCTGGAGAGGATGTGGAACAAGGGGAACTCTCCTCCACTGCTGGTGGGAATGCAAGCTTGTACAGCCACTTTGGAAATCAATATGGCACTTCCTTAGAAAATTGGGAATCCATCTCTCCCAAGACCCAGCTATAGTACTCTTGGGCATATACCCAAGGAATGCTCAATCATACCACAAGGGCATTTGCTCAATTATGCTCATATCAGCATTTTGTGTAATACCCAGAACCTGGAAACAACCTAGATGCACTTCAACTGAAGAATGGATAAAGAAAATATGGTACATATACACAATGGAGTACTACTCTGCAGAGAAAAACAATGACATCATGAGATTTGCAGGCAAATGGATGGATCTAGAAAAAATCATCCCAGACTCAGAAGGACTAACACGGTATGTACTCACTCATAGGAGGATACTAGATGTAAAACAAAGATGACTAGACTGCTACACAACTCCAGGGAGACTACCTAGAAAACGGGACCCTAGGAAAGACCCAAGGATCACCCAATGACAGAGAAATGGATGAGATCTACATGAACAACCTGGATGACAGTGGAAGTAATGAAGGGCAAGATTTGAAGGAAAGAAAGCTTAGGGGAGCAGGAGATCCCAGCTGGATCAAGAACAGAAAGGGAGAACAAGGAATAACAGGCCATGATAAATGAAGACCACATGAGAACAGGAATAGGCAGAGTGCTCGAGAGGTCCCCACAAATCCACAATGATACATCCTCTGTAGACTGCTGGCAATGGTTGAGAGAAAGCTTGATCTGACCTAGTCTGGTGATCAGATGGTCAAACACCCTAACTGTCGTGCTGGAACTCTCGTCCAATAACTGATGGAAGTGGATGCAGGGATCCTCAGCCAGGCCTCAGGTGGAGCTCCAGGTGTCCAACTGTCGAGAAAGAAGAGGGTCTGCAAGAGCGTGAATTTTTGAATCCAAGATTGGAAAAAGCACAGGGACAAATAGCCAAATGAATGGTAGCACATGAATTATGAACCAATGGATGTGGAGCCACCTTAGCTGGATCAGGCCCTCTGGATAAGTGAGACAATTGAATAGCTTGGTCTGCTTGGGAGTCCTCCAGTCTGTGGGACCAGGATCTGTCCTTAGTGCATGAGCTGGCTGCTTGAAACCTTGGGCTTACACAGGGACACTTTGCTCAGTGTGCAGGGAGTTGACAGGACCTGCCTGTACTGAATCCACCAGGTTTAAATGAATCCCCAGGGGTGCCTTGATCCTGGAGGACATGGGAATGGAGGGGAGGGTCGGGGGGGGGGAAGGTGGGGGTGTGGGCGGGAGCAGGGAGGACAGGGGAACCCATGGCTGATGTATAAAATTTAAAACACATAATAATAAAGAAAAAAATACAAAAAAATAAGTACTTTCCATAATAATATTAGTCTTTTGTATTTTTTGTCAATGATGTGCAAATGTATCTGTTTTTCCACATCCTCATTCTGGCTATTCTCTTATCTCCCTGGACATGTGAATAATATTGGATCTTCAAATGTCTTTTCTAGAAAAGCTGGACAATAAATCTTGCATCATGTACTTTTCTCTATAACAATAATTTACTGGTATGAAGAGCTTCAATTTTAAGCAGAGGCTTTAGCTCTGTGTGCACACCACTCATCAAATATGATGAGATGTCTTTATGGCCATGCCAGTCATCAACTATTGTAAGGCTCAATGGCAGTAAGCTCACAGGCTTGCAGGAAGAGTCTCAATTTGGAATAACCTGGAGGCTGTTAAAGTGTCAAGCCAGACACAAAAAGTCATAAACCACATGGTGTCATTCATTTAAATTCTAAAAGGATGATATCATAGAAGTTAACTATAAGGTATATGGAAAAATATTGAATGCATGAATGAGCAAATGAAAGAGCAGCTGCAATCATGCTGAATATACTTGGTCTCCTTCCCCTGTTAAGATAGAACAACTCTGATCACACTAAATAAACACAAAAGTCTAACTGGTGTATAAATAATACTCACATGAAAACAGAAAAGCAATTGATTATTTGTCATTATTGATTTAAAAATTCATTTTAAATATAAAATGGCTTCACATATTGAAGTATATAATTTCATAAGGTTTTTGTTTTTATGTTTTTTTTTGAGTGCTGTAAATTAAGATAAAATTCAAGGCTTTGAGATTATTATACAAGCTCTGAGACAATGATCTACAGTCCTGACCCATAATCTGATAATTTTTGACAAATACAGATACCTGTGAAATTGTCCATGATCAAAAGAATGGGTAGTGAACATACATTGGTATTATCATTGTGCCAGCTGGTATTTATGTTAAATTATCGCAAGCTAGTCATCGTAGAGCAGGAAATCTCAATTGAGAAATTACCTCCATAAAATCAGACTGTAGCAAACCTATACCATATTTTCTTAACTAGTCATTGATATGCAAGTGTCAAGCCCACTGTGGGTGATGCCATCCCTACGCTGGGAGTCTATAAGAAAGCAGAATGAGAAAGCCACGAGGAGCAAGACAGTAAGAAACATCCCTCTGTGGCCTTTGTGTGAGCTCCTGCCTCCAGATTCCTGATTGTTTTGAGCTCCTGCTTTGGCTTCCCTCCATGGACTGAGACTCAGGATATCTAAGCCCTTTCCTCTTCAAGTTGCTTTTGGTCATGGTGTATCATCACAGCAAAAGTAACCCTAAGAACAATCCCTAATTCCTTCTCCATTTAGCTTACATTCTTTCTTATCCTGTGTATTTCCAGCAACCCATAATTAATTGTCCAAGATTATTTTACATTTTCCAGAATTTTACATATAATGTGAGAATGGAATTTATGAGTTTTCTTTACAGGTTCTCTCAGTAGTATCAATTTGAGGTTCTACCCTATTATGGTTCAGGGATCAGCAAATGTGTTTTTGGGAGCACCCCAAAATAAACCTAGACTTGGTGGAACATAATAGGTATGACTTATATTGTTTGCTTATTCGTAATCCTTATATTATATTTAAACATTATTGCCTTGTGTATTATACAAAACAGTCCAGTGTCCAGGTTTACCCTAGATTTGGAGTCAGCCTACTCTTTTTGAAGTCCATTCCCTTCACAAATGATTAGAATTCCATTTTATGGGGAAAACAATTTTTTTTTTATCCCACACCTATTGTTGGATATTTGGATTGGTTCCTGTTTTGCCTACTAAAAATAGAGCTGGCGTGAATATCCATGTGACAGTTTTTGTATTTATATTTATATTTTAGCACCATTTAGAATAAAATACCTGGCAGATATTTATGTTTTATAAACTGCCAAATTATTTTTCAAAAGTGTTTGGGTCATTTTTCTTCTTTTAACCAATTGCATTGAAATTCTGGTAGTTCTACATTCTAGTCTGCAACTGATAAAATTAGCCTTACAAAATTATAAGTATTTGAATAAATGTGAAGGGTCCACTCTCTGGGATTTGAGTTGATATTTTCATACTGTCTAGTGACATGTAACATTCTTAAGTGCTTATTTGCCATTTTCAAATCTTCCTCAGTAAGTAATAAAATAAAAAAAAATACTGAGTCTAATATTTTGCTTACTTTTTAAAATTGAGTTAATCATTTTCTTATTTGTTTTGGAAATTCTATATATTATAGATGCCATATCTTTGTTAGGGAAATGTTTCATAGGAATAGTTTATCTTTCCATTGCTGTCGTATTATCTTTTGAAGATTTGTAATTTTACTTATACCTCCAAAATGTCCCACTTCCTCTTTTATGCATTGTGATTTTAATACCATTGCTTAAGAAATATTTTTCCATTCAAGTCACAAGAGGTTTCTTTAATAGTTTCCTCCAGAGTTGTGTTGTATATTACCTATCATTAGACTTGACTTAAAATTTTGGTAATTGTTACAAATTATAAAATATTCACAGCTTGAATATACTGGTGATAAAATTCTTTCTTTTCTAGAACAGAACAAATGTGAACTTTTCCATTATCTTGTAACCAATTATTCTAAATACGGAACTATAGGTCAGCCTACTTGTTCCAGTTTATTATTTGAGTACTTCTGGCTTACATCATTTCAAAAATACAAATAAAAACAAAGAAGTGGGAATAATTCCAAGAGCACAATGCCCATGGAATTAAAAGTATATCATTTTTCACAAAACTAAAGTAACCAAAAATATGTGATGTGTACCTCCAACAATATTCTATTCATTACCTCTAGACAGTTTGTCATATTTATGTATATACTATGAAATAATTTCCTTTTATTAAATGATGTTAGTTTGAAAGGAATTCAAAGTAATTCCATATAGTATGTGCCAGTTTTAAAAGCAAATATCTGTTGGAGCTCATTGTGCTGGTTAGATTTTGGTCAACTTGACATGACTCAGAATTGTAGAGAAAATATTTCCACCAGTCTGAAGTGTAGGCAGATAAATCTATAGGGGTATTTTATTAATTAGTAATTGATATAGGAGGGCCCACACTACTATAAGCACTACTACGTCTGGGCTGGTGGTCCTGAATTATATAAGAAAACAAACTTGGAAAGCTGTCGAGAGCAAGCTAGTAAGCAGCATTCCTTTGTAGTATCTACTTCAATTCTTCCTACAGATTTCTTCCTGAGTTCCTGCCTTAGGTTTCCTCAATGGTGAACAGTGATCAGGATATGTAGGCCAAATAAAGCATTTCTCTCCTAAGTTGATTTTGTCAGATTTTTTTTTAATCACAGCAATAACTAGTAAACAAACTAACATGCTTATGTTATAAAAATACTCATCAGTTTAGGGAGCACAAGATCTTATAGCTCACAGATAAACACTAGAGAAAAAAGTCATGTTAAACACTCCGTATTGTCTCTTTAAAGGAAGACATATAATCTGTTATCTGTCTGGAAGGTTGGGAATGAATATGGTTAATAGTCCAGTGACCTTGTGTTATCTGTATTACTGAGGCCACCTAGCTCTCTGGCTCTTATGTTTATCTTAGTCACCCTCTCCAGCACCTTATCTTGAACAGTTTCTCAGGACCCATCTTCATGGAAAATCCCACACATACTTTATAAAAAGTTTTAACGTAATTACATCTTAAGCTTTTTTTTGTACACACAGGATTGAGTTAATTATTACCCAGAAACTTTTTCCAAATTTTTCTGTGCTTAAATATTTCCAAAATAAACTACTCAGGGTTGGATTCTCAAAGTTTGAACCAATACCAGCTACTGAACCATGTTGAACTGTGGTTTCTTCTTGCCTTGGGAGAATTGACGCTTTGCTGGTCATGGCATTTACAGAGCTCCCCACAATCAGTAATGAGAAATTACTTTGAAGGCAGAAGAAAAATATTATTTCAAAGTAACAGGAAAAGACAATTTCTAAGATGGTTAAAAATAAGTGAGGAAAAAGACAAAAAAAGATGATTAAGTTAAATATATTTTATTTATCTGAAATCATCATGTTCATTATGAATGAGACAAACTTCCCTATACATTTGTATCTATTAAACAAAAGAGAATTATGGAGTGATACAGTTCCCACAAATAAAAAAAATCTGAGTTACATAGAAAAAATCTTGCATGTTAACTGTGACCTTGGAGTGTCACAAAATGCTGCTTAGTTCTAGGTAGCAGATCTCAAAAGTAACTTATCTAGGAAGGCTTCATAAGGATAATGTATGCTATTGCTTTTCGTATTTCCACCATGGTGACTAATAACAGGCAAGTGGGAAAGTTTAGTGCCAGGTACCACGTGCACTTTTTATTTGTGTTGAAAAGAATGTAGTCTCAGTCTTTTTCCATTACTTATTCCAGAACAATCCCAGGATGACTAGGGTGACACTGAAATTTAACCAAAGATTGACAAAATCATGAGGAAGAGCTCCTGAAAGATGGAGACATTCTTCTGATAAGTAGTGCAGTCCTGCTTAAGAAGTGTGAAGATGAGATGTGCCTACCATCAGGGAGATAACAACTTGTATATTTACTGTGAAAGTTGCTGTTTCCTGAACTATTAACAGATACATATCACTTAAGAAAATTGTTTAAGGAAAATTAATCCACCTCTGTCTCTTATGCACACCAAGGATAAATATATTAATGGTGTTATCATATTTGCTAGATTTCATGACTACTTAAATAGAAATGTACTCTATCTTTTTCCCAGGGCACAGACCTCCCTAGCTTACAATGTAAAATGTTTCTCTCTCCTAAGCACAATGGATGGTGACAAATGAGCAAGTGATTTGGCCAATGTCTGTCAAATTGCAAGAAATACAACTAAACCAGTGAGCACTACAAACATACACCACCAACTCCCAATTATTAAACAAACAAGCAAACAAAAGCCAGTCTCAGCTGACAACTTGAAGGTTCAGTCCTGCAATAGATAGCAAGGCAGGTCCTATGTTTGCTAGATGAACTTAAAAACATTCTGGAAATTCCACCAAGCTGTGTTCATCAGAATTCATTTCAACTGCCAAAACATTCCATAAGTGTGGAAGAGATAAAACAGCAACACAGAAACATGGGTGGAAGATAAAAGGGATCGGTGAGCAGGAACATGCGTTTCTTACAGATGGGCTGCAGCCCTTTGTCTTTTCAGTTTTGTTGTTTATTTTGCATTGGACGCCTATAGCCAACACAGACAATGTTTCCAGACACCAGCAGGGATAAATCAACTCAGATCAAGGAGGGACACTGCAGTTAATAAAACAACAACCAGCAAACAGCAGTCTCAAGGAATAGAAGTCAAGTTCTGTGATGTATTATAAAAAAAATGGTTATTTTGTTTGTGGGTAATGTAGGTATGACTTGATTAACTAGTCACAAAGTCTTTATTTAATATTTAATTTTTTTTGCAAACATATGGAGTTGTAAGTTTGTCTCCTGGGTTATTCAGGTCATGTCAAGTTGACAATCAATATTTACCACTACTCTAGTAATCTAAAACCCCTAGGAAAGAAAATATACCATTTTAAGATCTAATTCAATAGCTTAAACACGTCATTACAAAAGTTAAAAAAACACAAAACCATTCATTTTTCAAGCAAGATAAGTTCTTAACATAGAATTAATAAGATAAACCTCATTTTCAGTAAAATTATTTGAAAGTAGGAATTTATGCATCCAAATCAATGGCACAATAGGTACAAGATACATTTACTCTATATAAAACCTGTGCATCAAAACTGTTAAATATGTAAAGCTGTGTTACATTTTTTATGCTGCATTTGTTTAACTATGTAAAGTAGTGTTACATTTGTTTATATTGCATTTGTTTAATTATGTAAATATGTGCTTATCTGCCTAAGGCACGTAATAAAATAAAAGGCTCTAATAAAAAGCTGAATGGCCAGTAGTTAGGCAGCAGAGGGGTAGGCAGGGCTGCTGGGCAGAGAGAGTAAGTAAGAGAAATCTAGGCTTCAGAGAGGAGAGAGAGGAGAGAATGAGGAAGAACAAGAGAAAGATGCTTGGGGCCAGCCAGGCAGGCAGCTACCAGACAGACAGACACAGAGTAGGACATACAGAATGAAAGAAAGGTAAAAAGCCCTGATACAAAATGTAGATGAAGAGAAACTGATTAATTCAAGTTATAAGAGCTAGCGGGGCAAGCATAAGGCCTTTAATAAACATCCATTCTGTGAGAAATGAATGATTGAATGTGTTCAGCACTAAGTGCGATAAGCCAAATTTAAAACCAAATAACCAAGATATGCAGTCTGTCTCCTTTTATTTAGAATATTATAGCAAAACATCCAAATTTATGAACCATAAATAATTTTCACAATTTGAGTCTAGGATTACCAAGACCACAGTGTTGACACACTTGGAGTCTGCTGATGTCCATCTCTGGCTCATAGATAGCATCCTCTTGCCATCTTTAGAAGAGTCCAAGCCTCAGCTTCCAGTTAAGCATGTGGTCATTGTGTCAGGAAATTAGAAATCACTGTTCTATATTCTGCATTCATAGGTTACATGGTTTCAGTGCATTGCAAACAACCAAACTTGTAACTTACCATAGGTATGCTGAGCCACACCATTATAAGTTGAGATGTCGTTGTATTTAAAACATATTTGTATTTCTATGCTTTTATCTCAGTGACTGAAAAGATCTAAAACCTTGGAAACTAAACATTGAAATAAAGTTTAGTGTACAAAGCAGACATTCATTACAACTTTTTCCCCCTGAATACTCTGCTATTATTTCTCTGGCACTTACATCATGCAAATTTGGAATCATGCTGACTTTTTTAAAATGAGGAAGCTGTTCTTCCTGATTTATTGGCTATTTCAGTAAAAAAAAAGATGAGCTTGTATGTGTAACAGATTAGTCTTTATTTTTAATTTTATATTTTCCAGAATTTGAGCAGATTTTCTGGTTCCTGAGGATCTATGCTCTTGTATGCTATGTCAATATCCATAAAAGCAGAGGATTGTGCCGTGCTCCATAAATGGATTTATTTACTCATTTAGCATTCAGAGGACATGTGTTCTTATGTGCCAGGAAAAAAAAAAAAAAGCTATAACTTTTTTTTTTTTTTTTTTTTTACAGAAAATTTGGTGTTTCCTCCCATTAGCTGTCATAATTGATGTGAAAAAGATAGCAGGCCTGACCTTCACTGTGGACACTTGCATGGAATTCTCCCACAGATTCACACTGAATGAGGTCAGAACACAGCACATTTATTGCCATGGTAATGTGGTGATATGTTCATATCCCCACACATTTTAGATTTCCAAAGTGCAAAAGACAGGATAGAGCTGTATATCTACCTGTCAATCTGTCAAGTGGCTCAGGGCAGAAACAAACACATATGACCTAGATTTTCCAGCAGGCATTTTGGATATAACTATTTGATATCTTTGGGGAAGGCAGGCAGAGTAAATGAATGGTCAGATTGCTATTGAAATTTGAATTCATTATAATGTATTACTTATAGTATAACCTCAGTGTTAAAATTAGGCAAAGTGATGTATAAATGCTTACATGGACCAAATTAATTAAGGGAATATTCCAAGTATTTCAATAGTCTCACATATGACATCCCTATGGCCAAAATCAAGGGCTTTTTACAAGTTAATAACATTTTAATATTTTTTTCTTAGTGTATATATTTTGCAGTTATATCTGCTCATAAACTTAGTTGATGTAGGGTTTTTTAAAGGTGTTCCTTTCCCAGCCTTTCTACAATATTTTCTGTGTGTTATCCTTTTGCCCAGAGCATCTATATTTCTCGGTAGAGTAGTCTCTAAGTATTTTTAGTTATAGCATATGCATGGAAAATTTGGAGAAAAAGATCACTTTGTAGCCCTATATATCAGTACAACTATTTTTTAGGTTTAAAAAAACATTGTGTATTATTTCTTCTATCGGACAACATGTGAGAGATATGAACTGTCCATTGTGAATGGCTCAAAACAACAATCACAAAGGAAAAACCAAAACGTTCTTGAGGTGAAAACATCTTGAAAAGATTTAAAGACTCCATTGCAAGTATAGTGAATCCTATTGTCAGCATGTGAAGATCACAGGAGCCTTAGGGAAGGGAGATTTCTATGTCGACCTTGAATAGCTGCTGCTCCAGAGGCCTCTGTACAGCGCAAACCCCATCCACCCTTATCCAAGCCAACGTGGCTTAGAAATGCAAATTCTCTCAGAATCTTATCAGTTATTTTCTTTAAGACTGATTATTTTCAATAGTGATTTAACCTTATATCAAGTCATTGTTCTTTGAAAGAATGTCTGTCAAATCTAGTTTAGTTTTTATTGTCAACTGGACACAACCTAAAGTCACCTGGCAAGAGCAAACCTCAAGTGAGGAATTGCCTAGGTCAGATTGGTCTGTGGCCATGTCTGTAAGAGATTTTCTTGATTGATGAGAGGGCTAGCTCACTGTGGGTGGTTCTATCCCTTGGGAGTGGAGTTTTGGCTCTATAAGAAAGCAAGCTGAGCAGGACTAGGGAGTGAGCTAGTCAGCAGTGTTATTTAGTAAGCAGTGTTTATTCAGGGTCATTCTGGTTTCTGTTAGAGTTCCTGCTTGAATTCTTGCCCTGGCTTCCCTCATTAGTAGAATGTAACCCAGAAGTATAAGCTTTCCCCTTTCATCCTCTAAAGTTCTTTTGACCATGGTGTTTATCACAGTAACCAAAAAGCTAATTAGAATAGAAATATTCCTTATTTAATACCTTGTAAGTTTTAACCATTGGCAGAAATATGAATAAAATTTTATTTTTCCATGTTTGTCTCTCTAACGGCAAGCTTTGATTGTCAGACAGTTCTCAGTATAAGGGCCAGTAGAGTATATGTATTATTAAGAATGAAGACATTTGGAATACCAGTATTTGTCTTCCAATTTTAATAACATTATTCTAACAGCAAATTTAAGAGAAAGATCTAATTATTTTCCTTGTTATATGAAGAAATTGAGCCCAGGAAAGGTTTAGTCAGTCCCCAGGGATTTCAGTAAAGAGATAGTGGGCCTTGTTATTCCACATCACTGTTCTACCCAGAGTGCACATTCACTTTTCCTGGACATGGCACATAAAAATTTGTGAAAGCATGTGAAGGTGGCCTTCACAAAGATGTAGAAACTTGATTTCTCATTTTAACCTAATTTCCTATCACCATTCATCTGCTTTGAGTGACAAAAAACAAACAAAACAAAGCCCCTGTTTTGATTACTGGGTATAAAATTATTGAACTAAGTTTTAGTAAGAAGACTTTAAAATAGTTGAAGAACATGTAAGGTTGAGTTTTTAAAATCACTCTACTGCCAAAGTATCACAGCTATATGTAAAATTGACCACATTTGGTTGTTGCTTGTTGCAAAAGACAATTTTGCTACAGAGTTGGGAAGATTATACTATGCAATACATCATGTTACACAAAGCAAATAATGTGTGAGTGCAGGTCTTCAAATTTAATCAATTAAATAAGTGACAACATGTATGTTACTGCCTCCCTTCCACGTACTGAAACTGTTTTGAAGATCTATGTACTTATAAGCATTTTGGGTTAAGAAACATCCAAGTAGCCTTTCTACAGAAACATGGATTTGGTGGTTAGTACAATCATAAAAGTGTGTGTGTGTCTCTATAATGTACATGTGCCTCTGTGTGTGTGTGTGTCTGCATAAGTGTGGAGGTCAGAACACATGCTCAGGCCTTGGTCTTTGACTTCCTCCATGATTGAGACAGGATTTTATTTGTTAGTTGCTGCTTTCCTATACATTTACCAGACTAGTGCTCTGCAAGCTTTTTGGGGATTCTCCTGTTTTATCTTTCATCCTGTTGAATGAGCACTTAGGTTTGAGATGCTGCATTTGCTACTTGTCTCTTCCAGTGATAAAAAATACCATAGTCAAAAGCAATTTAAAAAAGAAAGGCTTCGTTTTGGGCTTATGGTTCCTGAGGGGTAGAGTTTAGTATGGCAGGGAATGCATGGCAAAAGCCAGAGAAAGCTTGGAGGCAGAAACAGATGCTGGCCAATCACATGTCTATCCACATACAAGAAACAGGGAGTGATCAGGAAGTAGGACAATACAAGGCTGTAAATCCTCAAAGTCCACAGCTGTTAGTCTTTCGTTCAGTAAGGCTCTACCTCCTAAAAGTTTCAAATCTCCTGAAATGGCAGCACCAGCTGGGGACTAGATGTTCATATACATGTGTCTATGGGGAACATTTGTTGTTCAAACCCACATACATAATGCCTCACCCTGCTTTTTCATGGGTACTGGGGATCCAAAATCAGGTTCATACAATTGAATGGCAAGTATTTTACCCTCTGATCCATCTCCCCAGCCCTCTAGATAAGTGGAAAATGCAAGTGAAGAAGAATGTTTATGATGTTTTATATTAGAACACCTTTCTTCTTTAAAATCCTGTATTCGGATAAGTTCTAATGACCTTACACTGGGACAGTTGGATATTTATGCGTTTGCTAATTTGCTCAGAAAACTGGTGGCAGCATAAAGAGGCCAATGCCAATGCTGTTTGGCAACAAGAGCAATAAGAGTGGAAACTGAAGGAACACTGGGATAAATTTAGCATGCTTCATAGTAATTTAAGATAAATCAGATTAAAATAAGTCAATACCTAAAAATTGTAAGTGAACAAAAGGAAAACTGAGTTTAAATATGTATCATTTTGGTTGAAAATTACTTTGGTTTACAAGTCTGAAAAAATAATTTGTTTCCTAGTTTATATCTGGATCAATCACAGCCATGCATTTGGCTCTTTCTTTACATCTCTTCAGGCTTTAGAATTTACTGGCTCTTTTGAAAAGCTGTCACATACTTGTGACATAACTTCCAATTGCATATTTAATTTTTTTGTTTTTCCTAGAGTTATTAATATTTGGATGTTAGAGTCTTCCAAGCAAAAGAATTAACAGCATAGAGATCATGACCAAATCCAACTCTGAAGCTTTCTTTTTTCTATTTTCTTCTGAATGCTTTACTGAATGTGTAGGTTTTCATCTCTTACATTTGTAGTTCTGATCAATTCTAAGTTTGTTTTTACATAATATAAGGCAAAGATAAAACTTCATTCCTTTTTCATATAGCTTTCTGAATTCTTAAAATAGGGGTCAACATCTCTTTAAATATTTTCATAAACAATTTTGCATCTCCTGTCAAGGCTCCATCTGCTATAATTTGCATGATAAACTATCAGACAAAAAGTTTCCTTTGGTCTTTATTTCTTAGGTGAAAAACAACCATCTTTCTAGAACTGAATCATATCTTAATTTAGCAAATTATTCCTTTCTGCTTTTGTGTTGTTCATTGGATGGAGAATATGCTACTGAGGCCAGAACTGACCCTCCTGTATCAGACTTGTGGTTTAACATGTACCCCCTGCCTCACACTATAATTCTTATCATTGCTCTGTCTCTGGTTTATATCATTGAAATAACAAAAACATGTCTAAGTCTTGCTCCTTGGAAGGGAACAAAACTACTCAGTCTCATCAAGAGAAACCTTTAGGTAAAAATCAGTTCACACTATATAGATGTTTACGTTTTTAAAAGACTTCAATAGAATATATTACCAAGTGTCATGTTGCTATAATGAATGTAATCATTATGGAAGAATGTTGCTTTTCTTCTTTTTAGCATTAAGATTTTAATGATGAATAAAAAGATTATGCTAGTGATACATAATCATTAAGATTATTATATTTAGATAATTTTAATTCATTTTGATGCTTTGAAATCATTGAAATGTGTCTTTTACTTTCTAAGTAATCATTTTCTGTATTATGATTATCTTCCCCCAAAAAATCATCCCATTACAAATAGATTTAGAAAATTATGGTACTTGGAATTCTATCACCACCTCATTCACTGGAATTCTGTAGAGCTCTCGCTTGACAGAATTTGGCTGATTGCTTAAATATCAGATAAAGTAAATATAAAGTAAAATGCCATGCCACTAGTGAGATCACTTTAAACTCAGCATAAGAAAGTGTATCCTAAAAATGCAAAACTGGTCACAAACCATAGGAATCATTTCTCTGAACATTGTCTCCTGGAGAAGTTCTGCATTGATTCGAAGAAGCATATGTGGGTGAAGCCAGTCAGAAGATTAAGAAAGATATGCCTAGGCTAGGGGATTGGATCAGTGAAGAGTCTTCACTGCACAAATATGAGGTGTTTAGATCCCAGCATCTATGTAACAAGTCCTCCATGAACAGACATCTCCAGCTGACCAACTTTATAGGGAATGGGAATGAAGTTTATTTCTTTCTCTCTGCTCAGTCAGCCTCACCTCTGAGTTTTTATTGCTAATGATTTTTTTTCCTGATTATCTTCCACACTCTTCCTTTATTATCATCCTTCCCTGTACAGCTGGATTTTCATACTCCCAGGCCTACTCAGCCTTGCATTCCTACCAAGGTGCCATGTTTTTGAAAGATTAACTCAGAATAAACAAACCTTTAGCAATTTTTATGTTGTTATGTTATTTGTGTTGTGTCAATGAAGATGCTGCTCTATGACATGAAGTAAAATATACACTGTGTTCCAAAATAGTCTGTTTGCCCCGCCTATGCTTCCTATCTGGTTACTAGTCAATCAGCATTTTATTAAACCAATCTGAATGACGAATTTTTACAGCGTACAAGAGCATTCCCCAACAGCAGAGGTCCTTATGTTAGTTACTGTCGAAGGCTCTGTTGCTAATGTAGATGTCTATTGTCTGTTTTCATAGTGGATTTTATCTTCTTATTTGCTTAACTCCCATACGCTATACATTAACAATCACTATTAATCTAACCATGGTGTGTCCTGCATGAGACTATTCCTGTATTCCTACTGCTGAGGTGGTGAGATGACTCAGTGGGTGAAAAGTCTTGTCTTTACTGTTCTTTTTGGCTCGATCCTGAATTAGCTATCATTGAGATTTTGATTATGATTTCTTAAGCCGTGCTATCCTTGTTTCTCTGCTACATTTGTACACTGATGTTGATCTTTGTGACAACAGAGATGTGATCAGTGGTTGCCATGATTAATAACTGACCACAAATACATTGTCTCTGGAACATAAATAGTTCCTGCTTTATAATTTGTCCTGCCTTTCTTCCTTAAAGCCTATAATTAACAGCAAACCTAGCTAATCACAGCTTTTTTAATAAACCATGTTGCTTTGTACCTCTGTACTTTTGGCAATGGACTAAGAATGCTACTTAGTTCCCTGACATTTTAAAACATATTTTCAAAGGATCTATTGAGAAAAAGAATATAATTGCTTTGTGTGTTCCTAATAGCCTAAGACTACTTCCAACATTCTAAATCCCCAATAAAGCAAAGATCATCCGCCAAGCTTATCAGTTGGCATTTCCTACAATCTGCTTCCTAGGAAGCTGGACATTTAAGATGACAAGTGACATCTCTGCTATGGGGTTGGCCATCTTTGCTCATTTATATGCTAATTCAAATGGAAAGTAATATGATGTAATGATGATGATTATTCCAGAACATTGTGTTCCTAATACCTTTTTAATATGTAATTTAATATTGTAATTCAGGGACCAGCAGTAAAATTTGATGCCTTCTGTTTTGTAAATCTGTTGATAATATGCTTAAGGAACCAGTGTTAGAAATTGGCTTCTCAGCTGAAGGGACAGTGAAGACTTAAAATCTGTTCTGTCTCATTGCTCTTCTTAGTTATGCACATAAATGTTAGAAAAAGTGAAGTGACTATGTATAACATTAAAAAGAAATGACAAATAAACAATGCAGTTCAATGTGTAATTCTGCACACTCATACAGACCAAGGGGGTCAGTCATAAGTGAAAGAAATGCTGATTATAAACCTCCCTGAGACTGGTCTTTTGAAGAATGCTTTAATAAAAATCCACATCTAAAACATTAATGTGCTAATTTTTATTCAGTTATATTTTGTTTATTTAATTCTCTCCACTATGCAAAACGTGATTTTTATTATGATTTAAATAACACAAGCATCTATCTTAGTTAGACTTTGTATTTCTGTGATGAAACACTGCAATCAACAGCAACTTGAGGAGGAAAATGATTCATTTCTCTTACACTTCCATATCATAGTTAATCATTGAAGGCAGCTAGGACAGACACTCTAAAAGGGCAAAACCAGAAGGCAGGAGCTGATGCGGAGGTCATGGAGGAGTGCTGCTTACTGGATTTCTCCTCATGGCTTGCTTGACCTGTTTTCTTATAAAACCCAAGTGTAGCAGCCCAGGGATGGCACCACCCACAATAGGCTGGACCCTTTTGTATCAGTCACTAATTAAGAAAATGCCCTACAGGCTTGTCTATAACCTGGTAATATAGAGATATTTTCTCAGTTGAGGTTCCTGCCTCCAGATAATTCTAGCTTGTAGAAAGTTGACATATAACTTAGCCAGTCCAAGCTATACATTAAATATCCCACAATCCTGGAAAACCCTGTTGCTTTTGTGTTGATGTGATACCTTATTCCCTTTTTTTAGCTGTTTTTATTTTATAGTAAAATAGTATAAAAACAAATATACCTATTAATTCAGAATATCTTTACTTTTGTGTTTATCAAAATTTCAACATGCTTATGTTAGCAGGATTCTAAATGTAATGGTATCTCATCCTCTGGATATGTATTCAACTATCTGAAAGTAACTGAAGCATAAACTTTCTTGAACAGCCAAAAATCAATGATCAGAACATGTAGTATTCCCAAGACCTGACACTATCCTATGCTGCTTTATGAAGGAACCATTCACCCATCCCATTCTTGGGTTCCTTCTTATTCTACCTCATCCTACAGTCAGTGTAAGCTATAAAAGGACATTGACTATGCCACATATCTTGAAAGTCCTAAAAGTAACTACCAACAAACTATGCAAATGGTAGGCACAGTCTAAGTACTTAATAATTTATTGCATAAGATAGAAAAATAATTAGAAAAATATGATTGTGTTATAAGAGCCATGGTATCATATAATTAAGGAGCTGTTTAAAATGACTGAGGGTTAAGAAGAGAAAATATATGATCTAGATTGGAGTGTGTAGGGCAAATGATATGACAGCTCTGAAGAATATGAAAAGAAATCCATATAAGTTATAATTTATAAACAAAGTCACAGGATCTAAGAAATCTGTGAGCAATTCTTAGCCATCTTTTTAAACTTCATACAATGTTTTTAAGAATCCCCACAAAAGAAGAATCATCAGTTGTGGTGGTTCAAATAATAATGGCCCCCATAGGTTCACATATTTAAATGCTTATGGAGTAGCACTACTTGAAAAGATTAGGAGGTGTGGCCTTGCCAGAGGAAGTGTGTCACTAGGGGTGGACTTTGAGTTTTCAAAAGCCCAAGCCAGCTCCAGTGTCTCTCTCTTCCTGCTGTTTGTAGATTTGGATGTAGAACTCTTAGCTCCTTCTCCATCACCATGTCTGCCTCCATGCCTCCATGCTTCCTACCATGCTATTAATGGAAACCTTGGAACCTGTAAACAAACTACAATCAAAAGCTTTCCTTTTAAGAGTTGCCATGGTCATGGTATCTCTTCACAGCAATAGAACATTGATTAAGACATCAGTGATGTGTTTCTCCAGAAATGGGATAAAAGAGAGTCTACAAGAATAAAATTCTGGGCTCATGAGGTACTGGACACCCAAGAGTGTCCATTCCCAGCATTCAGGGTGGGACATTCATAAGTGCAAGGAACGTCACTGACATGAGAAGGATCAAACACTGGTTTCTGCATTTGAGAATTCCAACATATAAGTCACTCAGTCACATATCAGTTAGTAAAGAACCTCAGGACCATGCCTCAGGGAGTATTTAATCTCTCTGACATTTATGGATCATAAGTAGCTCAGTGTCATTTTGTAGGCCTGTTTGTTAGTTGCTTGAGTTTACTAAGGGTTATAAATGGGGTCTGTGGTGACAGTACTACTGTGTGTTTTACTCTGGGTCTGAACTATATCTTCTTTCACAAATGCAGAGGAATAAGCAAGCTAGTTTAACCAGACAAGTACAATTCTAACTTCATAATTAACAATATCCCATTGGTTTAAGCAAGTCACACAACAAAGCCTGGTGTCTGGTGTGGAAAGCACACACTTTTCACTGTGAAGCTACACAGGGTTTTATGGTATGCATAGGGGGAGGTGGTTCAACATCACTGTGGTTTTTAAAACACACAGATATAATGAGTCATGGCAAGGTATTTAAGCTCATAGTGTTAAGTCTCTTTCAATCAAGTTCAACCATGCCTCTATATGTAAGATTTCCCAAGAAATGCATTAAGTTTGAATCATTCTATAACTTAATTTTAGGAATATATTATTAAAGTAAAGATTTAGGAGGTAAATCTTATTTAAAAAATGATTATTTTTTGACCAGTAAAAATTTGCTTTATGTATGGTGATCCATATCTTAGTGCATATCCAATGTATTAACGTGTTTGTTGATGATGTCATCACTACAGAAGTCAAGAAGGCTTATAAATATTGAGTGTAAGATTGAGGACTCTTGGAGGGCAAGAATGAGACCTTTATGTTCACATAATGTGTTTCTGTAGATACTGGCTCAATATAAAGAATGAGCTAAAAGCCAATTTTATTAGAAGAAGTTAATGAATAAAAGCAGTTTAGCTTTGGAAAATGCAACATGGACAAGGAGAGATTAAACAGTCAATGTTTCCTACTGGACTTCATGTCACCAAGGCTGCCTGGCCTTTCTCAGTTCCTGTAAGTCTGTAATTAGGTTCTTTTCACAATGTTTTAGGGTATGTAGAAGAGGATAATATAAGTATTCACACTTTAAAATTACATTTTACTTATTTATTAAGTGTGGAAGTCAGAGGACAACTAACAGAAGTCATTTTTCTTCTCCCACAAGGAGTCAGAGCAATCAAGTTCATGTAGTCAGGCTTGGCAGTAACCATCTTTACCCACTGAGCCATCTTACCAACTCATAACCCGTTTCTTATGATGTAATCTATGTGTTCTAAGGCCTCACAAACTAGCTAATTTATTCACTATTTTAAGTTCATCATCTAGACCAGATATAATTAAGCCATTTGGATACTATTGAGGAAAAAAAATAATTTTCCTGAATTAGCCTCACATGTTAGAATAGAGGAAAGACTCAATTTAAATTTTAAAGGGTAAAAGAATAAATAAGTAAATATTTTAAGGTACAAATATTATAGTGAAATTTAAATACATTGAAATGCTGTAGCATGCCTGTATACTTACTTTTGATTTTGTGATTATAGAGGCATCTTAAGAACCTGATGTTTAACCTGGTAAAAGCATAACAGACAAGAAAGTATTTATTGTAGAATTCCTTATATGCAAATATTCTTAGCTTCACCAAAGACTACATCAGAGAGGTGGCTGACAGGAGACCAGTGGGAGCAGGAAGGTCTGATTCCAGAGGTGCCAGGAGTGTTTGCTGTGTGAATGAAGAGTGTTTTTTTTTTTTTTTTTTGCTTTGTTTTGTTTGTTAACAGTGAGAAGACATTGCAAAGAAGATGTAATTCTGTTTCCTGTATGGCTATGATCCTGGAAATACATTTTAAGATGAGGGGAGCAGTTTAGAGGAAGGTCATCATAATGTTCATTTGTGAGGGCTGGGAGTTGAGTAAAATGTGTAGATTCAGGATGCATGTCACATGATTTGCTGTTAAATCTGGCACAGGATGCCTGTGTTACAACTCAGTATTTGTGTACTTACTGAGCATGTGTGAGGTGCTAGGCACAGTCACCAGCACTATGAATAAGTATGTAAATCTGATGTGAGCGCTATGTGGAATATCCAGATTGACTCACAGACATTTGGACCACCAATGGGGCAGGTGGTGAGAGTATTCACTGGAAAAAAAAAGCAACTGGGAAACAGCAAGACAAGGAAAGGTTCTGCTGTTTGGTCTGATGAGCTTAGGATTCACTATGGAGGAATTACATTGTAGATAGTTTGATATTTAAGATCTGAATTTAATAAAACTAGAAACAAACTGTTATTAACATATATAGATGTTATTGGAAAGTCACAGTATTGAAGCAGGTCACAAAGACAGATGTTTTGCTGAGAAAACAGAAGTATCTAAAGAGCATTTCAGTGTTCTTCAATATTCAGAAATGTGATAGAACAGGGAGAGCTAACTGAAGAGACCAGGAAGAGATCAGTGATCTAAGACGAAAGGAAGTCTGCAGTCACATTGGCCGTAAGAAGCAAATATTCAAGAAATGCAAAATTCTGTCAACACTGCAGGAAAGCAAGAACAGAAATGTAGCTGTTAATTTGCACACATCACCAATCTCTGAGAGATTTCAAATTAGTGGGAGTAAGGAAGAGTTCACAGAGGAATTCATTCTAAATACATTTTCTTGTGGAAGGCACCATGAGAAACAGTTACTACCTCTCTCCATCCATCCATAGACACAAAGCCATCAGATAGTGAGGAGGTTGGAGAAGATGAAATCAGCTTCCTACAGAGAACACCACTGAAACAGAAGTATCAGCAGCCCAAGCACAGACAATGAATACTTCCTACCAAAATGGAAGTTGACAGAGTAAAATCTCCCACCTATCTATCAAACATCTTATCATCTGGTCAGCTGATACTTCTTACTGAAGCCGCCTGGAAACCAGAAATCAGTTAATTCAAATACTGCCCTCATAGATCAGCCTTCCAGATCACAAAATAGTAGGATTCATAGAAGAACCCAGGAGACAAATGGAGCAATGTCACTGTGGCCATTGGATTTGCCCATTAGCACTATTGTGGCTGACTTTCACTAGAAAAATATTAATGGATCAACTGAAAAAAATAATTAAGTTGAAATTTAATGCACAAGAAAATTTGAAATGAGGATGAAGGAAAGGACTTTGCAGTCATCTAAATGTGGCTGCAAAAGAGTCTGGAGATATGACAGGAGTGAGAATGTACTAGGGAAGTATTGCCATCTACTAAGGATTAAATTTTTGTTGAATATTTTTGGATAGGCCATAGTAGAAAATGTATGCTGCAAGGAATGACCTAGAAGTTAAGTGATAATACTTTAGAAGCTGAGGCCCTGGACATGATAACAAAGGGAAAGAACTTGAGATGAACAGATGAAGCAAAGAAGATGAAGTCATATTCAGTAAAGACAACTTTTGCCATCCATGTTCAATAGAGAGATAAGCAAAAGAAACACAGCTTTTTTATAGTTAAGAATTAAGTGCATCACAAACTTTTAAGGGGAGATACAAATATTGTTATTGAGAAGAAAAAAATGGGTCAATACATTAGAGGTATCTGTAAGAAGATATTCTGTATATGGCATATCTGAGTATGTGCCCATGCAGATTATGAGGTGGTAACAGAGAGGCACAGGTGAGGGGTTTATATTCTGTAACATCAGTGAACGTATTCATGATGGTGTGAGTGAAGAGGCTACAATGCAAGAAAGATGAAGATCTCTGAAATGGTCATCCATGTTGTTATAGATGTTGCACACAAATATTAAGCCAAAATAAACTTATCCTACCTAAGTTGCTTTTATCAGATATTTAGTTACAACAGCAGACATGGAACCAGGGCAATGAGGGTCAGACATCAAAAGAAACACTTGGGAGAGGAAGATTAGATCTGTTCAGGGGAGATGTGCAGGGTAGAAGAGGACTGCTCACAGGTACCTGAGAAGGACAAGAAAACAGGAAAGTGAGACTAGACAACCCACACCAATCTTTTGGGTACAAATGAGCTAATATTGGCTTTTTATACCGTATCTACATATTATAAAAAATGTACTATTTTTGAAAAGAATTTCAGTCCTTACAGTCATGACAGATACCCAAGAATAACTTCACGTGGGCCTAGAGCAATCAGGACACCTGGTAGAATGGTCCGAAGTTTCTCTGCTTTAGCCTTGTAGTTCAGTGTGATGCTTTGAAAACAGCCGATGGAGTCTGCTCCAGCCTTGCCCTCCGATGGTAATCATTTCTGATACCACCCAACTGTGCCCAGGTTTCACTTTTGGGCAGGGCTGCCAACTTTCCTGTGCTGTGCTCTGCCTCCTTGCTTGCAGTTCTAGGCAGGAACTGGGAGAATGATGCTGTCTTTGCTCTCTGCTTTCTGATAGCTTTACCTTCCAGGTGTGGAAGTGATTTCTTCAGTCTGAAGGAGGTCATGTGGCTCTGTGTTTGAAATCGCTGTGACACTTTCTGCCATTCCCTCCTCCCCTATCCCTTTGACCTTTCTCTTGCCCATGTGTTCTTACTCTTGAGCCTGCTATCTCTAGGATAGCATGTTTGCCTTTGCCATGGATGTAAAATCATGCACATAGATGCTTTGGAAGTTTCATGGCCATTACACCAGTTTCTTGGTAAGAGGTTTGCTATCTGGTCAAGATATCTTTAAAATGTATCTGCTGTACCTACCTAATTATTTCCCTGACTTACTCTACTTGATGGTACACAGAAATACGTTCTTATTCTGTGTTATTTCTTAAGGCAACTGTGTAACCAGAATATTTTTTAACTTGAATTATCCACTTATTTTGTCAACATTATCATATTATCTTTTCTTCAGAGTGAGACCTAATAAGGAGCATTATTGGAGAAGTAAGAACTCTAAGTAACTCCCCAATTCTTATCTCCTTATTAGATCAAGATAATTCTGCTTTAATGGAGATTTTCAGCTACCTAGTAGTTTATTTCAACTCATGGAGGTGAGATATTCATTCATTGTCACACAAATGAACATTGCTTTCACATTAAGTAAAATAGAAGTTGATGTAATCTAATCCCCAAAGCACATCTATTATACAATCATGCTTAAAAAATAAAACATAACATATTTTTGCTATGATCAGAATAGAAGCTTTTGTATGTCTTTTTTTTTTACTAATGTGTTAATCATTATTATAGCCATTTATAATAGTTTACAGTGAACAGAGAGTGCAGGACAAAGAAATCATATCAGTCTACTCAAAAGGGCCTATGAGGACTGTGGCATCTCACTTATCTGGTGAAGTCATTTAACTTACTGGGTCATTTTTCCTGTTACAGTTTATTAATACTATTAACATGTTCATGACTGTAGAAAGTACGAGTCAAAACTACAAAGAAACTTGGATAACATATTACATCAATGTGTTGGAAGATGGCTATTGTTCTATAAGAATGTCAGGATTTCTATTTATTTCACCAATTCTAAATGAGACTTTCTCATATTCCTTGAATGTTAAGGAAGAGAAATACAATCCAAATTATCTCCTTAATGGTTGATTTTCTGTGAATGATGACATGAGATTTACATATTTTAGTTTTTACCTGACCTTTTCATATTAACCAGAATCTTTGCTCACAATAAATAGCTACTTAGTCATCTAGAAAATCAAATTTAGTTGGGCCAAATATTTTGTAATAAAACTGTCTCATAAACTAAAGTGGCCACTGAAAAGCATATTCATGAAAAGAACTATGAGTATCATTTGAGACATTATTCCCATGGAAATCAATGGAACTTAGAGAGATAATTATTTTATTTATTTATTTATTTATTTATTTATTTATTTATTTATTTATTTATTTAAAAAAAACCCTTTAGTCACTAGATCTAGTCAGCATCCTTCACTGAGCCCTTTAATGGTGGGTCTCAGCTCTGATTATCACCATCAGAAAGAAGATGCTGTCACCACCTCAGCCTTACAAGATAACAGTGATGCTCTGGGATCTGTTTGTTAGGCACATCTAGCATGTTTCAATATAAGGGATATTGATGCTGAAAATCAATAGTCTGCCTTTTACATAGTATTGCCTCTATAAAAACAAACAAATTATTATCTACTTGTGAACTACTTCATGGGCTCTCTCTCTCCAGAAGCAAATGTGTAATGATGTCAACATTTAGTAAATGAACATAAAATTATCCTTTAGTTTTTGAGAAAAATAAGTAGCTTCTAGACACACTTTCATATAATAAAGCATTCTAAGCAGGGAAAGCTATCATGGTTTCTTTGAAGATAAGATGCAAGCTGAATAAATAGTAGATATTGATTTTAAATAGCTGTCTACCTTGAAGTTTATTCACATAAATTGCCTTGCCCAAATCTTGTTTATTCTCCCATCCTTAGCCACATATGTAAGTGCCAACATGGGTCATTAATAACTGACCAAAGTAAGCAGACATTTTCAAATAGAATCTCGGCAGCCAATTTAACTAATATATGTGTACTGAGCTGTGTTTAGAAGATTTAACTTGATGTGTACAAACAATATCAAGATGATATAGAATAAAAAAGACTCTTGGGATTGTGGATGCCAAAGCTACTATTGGGCTCTCATATATGAATATATAGATGTTTGTGTAGTGTATGTAGGTAAATAGTAATAAATAAAATATGAATCCTTTTGTGAAAATGGAATTTAAAATATTAAATTAATTTTAAATATTTCTCTACAACTTGCTAATTTCATATTTTAACCACTCATGGCATCTCCGTGTTTATCCATTTCTGTAACATCTGACACAGTCTTTTAATGATCATCTTCTACGATTCTTATTATTATCCAAAATATCTAATGTGGTGTAATAAACAACAGAGCAGGAAATCTAGCAATGTTGATCCCCAAAGCTCAAAAAATTACAGGTGTTAGTATGTTTGTCAGCAGATGTCAAGACCCTAACCAGTACTCATAGGGAGCACTACAGTTCAGTTCGTGAGAGAATATGAAGTAATAATAACTGCAGTCTGTAGTTAGAGTTTTCCTGCCTGGCCCAGAGTCAGGACAAATCTCTCTCACCCGCCAGGCCCATAGACGCTCAGACCCAACCAAGTAAACACACAGAAAATTATATTGCTTACAAACTGTATGGCGTGGCAGGCTTCTTGTTATCTAGTTCTTCTATCTTAAATTAACCCATTTCTATTAATCTATACTTTGCCACGTGGCTCGTGCTTACTATTACCTTACATCTTCCTTGCCATGGTCAAGGATGGCAGAATCTCTCTCCATTCTTTTACCTCCCAGAATTCTCTTCTCTCTTGTCCCGCCTATACTTCCTGGCTGGCCACTGGCCAATCAGAATTTTATTTACACAGAGCAATATCCACAGCAGCAGCCAGATAGCAGAGGATCTGGTATTACTGTTTACTGCAGTAAGCTTTCAGAAACTCAAGAGGAAAACCCAAGACTGAAGGGGTAAGAGGCAAAGTAGGAAAAATACCGGGGTTACAGAGCAGGGAATAATCCTGACAAAGATAATTTGCATTCATCATCTCCCTCCGCTAGAATACACTTCTCTTGTTTGATTGACTCTCTTGTTCATCCTTTATAATCTTCCCTTATTGGAGGCTCCCTGGACTCTACAAGCTAAATTAGGTTTCTCTTATGTGATCCATTAGCTCTTGATGCATAACAAACCCCAAACTGAGCGTGCTCAACAAATACTACTCATTGCACTCATTGTTCTATGAGTTCCAGTTTTGCTGAGACTCAGCTGTGTTATTCTTCTGCTTGTCCCTGCCAGGCTCCCTCTTATCTCAGCTCTGCAATAACTCATCATTCTATGCTCAGCCTGTGCTTTATCTTGATCCTGATTGTTCCTGAATGATCTCATTTACCTATCTGGAGTTGACTGTGAAATGGGTAATTTCAAGTCCCTTGTGCAATCTCCCATTCTCCAGGAAGTAATCTAGCAGTATCCAGGGTTTTCTGGTAGTTTCAATTTTAAGTAAACTTCATTGCACAAATAATTTTAAATTTCATGTATTATATTTTTCTGAGGGTCTATTGACACACATCATCTCCCCAACTTACATCTTCAATAGGATAATTTGCAGTACCATATTTCAAGATTATGAATGGAGTCAGAGAAAATATTTGTGGATATTTTCAAAACATACTAAGGATCTTCTCATAGTTCTAGATTTCTCAAGGCATATGATATTTATATCATCTATTTGTTTCCTCAGTTTTAAATTCCATTATTTCTACATATAAGACCTCAACTATTCTACAAATAGAGACTACATCTATTGTTCATGCATTCTAATTTAACTGCTAAGCTCACATTCTGCCTGACAGCTGGTGCTTCATTATTAGTTATTGATACACAAATGCATGAATCAAAACCAGGGCATAAAATTGGGGTTTGAATTATAGCTATGGTAACCCATAATATCAGAATACAACTCACAAATGCTTGAAAATGTTCCTTTTGATTGTTTTTTAGTTTATGTAGGAGAAGGCTATTTCATTCTTGGTGAATCTGCTTACAATTTGGTTATAGTTGGGGGTGAGCACCATCTGAGAGTAATGGAATGCAGAACACATGACAACAGCTTTATATACCCTCTACAAATGACACAATTTGATGATATCCCTTCTCCAACTCAAAATTGTATAGACTGAAAATACTCATATTAGCTTCTTTTGTTAAAGACTTTATTGGGGGACAAATTTTTGAAATTTATATTATTGTTTTGATTTCAAAATTTCACATACACATGCCTTGCATACTGACTCTCTCATCCCTCATCCCTGCACACCCTCCTATCCTACCATGAATTTCTCTACCAAATTCATGATTATTGGTTTTGTTTTGTGACCTACCAGTATTATTCATGACCATCAATGTGACCCTGGGTTGAAGCTATTCATCAAAGCTATACACAACTAAAGAGAGTAATTCTCCTTCTCTGAGAATCTATTGATAACCAATAACTCCAAAGTAATGGGTGGGAGCCACATAGGTCCCTCCTCCTTCCTTGGCTTATTGTTGACAGGGCTGGTCTTGTTGGTTCCCAGTGAAGATAATGACAATGATGTAGATTAGTAATTACAGTAGTTGAGTTGAGTCTAGTGTCTTTAATGTCTGTTTTTATATTATAAAAATAATCACTTTTATTTCAAAATCAGACTGAGACATACAGTTTTGTTTGTAATAATTAAACTGACTAAATTTCCCAATTTTTAAGCAATTGAGAATTTTATGCTGTGCAATTTTAACAAATGTTGAGCATTTACTTTCACATCAATAATCAGATTCAAATGGTGACAAGTTTCTCACCTGGGCATATGCTTCTGTAAGAACTCATATATGGGGACTAATGAAATGGATCAGTGGTTTAAGTGTACTAATTGCACAGTCATGAGGGCTAATGTTCAGATGCCAGCACACATATAACAAGCCAAATGTTCCCCTACACAGCTGTAAGCAGAGTCTCAAATGTGCCATATACTGTGTATTATTCGGTTTTGTTGGCTTGTTGCAGTCAAGAAACATGAGCTTCTGGTTCAAGGAGAGACCCTGTCTCAAAGAAACAGGCAGATAGTGGTAAAGAAAGGCACCTGATATCTGCTTGTCACCTCTTCATTGATGTGTAAGTGGGTACATCTGCACATACAAAGCCATAAATAGATAAATATATAAATAAATCGATCTTCAAAATGAATATTATTCAAAATGACAACAGTAATTCTGGTTACCAATTCAGATGGTGCATCTGCTCAGATGAAGAACCAGGTATGTTTCTGTTCCTGTGATACCTGAAACACTTTATCCAGCATGAACATGAATATTAGTTAAAATTTCCTTTGTCATCAGATAATTTATTATCATATATTAACATATATTAGAGTAATGGTTTATATATACATATATATGTGTGTGTGTGTATATATATGTGTGTGTGTATGTGTGTGTGTGTGTGTGTGTGTGTGTGTGTGTGTGTGTATGTGTGTGTGTATTTTTTTGAAACAAGGTTTCTCTGTGCAGTCCCAGTTGTCCTGGATTTTGACATGTAGATCAGGCTGGACTCAAACACACAGAGATATGCCTGCCTCTGCTTCCCATGTGCTGGGATTAAAGGCATACGCTATGATACCTAGCTATAATTTTAATCTTAAAATATAAAACTTAAATTACCAATATTTTTATCAAAGGTCTTCTGGCTATATTAGAGTCAACTTTTGATAGCCTTAATAATGACATTTATTTAAAATATTTTTAGGAGTTGCAATCTTGATTTCTTCTCTTTGGTTTTATTCTGAGAAACAATTCCTGTTTATAGACTAACTTGTCTTAATTGAAAAGTTTTAACTATCTTTTTCTTATACTTCTGTTTGGATGTAAATATAACATCTTATTTGCCAACTATGAAAGTAAATTTTTGAGAGGTCAAACAGAAATTTCAAGCTCTCCAAATGAAACAATCTGAAAATATAAATCACTTCCATTATTGTTCAATTAATGTGTTTCCCCTAGTTGATGCTATATTTTAAAATGTAGAGATATTATTAAATACTGTTATTGAATTATTTTTCAAGACAAAATTAATACATTTAATGGGCATGAACTATGAAGATAAATGCTTGAAATATGTTTTACCCTGGCTTTCAATTAACCAGACAATGAAATTATGTAGTGTGGAAGAGATATATGCTTAACCTTAAGTACTCATAACCTTTAACAATTTCCATGCTATAAAAATCCAAACTCCACATCTTATCTGAGATTAGGCAGTCTGTTAACTGTGAGCAACTATGAATCAAATACAATTACAAATTACCTATTTCCAATTTTCAGCGGTATAGAATAAACTGTCCTACTCCATCAGAGAAGAATCAGGCATAGCAAAGAATGATCAGACTAAAGCAAGACATTTACCACATCCTATGGTTTCATGTCTGGTATCTGGATCTAGTGATGGAATTGATTAAACTCTGAAGAACCAAGATATTTGCACTTCTTTAACTCTACCACTTACACCGCACATACCTTTCCCCTCTGATAGCTGCACTCCATGCCCATAACTCCACTTAGCAGATGTCTCAACAGTCCAAGTATCTCCCACATACCAGAGTCTCCACTACAGCCTGAGCTTCCCTTTCAGAGCACCACACAAGGCCTCCTTGCAGGACCTCTAACGCTGCAATACATTGGCCTCAGCCACTCTAAAAACAACAGAGCAAAACTCCATTACTTACTGAATCTTCTGTCTTTCACACCTCCAAAACAAACACACATTGATGATACTGCCAGATTCTTCTACCACATCCAAGTAGAGTGTAATTAACTTGGAAAGCAGTCACAAAATTATTTTGTTTGGCTTTGTAGAAACAGTGTTCTAGGTGTCTGCATTTGAGGAGGAGCAAACCTCTGAATTATCTGTTCATTGCTCCCCACTTTCATATAAATTTGTGTCTTTATATGTGATGCCCATGGGGTTAGAATTTTGCCTTCAGGGTACCTATATTGTTATTCAAGTGTCAAGAGTCAAGTTTCTCCTTAATGGTGTTGATTTCTTCAACAGTTACAGCTGCTGTCCTCTATATTCAGTATCACAAATTTAAGGTTGATCACATACATTTCTTCTGTCAGGAAAATTAATTCATTATTTTTAAATTTATTATGACTCAAGTCCTTGGGACACAGGAAAGATGAAGCCAGCTTCTTTTTCAAAATGTCACATTGATGTCTCTCAGCCTAGCTCTTGAGAGATATTATTCCCGTCTGAGACTGCATAAGTTGACATCCACACAACAGTTCCCTCATCACCCTCATCTTCTAAACTCTCACCTCAACTCATTGTATTCTGAATTCAGAATCTGAGGACTTTCGTTCTGAAGAATAGTTTCAAAGGCCTAAGGACAAAGCCATCAGGTTGGTGGTAGGCGTGGCCTACTTCTTAGTCCTGGGTTTGTCTTAGTTTCCTTTTTGTTGTTGTGATGAAGTTCTATGAAAAAGACAACTTAAGAGAAAAAAGGATTAATTTGGCTCACAATTACAGAGTACAAGCCATTGCAGGGAGGAACTCAAGGAAGTAGATGGTGGAAATGACTAGTTACATTACATCTTCAATCAAGAAATGAAGAACAGTAAGTCTAAGTGCAGATTGCTAGTCAGGTCTCTTACTCCACATGTATAGTCTAGGGTAATGGCCAGGGAAGTAAGCCACTCACAGTGAAGGAGTTTCCCATCCCAGTTATTGCAATCAATATAACCCCCACAGTTATGCCCAGAGGCTCATCTCCCTGTGATTCTAGATTCTACAAGGTTGATAATTATCACTATTCATCACAACAAAAGGTGAGGCTGAATCTGAGTTTGGAATAAAAGGAAAGGATAAAAAAAAAAATACATCCAATATGCCTGACAAAAGCAGGATTAAAAATTCTAGTTCAAATAAATGAGTCAAGATACTTCACTATTGCTGCTGAGCTGAGCTAGTCAGGAGAAGGTTAGCCCTTTTGCATACAGGAGGTAAGAATATGGAGAAAAGCTATCTTTATTCATCAAAAGTGAGCAAAAGCAAACTTGACAATTGTGTTCCTGTGGGTGTGTTAAATGATAAAGACCTAGAGCAAGAACAAGAGGTCAGATTGAGTTTAGAGAGGGAAAGAAGCATGCAATTTTGCAGAGCTTCTAAGTGAGCTAAGAGTTAGGGTTGTAAGAAGCCAATAGAGAGTTTCCCTGTGGTAAAATTTATCTATATTCTGCAAAGAGAAAGTTACTTCTGGTGTGAAAATAGATTTCTAAAAGATAAAATTATAGCAACATGACTCAATTCAAAACAAGATTTGACGTATTACTCACCCTCAGTAATCATTTTAGTGTTTAGGTCAAAGTTTGATTTAGTATAGTTAGCAAGTCCTTTTTACTCCTACTGTATGAAGGATACCACATCTCTGCAAAGAAAACGCAGCCCAAAGGAAGCAAAATGAGACCATCTATGTCACATAGCAAGAAATATCAGGAGACCAAATGAGTATCAGACAGCACCAAAATATGTATTGTTTGCAAATATGGTGATTCCAAACAGATTATATCCTCTTTGCTTCCTATTCAGAAGGTACATAAAATATTTACATTCAAAATTTCATGTGGTCTACTTTATAGCCACAGCCTAAGACTTTGTATATTTTTCCTAGTATAAAATACAAAAAAAAAATTATTATTAACCTTTCCAATCTTGGAGCAGAGGATTTAAATGAAATTGTTTATGTCTTTAAAAAATTAGTGACAAATCCAAATTCATTTTTTTTTTTTTGGTCATCTTTGTGGCTTCTGTAAATTATCTAAGCCTACTAATTCTGTTTTTATTCATCTATGGAACTGAAATAATGATGATCTCATATACTTCATAAGATTATTATAGAAAACAAATAATATTATTGTTTTTAAAGTGCTAGAGTGATGTGTAAGCAATAAATGGTGTTCCCGAGTTTTGTTTAATATAAATATTCAAAGAGCAGGTAACAGACGGGCAACCCAAAATTTATACAACTTTGGTTTTCTAAAGTGTTCTTACGTTTCTGTAAATGTCAAAGTATTTTAAGTGTTCTTACTTAAAGATGATTTTCAACAAAATCCCATGCCCTTTTCACACACACACACACACACACAGACACACACACACACACACACACACACACACACACACACACACACATTCTCTCTCTCTCCACATATTTTGGAAAGTCATGATTTAGTATTGCTGTGGAATGAAAAGATTGCTTTTTGAATGTTGATTGTTTTGTTTTGTTTTGTTTTGTTTTTCAAGACAGGGTTTCTCTGTGTAGTTTTGGTGCCTGTCCTGGAGCTCACTCTGTAGACCAGGCTGGCCTCGAACTCATAGAGATTCACCTGGCTCTGCTTCCCGAGTGCTGGGATTAAAGGCTTGCGCCACCACTGCCTGCTTTTTGAATATTGAAATGATGGCAGAAATCATCTACCTTTTAGATATTCTGTATTAAATATGATTTATCTGGGATTGCTTTACTTAATATAGTTAAAAATATAATGACAAAATACAGGTAAGTAGCTACTGTTCCCATTTATCATTCTCAGTCCATTAAAGCCAGAAACAGTATAGCCTAGAAGCAGACACCAGGGTACCCCTTCACTCTGCCTCTATTCTTTATCCAGTCAGTGGATTATGATCTAATATCACAATTCATTCTGAAGTTAAATATGGGTCACATTTAGCTAGTATAACATTCCATAAGTTAACCTGCATCCTATGCTTATGGAATCCATCATTCATTGAGAAGTTCTTCAGTTACTTCAGTCACAAGATTGCTTAGATATCCTTTCTCTACTTCAGTATTAGGACCAGTCACTTATCAGAAAAGAATGAGTAGTTTATTGATTGTTTATAGAACATCTCCAGAAACAAAGACCTAGGCTGATCTAGCGCTCAGTGCACCTGTATGGATTCATACCATTGCTGTTGTAAATACATGGCTTAATCTCTCACCTCTCTGTCTGTCTCCCATACACATGCTCTCTAGGCATGCATACATATATACATACATGTCCATCCTCAATTCTCTGTCAAAATTATTATATTATTATATTGTAAGATATAAGGTCCCTTCCCGTATGCTTCAAATGCCAGTACATTACCTCTTCCCCATTCTGGGTTTGTGTTTTCATTCTCCACCAAAGAATAATCCAAATCACCTATCATCAACTCAGAAAATTGCCTGTTCAGATTTTCCACTTAGTTTATGTCATGAGCATGCCAGGCCCTCTTGCCACTCCATGAAGAAGTATGCCTCACTGGGACACTCACCAGGGCACCTCTGTGCTGTCTCCATTGATATTTTGGAGCCAAATTCAAATAATAGACTTACAATAATGGCTGTCACAGAGATGTCTCTGAAACCCTATTACCAAGCTACCACATTCACATATTAGGCCTGGACTTTTCAATGACTTTTGAATGGAATAAAGAAATAAAAGAAGAGATGAGGAAGAAAAGAAGGAAGGAAGGAAGGAAGGAAGGAACAAAGGAAGGAAAGAAGGAAAGAAGGGAGGAAGGGAGGAAGAGAGGAATAAAAGAAAAGAAGGAACAATATATGATTCCTGCATATTGTCAGTTATAAAAACTGTTAAAAAAGTCTAGTAAAAAAATTACTTAAAGATGCATTTATAACAGTTAAAATCACATAAATTTTATTTAAATTCCCAACTAAAAATTAACAAATGAACAATATTTTTAGTTAGTTTAGGTATTCATGATTGATTGGCCCTGCTGGTCTTTTGCTGACTTAAAAAATTTTTTTTGATCTATTTTAAATTCTTTTTCCAAAGAAGTTTATGTTTTTTTCCATGTATTTTTATTTTTCCTAATTTATTGAAAATAGCTTATTTCCTCATATAATATATCCTGATTACACTTTCCCCTCCCTCTATCCTCTCAGTTTATTTTCTCTTCCCTTCCATCCAGATCTACTCATTTTCTGTCACTCTTTAGAAAAGAACAAACTTTCAAGAGAAAATAACAAAACATAACAAAATAAAATATATGACAAAACAGAAACAATCGCATTGATGTTGAACAAGGCAAACCAATAAAAGGAAAAGAACCCAAGGAAAGGCACAAGAGTCAGAAACTCACTCATTGTTATACTCTGGAGTCCCATAAAAATACTAAACTGAAAGATATAATACATACATCAAGGAACTATGCAGACCATTGTAGGCCCTGTGCATGCTGCTTCAGTCTCTGTGATTTCATGAGCTTTGTGCATGTTGATTTAGAGGGAATTGTTCTCCTGGTGTATCCTACCACTCTGGCTTTTTATTTCGGCATCCTCTTCAGGAGATTCATTGAGCTATGAGGGGAGGGATTTAATGAAGACATTGTATATGTGATGTGTTCCCAAGATATCTCTCTCTCTCTCTCTCTCTCTCTCTCTCTCTCTCTCTCTCTCTGTCTCTCTCTCTCTCTGTAATATCTAGATATGGGTCCCTATATGTGTTTCCATTTGTTGCAGTATGAAATTTATCTGATGATAGCAAAATAAGGCACTGGTCTATGAGTATAGCAGAATATCATTGGGGTCATTCTATCACTCCTTTTTTTCACAATAGTATTTGATTTTACTGTAACTCTCTGGGCTACCTAATCCTGAATTCTTGGTCACTCAAGTCTTGTATGGATTCCATCTCAAGGAGTGGGTCTTAAGTTAAATCAAATGTTGCTTGGTTACTCTTACAAGCTTTATGCCACCATTGCCCTAGCATACTTACAGGCAGGACAGCATTGTAGATTAAGGGTTTGGTGACAGTGTTGGTGTCTATATTTTTCTTTTTGTAGACTATAGAGTGCATTCCTGTACCAAAGACACTAGAAATTAGAGGTAAAGGCTCTATGTAGACACCAGGTCAACATCTGCATATTCAATCACTAGTCAGGGTATAGTCTTCAGAAATGGTGTCATGTTGTCAGTTTACAGAATATAACCTACTTCTTGGAAACAGTCAGGAATCTGAGGGAAGGTTTCCAAAGACTCCTTTGTCCAACAAGTCAATTGTATATAAGCAAGTTGGAGTATGGGAAGCTTCCTTTGTTGACAAGAAATGACCAGTTGAGAACCCATTCTTTGGAGACTTCATTAGAATCTTCTTCATATAATTTAGTTTCCACTGCACTAGATTTCCATACCTCCCCTCAAATGCCCCTCAATTCTCATTGTCTTTCACCAGATTCCCTCTCTCCTCCCCATCTACCCTCCCACTTCCTATCTCATATTCCTGTTCCCATCTCTCCCACCCCCATTTCACCCATAAAATCCTTTCTATTTACTCCTCTCAGAGATATCCCTTAGGTATAAAATTATCCTCCTCTAGTTATTTTCTCTATACCTAGCATCTTTGGATCTATGGATTGCAGCTTGTTTATCATTCCTTTGAAGGTTAACATGCAAATATAAACAAATAAATAGCATATTTATTTTTCAGGGTCTGAGGTACCTCACTCTGGATAATTTTTTTTCTAATTTTATTCATTTGCCTATAAATTTCATGATGCCATTTTATTAAACAGCTGAGAAAAACTCTATTTTATAAATGTACTACATTTTCATTATCTATTTTTCTGTTGAGGAACACGGGGTTGTTTCCAATTTCTGACTATAATGAATACATCAGAAATGAACATAATTGATGAAGTTTCATTGTGGTATCATGAAGCATCCTTTGGGTATATACCCAAGAGTGATATAGCTGGATCTTTAGGTAAATTCATCTCCATCTTTCTGAGAAATCATCACACTGATTTACATAGTGGCTATACAAGTTTTCACTCACACTAGGATGAGTATTCTCTTATTCTAAATTCTTGCCTACATAAGTTATCACTTGTGTTATTGATCTTAGCTAATCTGACAGGTGTAAGATGAAATCCCAAAATAATATCAAGTTGCATGCCCCTAATGATTAAAAAGTTAAACATTTATTTCTTTAAGTGTTTCTCAGCCATTTGAGTTTCCTCTACTGAGAATTCTCTGTTTAGATCAGAATCCCATTTTTAAATTTCATTATTTTCATATCTAGTTTCATGAATTCTTAAATATTTTATATAGTATCCCTCTGTAGGATGTGGAAGTGCTAAAAAATAATTTCCATTTCTGTAGGTTCCCACACTGTGTTCTTACTCTTACACAAGATTTTCAGTTTTATGAGGTACTGCTAAGGAATAATCCTTCTATATACTGTGTAAATTATGCCATGATTGGTTTAACAAAGAATCTGACTGACCAGTAGCTGGACAGGATAAGGTTATGTGGGAAAACCAGACTAAAGACACTGGGAAGAAAAAGGGCAGAGTCAGAGGAGTTGCCAGAGAAACATGGATAGGAAACAGGAGGTGCAGGATAAAAGAGAGGGAATGCCATGTGGCAGAATGTAGATAAGAGTAGGTTAATCTAAGTTATACAAGTTACCTAGTAACAAGCCTGAGCTATTGACTGAGCATTTATAATCAATATTGAGTCTTCATATTGATTATTTGGGAACTGATGGGCTGGTAAGAAAAGTGTACCTACAAGGTAACATTTATGAAGGGTTAATCTTACTGCCTACACTAACAGTGTTCTGTTCAGAAGTTTTCTCGTGCCAATTCAAGGTTATTTCCCACTTTCTCTTATATCAGGTACAATGTATCTTATTTTATGTTGAGGGTTTTTTTTAACCCATTTGGAGTTAAGTTTTGTGCAGGTTAATAAATATGGATCTATCTTCCTTCTACATACAGACATTCAGTTCGCCTAGCACCACTTGATAAAGATGCTGCCCTTTTTTGACATATATTTTTGGCCTCTTTTAAAAAATCAAATGTTCATAAGGTGTGTGGATTTATGTCTCAGTCTTCAATTCAATTCCATTGCTCAACATGTCTGTTTGGAAGCTAATACCTTGCTGTTTTTATTACTATAGCTTTGTAGTATATTGTGAAATTGGCAATAGTAATACCTCCAAGAGTTCTTTTATTGCTCAGGCTTCTTTTAACTATCATGGGTTTTTGTATTTTTATATGAAGTTGAAGATTGTTCTTTCATTATCTGTAAAGAACTGTATTGGAATTTTGATTGGGAATGTACTGAATCTATAGATTGCTTTTGGTAAGGTGGCCATTTTTACTATGTTACTCCTACCATCCATGAGCATGGGAAGTTTTTTCTTTTGTTTTGTTTTTGTCATTGAATATCTCTTCAATTTCTTTCTATAAAGACTTGAAGTTTTAATCATACAAGTCTATCACTTTCTTCATTAGAGTTTTCCCAAGATGTGTTACATAGTTAAATGCTATTTATAAAAGTTGTTGTTTCCTTGAAATTTTTCTCAATCTCTATGTTATGTGTATATATATAGGAGGGCTAGTAAATTTTTATTTCAACTACTTTACTGAAAGAATTTTTCAGCTGTACAATTTCACCACTACAATTTTTGGGTCACTTATGTATACTATTATATTGTCAGCAAATAAATATGCTCTGTCTTCTTCCATTCCAATTTGTATCCCCTTGATCTCCTTCAGGTGTCTTATTGGTCTGCCTAAAACTTCAAGTACTGTATTGAATGGGAATGGGGAGAGTGAACAACCTTGTCTTGTTCATGACTTTAGTGCAATTTCTCACCATTTAAGTTTATTTTGGCCATGGACTTGCTCTTATCTGCCTTTATCAAGTAGAGATATATCTTTGTATTCCTAATATTTCCAGGACTTTTATCATGAATGGGTGCTGTATTTTCTCATAAGCCTTTTCTGCATCTACTGAGATGATTGTGTCATTTTTGTCTTTCAGTTTGTTTATATGATTAATTACACTTATTGATTTTTGTATATTGTACCTTCCTTGTGTCTCTGGAATGAAGCTCTACTTGATTACAGTGGATGATATTTTGATGTGTTCTTGCATTCAGTTTGCAAGTATTCTATGGAATATTTTTTGAAACTATATTCATAACAGGAAATAGTCTAGTATTCTCTTTTGTCATTGAGTCTCAATGTGGTTTTGATATCAGGGAAACTGTGGCTTAATAAAATGAATTGGGAAATGTTTCTTCTGTTTTTATTTTGTGGAATAATTTGAGGTATACTTGAGTTAACTCAACTTTGAAAATCTGGTAGAATTCTGTGCTGAAACTAACTGATCCTGGGCATTTTCTTGGTTGGGAGACTTTTAATGAACACTTCTATTTCACTAGTGCTTATAGGTCTATTTAAATTACTTATCTGATCTTGATTTAACTTTGGTATATGGTAGCTATCAAGAAAACTATCAATTTATTTTAGGTATTCCAATTTGGAATAGTATAAGTCTTTAAAGTATACCATTATCATTCTCTGGATTTCCTCAGTATCTGTTGTTATGTTGCCCTTTGCAAATTTGGTTATTATTAATTTGGATATTGTCCTTCTGCTTATCAGTGAATTTGGCTAAGGGTTTGTCATTATCATTGAATTTCTCAAAGAATCAATTCTTTTTTATGTTGTTTTTTGTATTATTCTCTTTGTTTCTATATTATTAATTTCAGCCCTGAATTTGATCATTTTTTTTCTCTCTAATCCTTTTGTGTGTGATTTATTCTTTTTGTCTTAGGGCTCTCAGGTGTGGTTTTAAGTTGCTAGTATAAGATCTCTCCAGTTTATTTTTTATGTTGTTGCTCAGTGCTATGAGCTTACCTTTCAAAATAGTCTTCATTGTATCTCATAAGTTTGTGTATGCCATGTATTCATTTTCATTCTATTGTAGAAAGTATTCAATTTCTTTTTTTATATATCTTGACTCATTTTTCATTCAGTACAGAGTTGTTCAGTTTTTATCAGTTTGTTAACTTTCTGTTGTTTCTCCCATTTATCCAGCTTTAATCCATGGTAGTCTTATTGGATGCAGGAAGTTAGTTTCATTTTCTTGAATCTGTGGGTACTTGTTTTGTTTTCAAAGAATGTCATCAATTTTGAAAAAAAAATCCATGAAGTGCAAAAAGGAAAGTATAATCCATTGTGTTTGAGTGAAATGATCTTTAAATATCTATTAGGTTAATTTGGTTTATAACTTCAGTTATCTCCAGTTTTTCGCTGTGAGTTTTTGTCTCAATGAATTATCAATTGGTGAGAGTGGGGTAGTGAAGTCTCCTACTATCATTGTGTGTGGTAAAATATGATATTTACCCCTTAGTACTATTTCTATTACTAACTTGAGTGCCCTTGTGTCTGAGGAACAGATGTTAAGACATGAAATGTCATCTTGATGGATTTTTTTCTATGATGAGTATATAGTGTCCTTCCTACCACTTCTGATTAGTTTTGAGTTGAAGTCTATTTTTTCTTTTAGATATTAAAATGCCTAAATGAGCTTGCTTTTAAGTCTATTTGCTTGGAATGTTGTATTCCCACCAACCCCTTAATCTGAGGTAATGTCCATCATTGGTATTGAGGTGTGTTTCCTGGATGCAGCAAAAGGATGGATCCTGTTTTCCCAACTATTCTGTTAGTCTGTTTCCTTTCATTGGGGAACTGAAACCATTGATTTTGACAAATATCAATAACCAACAATTGATGCTTTCTGATATTTTGTTGTTGAAGGTGGTGGTGGTGATGGTGATGGTGTGTGTGTGTGTGTGTGTGTGTGTGTGTGTGTGTGTGTGTGTGTTTCCCTTTTTTTGAATTGGTGATCTGAGATTATTTATTCCCTATGTTTTCATCTTTGTAGTTACCATCTTATTGGTTGGAGTTTTTCATCTAATATTGTTATAGGGCTGTATTATTTATAAATATTTCTTAAATTTGGGTTTATCATAGAATATCTTATTTTCACCATCTATGGTGATTGAAAGTTTTGCTGGGCATAGTAATGTGAGGTAGCATATGTGATCTCTTAGAGTCTGTTGACATCTATCTATGCCCTTTTAGCTTTCAGAGTGTCTATTGATAACTGAAGTGAAGTTCTAATAGGTCTGAGTTTACATATTACTTGTTTTCTTTTCCCTTTCAGCTTTCTTCCTTCTGAATTTTTACTGTATTGATTATTATGTACTGAGGTGGTTTTCTTTTCTGGTCCAATCTATTTGGTATTCCATATGTTTTTGTACCTTTATAAGCATCTCCTTATTTGGGTTGAGAAAATTTTCTTCTATAATATTACTGAAAATATATTCTGTACCTTTGACCTTGGTTTCTTCTCCTTCCTATATTCTTATTATTCTTTGACTTACTATTTTCTTAGTGTTCCAGATTTCCTAAATTTTCTGTCTCAAGAGTTTTTTTTAGCTTTAACTCTTTATTGACTAATTCACCCATCTTTGTTATCATGCATTTAATGCCTGAGATTCTCTCTTCCATGTCTTGTATTCTGTTGGTGAGGCTGCCTCTGAGGTACCTGTTTGAGTTTATAAATTCTTCATTGCCAGAATTTCCTCAGTTTGGGATTTCTTTATTTTTCCCATGTTATTTTTCAGGTCTTAAACAGTTTTATTCACTTCCTCCTATTGTTTTATCTTCCTGGATTTCTTCCAGTGAATTATTCATTTCCTTTTTAAGGACCTCTATTATATCATACAGACTATTTCAAGACCTTTTTCTTATGCTTCAGCTGTGTTGGAATATTCAGGGCCTTCTGAGGTTGGTTTACTGGGCTCTAACAGATATATATTGTCCAGGCTGTTATTGATTGTGATTTTATGATTGAATCTATGCATCCAGGACTGGAAATATTATAGTTCTAGGTGTTGACATCTGGTTTTGTGTCTGTTGTGTGGGTGTTTTGTTCAATGGTTTCTGTTTCCTTTCTGGATTTTGGGAGTGTGGTGCTTAAGTATTGTGTGGTAGGATTTTTTGTGGACTTGATAGGTATATGCATGGGGTTTTCCAGGTAAAATGTGTTTCTGGAAATTGATACTGGCAAGTAACACTTAGGGATGAGAATAATCTAAGGATCCAACAGTGTTCACAGGATGGAGGAAGGCAGAATTTTACATCATGATCTGCTTATTTACTTTCATTGGGATAGAGGCAGAGAGTAGAATGAGGTTACTAGAAGATTTCCTATAGTGTCTGCTGAAGTTGGTGGCTGGTATAAAGCAACTAGTAGCAAAAAGAAGTTAGGAGGGCAAGATTTATGGGATCTACAGGAGATGGAGGTGGGGGTTATGGAAGGTTATATCAGGTGTTCTGTTGAAGAACTGGGGCTGAGTCTAAGGAATTGGATACGGAAGAACAGGGGGTAAGGTAAAGATCTTGTGTCAGCCTACCTGGTTCCCTGGCTGGAATAGCCTGTGGGTAAGCAGGGAGTGTAGCTGGAGATTTCTCCAGTCCTGCTGGGGTCTGCAGCCATTCAGACCCAAGTAAAAACACAGAGACTAATATTACTTATAAACTGTATGGCTGTGGCAGGCTTCTTGCTATCTAGATCTTCTATCTTAAATTAACCCATTTATCTTAATCTATTCATTGCTACATGGCTTGTGGCTTACTGGTACTTTACATCTTACTTCTCATGGATGACTATCTGGACTGCTGGCTGTTTCTGTCAACTGACATTTTTTTGGAAGCTGTTTGCATGCACTTCCTATTTTATTAGTAACATTATTTCCTTCCTGGGTCTCTGAGGGAGTTGAAGATTAGATAGTTATGGTTATAGTTATAGTTAGTTGAAACTTAATAGTTATAGTTTTCCTTGTTAAGAATTTCAGAAAAGAAACTCACTAAAGAGGTGTAAGCATATAAATTTGAAAGACATTTTAAGACAGTTCTTTGTTAGTAATCTAAGTTAAGATTAAAGATGAATCTGGTACATTTTGGACTTACCAAAATAGGATAGATAATGAAATATTTTCTCTGAATGTGTCAAATGTCAATGTCAAGTAGACTAAACATCATTAAGGTATTTATTGCTTGTATATATTGTATATAGTTATTTGCTTATTGTATATAGTTTATCTTATATTAGTTATAGCTTTTCTCTTTCTTCTTTTTATTAGAATAAAAGGAGAAAATGTGGTGATATTATGTGATGAAATGTGACATTTTATTTGTATGTTAATAAATAAAGTTGCCTAGAGATCAGAGGTCAAATAGCCATTAAGCAGAAGTCCAGCAGTGGTAGCACATGCCCTTAATCTGCATGTGTGAAAATATGAAATATTTATTCTTCTGGATTTGAGTTACCCCATTCAATATAATGCTTTTTAACTCTATCCATTTACCTGAAATTTTCATTTTTCTGTACAGCTGAATAAAATTCCATTGTGTAGTGGTGCCAGTGTTTCACTATCCATTCATCAGTGACAGACATCTAGGCTCATTCTATGTCTTAGTTATTATGACAAGAACAGCTATAAACCATATATTCTCTGTAATGAGATTTTATTGTTCCCAAGTCAGAAAGGAAACAACAGACAACAAATGCTAGCAGGAATGTAGGGAACAGGAAACCTTCATGCACTATGGGTGGTAGAGTCTCTATGTGATCAAGGATTCAGCCAAGTGTGGTGACACAAGCCTTTAATCCCAGTACCAACCACAGAGACCTGGAGGTCTGTATAGACAGACAGTGAGGAGGAAATCATGTGGCTGGGCTTAGAGCCAATGAGAAAGCAGAACAGAAAGGCAATAAAACCACAAGTCAGACAGGAAGTAGTTCTCTCTGGACAAGCTACTTTGATGGTAAGCTAAAGCTAGTCGTGGCTATTGCTCTGATCTCTTCGGCTATTACCTCTGTATTTGGCTCTGTGTTTCTTATTTAATAAGACTTACTTGGAATTTCCTCTACAAGAGAGTGCTTGCTTGAGATGTAGGATAGGATAAGGCAATGAGTATGGAGTGAAGATCTGTGGTGTACACAGAAGATGTGCTCAAAGGGGTAAGGAAGGCTCCCAAAGATATTCTGTTGCAATACTTGAGATAAAATTGGGAGACTGGATTTGGAGGGGAGAAGGGAATCGTGAAGCTTGCAGGAAAATCAAATAAATAGCTTACCTGTTTTTCTGGCCTGCTCAGTGGTATGTTCACAGGAGAGGCCTTCTGATGTTGGAGGCTGGGATAATGGGATGAGTTGGAGAAAGCAAGGTTGGAGGAAAAGATCTTTGTCATTCTTTTTGAGTGTGATTAGAGGGGCAAGGTAGATCACAGAAGTTGTTCTGCTCCATAGCTGGGCATGAGACTGGGCAATTGTATCTGGAGTAGAAGAAAGAAGATGAATATCTGCCCATCTTCATCTTATTAATTATATTAATTTTTGAAAATTGCATACATGTAAATAACTTATACTGGTTACTCTCATCCTCAGCTTTCCATCTTCCTCCCACTTACCTTATTATCACATTTCTATTTTATTTTATGACACACTGAGTTCAACAAAGGCTCTCTATTTGACCATAGATTCAGAGCTGTCCATTGGAGCCAGAAGGCTCATTAGTGGGTACACAACTGAAGAAAATGTCTCCCTTGTGCCAGAATCTGTCAATAGCTAATAGCTCAGCAGCATCTCCCTTCAACATACTTCCAGAAATTCAAAAGTTTATCCATAGGTAGCATGTTTCCTTCATGGTTCCAGCTTGCTTTCTCAGTATCTTGAAATCGAATGTGCAATATTTTTGGCAGTAGTTTTGGAGAACAATGAAGAATAATGACAAGAGCCATTACTGTTTTGGGAGACCTGTAGGCTGTCTTTGACCAACAACTACTACAGAGCTATTCCACATCTGGCACTGAGGATTTTCTTTACTGCATGCAGCAATAGCTTTATCTATCTACATTGGGTACCTCCCTGCTTAAACCTCCAAATCTCCTGTGTTATTCTTCTCTACTTTCCTTTTACCTATGTTCTACTATTCCCTTTTAGAACTCTAATTTCAGTTAGTCCAAAATATCTATTTGATTTTTAGTTAACAAATGCTGTACATTTTATAAAACTTATAGTGCAAAACTTTTAGAGAAATTGATTTGTTTCTTTTAGAAATGAGGGAAAAATAACATGTTAGTATTGGTTTGATATCAATATATGATTCTCCATGTACTGTGATAATTTTGGAGTTACAGTTGAGAATGATATGAACAAACCATAGTGTCATTCTAACTGGGATTACTGCAGGCTGAATCATCATCATCTTGAGTTATACTGTCATGGAATACCATATATTATGTGGCTTATAACAATAGATAAATTGGTTGTGATTTTGGAAGTTACAAAATCCAAAATCATGGAAATGGTATGTTTGGGACTCTCTAGATTCTGCTCACTCCTCATGTAGCTAAAGGATGAAAGGATTCTCTGGAGACTGCTTCATATGGGGATTGCTATAGTTGGAATATGAAATGAGCTAGAATACTTGTCCCTAGATGATGTTGTGGCTTTGGGAGGTTATAGAACTATATAGCTGGAAGAAGTAGGTCATTGAGATATGGCTTCAAAGTGATATTGGCTTCTTATTCTAGTACAAACTGTGTTTCCTGATCTATAAGATGTGAAGACACTTCACCACATGATTCTATCATTATGGACACAGTGCCACAACTGTCATACTTTGCCCCCAAAACATAAAATGCTGTATAATAGTATAATAAGCAGCTAATACATAGTTGTTTAAAATATAAATGAATGTTATTTAGTGTTAGATAAAACAATTAAGTGAGACTCACCAAGTGGCCAAACTGGCTTATAGGTGTGTACAAGAGCTTCTGGGTGCAGAAGTGGTTTAGTGTTAAGAGGGACATGTAAAGGATATATACATATACAAATGAAATGTATTTAGCTATGTCGTTCCTCTACTACCACATTTAACATCATCTCAGAACTCTTCCCAATTTCTGTTTTACTCTTTACTTTTTTCTTTTTTCCGTGATCTACTTAGTGTAATTTGTGTGTCTGAAAGTGCATGGGTGTAGGGCACCATTAAGTATGGCATGGGCCACACCAGTGAGGAAAAGTGATGCTCCTTTACTGACTAGCCATTGATTTCCAATATTTCTTCAACAAGAAGTGGAACCTCATGATCTCTTGCCTCCACTCTGGAGTTTCGTCTGACTTGATATTTGGCAATGATAGCTGCTGTGAGTTCATAAGAATAATGGCCCTGTCTTGTTTAGAAGGAATTATTTCTCTGCAATATTCACAAGCCTTTGGCTCTAACACTAGCCAGATGCTCTTCTGCAATATTCCCTGAGCCTTTAGCAAGGGTAGTGTGTATGAAGTACATGTCCCACTTATGGGTGAGTATTCTTCAAGCACTTAGTTCTCGGAAATTTTACCAGTTATCTCTATATTCACTTTTTTTCTTCTTTTTTAGTTTCTCAAGACAGAGTTTCTCTGTGTAAGCACCCTGGATGTCCTGAAATGCTCTCTGTAGACAAGGCTACCCTCCAACTCTTGGAGATCTGCCTGCTTCTGCCTCCTGAGAGCTTGGAATAAAGGCATGCACCACCTCTGCCCAGTTCTACATTAACTATTATCTCACAAAGATGTTTCTTTGATGAGGGGTAAGATTTGCAATAATGTATTGGTCTAAGTATTTGGAAAGAAGTTTGATAGTGTCTTTTTAGCAAAATGATATGAATAGGCCCCATGACTTCACCAGCCATGGATTCTTGAACAGGTTTAGAGTAGTATCAGGGGTTCCCTCATGAAACCAATAAATATGGAGGAATGAGAACAGAGGCAGAGGAGGGACAGGGTGAGGAATAAACAACATTAAGGGTGTTTGAAGAATCAATATGAAGAACTATTCCAAATATCTCAACACAGTGCCAAGTACAGAATACACCCTTTCGTGCTGTTGAACAGGGTAAATACAAGAGACACTCCCCAGACAACATGAACTATTGAAATTACTGTTGTTTAACTACCGGAACTTAATGGTAAGACCCTGTGGATGAAGATACCACACAGTGTGATCACAGGATGTGGAGAATAAAGATTGCAATGTAATTATCATGAATATAAAGAAGAAGAGGGGTGGTTGGGCAGAAGGAGAGGAACATAAATAAGATGAAATATGGACAAATAAGGGGGAAAGGTTGAAAAAGGAGGGTTGGTGAAAATAGGCTTAAAAGAGATATTGCTATAATAAAAAAAACAAGGGAGTGGCCATGGCTTGACACTTCATCTTGTAATTATCTGCTAAACTCTTGTTTGCCTTGAAGACAAAAAGACTAAAATAAACCACAAACATAAGACAAAAGAGGATGGAATTGAAAATGATGTAGTCAATGATAAACAGTGCTATAGGAATTGGCACTTCATATGTAAAATAAAATTGGACTGCTTTTTTAACCTCAGACATAAAATATAAATTCCAGATGGACTAAAATCTCAATTACTAAAAGTAACTTTCAAACTTTTAAAAGGATGAGCTTCTCGACAACGGTTGTATAGAAGAATGCCCCTCCCCATCCAGCATTCCTCTCCTCTCCTCCTCTCCTTCCTCCCCATCCTGCATTCTCCCCAACCCCTCTTCTCCCTCCTCTTCTTCCACCTCCTCCATTTTTGAGACAGAGCCTGGCAAATCCCAATCTGTCCTGAAATTACTATCATTCTCCCTCTGTCTTCCACATGATGCTGACATAACAGTTTTAAAAATGTGCATAAATGTCATAGAAAGACTTTTTATCAAAGAAATTTTATATGATGAATATTATAAGAAAACCTATAATGCAGCCTGATAAATTTTCTTGTAACATTATAAAAGATCATAAACTTAAATCATAACAAACCTGAATAGTAATATGAAAATGATAATTTTCTGAGAAACAAGAAGAAACAGAAATTACTGTTGAGTGATGACAATAATGTAACATTACTGGTATTTTGAAATAACTCCAATTAAGAGAACAATGTAGTATTATTCACATCCTCAAATTTATATAAAATAGAGGTCTGATCATTACATAATTGCTACATAATAACCATGGCTTGCTTACCCTTTGTTTTTTTTTTTTTTCTGGACAATACTTGATAATCATTTTTATTGTATATAGTTTGCATTAAGTTTAGAACCTTCTTATGTAGACAAAAAGGGGAAATGTATCTGGTCCACCCTTGACCTTGGGCTATATGCCCCAAAGGATGCTGTACTTCCTACTGCTGTACATGACCTCTTAAGAAGACAAGGAGAAGGGTCAGATAAGAGGATGATTTCAGCTGTCTACTCCCGTCTGTGTTCCTGAAAGTATTTCCTCAATTTACCTTAGTAAATTTTCCTAACACTTCCTAAACAGACTCCTGTAGATTTATTGCTTTAGTACCCCGCCCCCTGCAATTGTTGTTCGGGCAGTGTGAGGAGGTACATACAAATGGACAATATATTTAATAAAGCACTTGTAAAATAAAAATGTACTATTGTCCATCAGTAGAGAAATGAATAAATGCAGCAAGTAAAGCTTGTGTGTAACACTAGGAGAAATCTAAGACAATATCATATAGGCAGAAAGAAACAGTTACAAAGCATATATGCAGGTGTGTGTGTATATTAATCTATATATGTGTAAAACATCACATAAAAGGTCATCCGGTGCAGATATCAAATGTGCATGTATTCATAATAATTGTTGTCTTGTGAGTAGAAGGAAAATACAAAAGAAATTTCAACTTTATTTGTAATTTTATATTTTTTCTTATTTAAGGGATCTATAACATTAATTTAAACAAAATCAGCATACTTACCATATAGTTGTATGACTTTATAAAAGTAATTTTACCTTTATAACAAAACCATATTGCTCTAAAACTACAATGCTAGTACAAAGGTAAGCAAGAACCCCAGGCAAGATTGTCATTTTTAAGATAATGATTATAACATACAGTTCTTTCTCAGACTAGAACTTTCTGCCATTTTAGAACCATAAGTACTTCATGTTTTTAGTGGATACTCCTTCCTTCTTCCCATTTTCTCTTTCTTTTTAAACAGTATATTGGGGCTTTAATAAACACGAAGCCAATTCTCTCCCACAGAATCACTTTGAACATGCTTTAAAACACAGAAACAAATGCAGGTAGAGTTTACTTTAATTTCAATGAAGAAACTACAACTTTCTTTATTGCTTCTAACTTCTAATGACAAACCAAAGTCTGTATTGTACCACAGTTTATGCTAGAGAATCAACAAATTTAATAGACATACAGAGCACAGTTGACATGATTCCAGATATAAATGTGGGTGACCCCAGAACAATCTTGTGGGAAATCCATCACACTCCCTAGATCATGGCTCCTAAAAACCCCTTCCTCTAGTGTTTCAAGACCTACATACTCTAGCCCCACTCTAAGACCCTGAGGCTATGTGTAAGTATGGCAGAACTGTAAACAACTGGCCGGGAGGAGTGGTGGAGAGCTCAGGTGAGGGTCCAATGACCTTCCACCCCTTTCCTTATGGAGGGAAGGTCAATAGTCCATAGACCCAGCTGTGATAATATTTTGTGAGCAGACATAGCTGATCTTATGGAGATGACAGATGTTCTCCTAGGAAGATAATGCCTTACAGTACTCTTATTTTCTTCTTTCATCTTCTATTTGTTAGTAATAATAAATGCCACCTTTTCTTCTGGAGATGGTAGACAAATCCTGAAGATTAAGAAGCCACCCCTCCATTCTGGTTTTCTCATGCCCAGACAATCTTCACAGGAGGGAATTCTTGCTTCCTTTAGTGATGGTATTCTTTTGAGTCTCTTCAATAGCAAGCCAAGTTCATCTTCTAATAGAGTTGAAACAATATCAGTGTTTATGTGTCACAGAAGAGTAACTGACACTCCACATAAAGACTGTACACAGATTAATTGGAGCCACAGCATGAAATGTAGAGCTAGGGATGTTTCATTGAAGTCTGACTCTTGGCATTTCCCTTGCAGGGAGGAAAATCTGACTCCAGGCATGAAATTACCCACAGAAGTGGTAACCTTGCCGTGAGTGCTGATGAAATTAGGGCACATGGAAACATTATTCTAGACACCAGTTTACTGACATGTCTGGTGATTTTTCTATGTTATCTATACCATGAGGAAATTATAAAATATGCTTCTTTGGCAGTCCTCATGCTCACCCCAGTGAAAGGATAACATTTTTACCCTAATATGAATAGTTCTTACAGTGTAACATTTAAACCCAGGTTTCAGAGCCAGAAGCATACAAATAATGTCAATGTATTGGAAAAATGACAGAATTAGTTTTGTTTTCTCTGTTCTAAGGAGGATAACATCAGACATGAGGGAATTGGGAGAGTTCACTCAAATAATATCCCAAATGATACTGTCTGTAAAACATTTCCACTCAGAGGAAGAAATATAATTCATGTAAATAAGGAGGGCTGTTTTGTTACCAAGCACTGATTCAGAACCAAGGCAGCAATTCTCGGTCTCAAAAGCACTTGCACCTTGCATTGAGTCAATTAAAACAAAGTACATGAAACATTAAATTTTCTTTTCCTTGCTTCAAGAGTTGAAGGAAAACACTTAACATATACAGTGTGTCGGTTATAGATGATGGCATGCTGTGTTACAGGAAAATCAAACCACTAAGAAGGTCAATGTGGCACAAGAACTTGCATGAGAAGATTTTCTTACTGTAGCAACTGATATCAACAGTCAAAGAACAAAACAAGCAAAATATTTGAGAGAAAAGGACTGTTAAGAAAAACTGACACTTCTGTTTGCCAAGAATTATGTTTACAAAATTACTAAGCAAAATGCAAACTATTGGTTCTAAGTCTTTTGTGAAAATCACTTCTGTTTATAAGCCACATTTATGAAATTGGAGTTAATTGAGAGTGTGGGAACTCTGTATCAGAGAATGAATTCAGTGTGTTTATTGTGTGTTTTGGCACTGTTGGAAAGTGCTTTCATGAGGCATCTTTTTCATTCTTAAAAAAAACTTAATAGGAAATAGCCTAGCAACTCTCCTTAATAGTTTTATTGAATCAAACTGACATCAAACTGCATTTTTCTGATATGTGCAATGTGATATCACTGTGTACATACCTGTGAATCCAACATTATCAACCCATGGAATATGCCCATTGAGGCCAATGTCTTCTCATACCTCTCTAATGAATACCTGCCTCTCTCTGTCCTATCTATCAGGCAGCTATTTACCTGTTACCTATATATTTTAATTATTTTATATTTCCTATAATTATCCATTAATGATAACTATTGATTATGTTTTCTCATTGGCACAAGGTTAAACCCACCATGGACGAATTGTGTTGATTTAGACTTATATTTAGATTCAGTATTAGAATAATAGAGGGTTTTTTATATTTAACTTTTAAAAAGTTACAAAATTATATTAAAAAACAGTTGTGTAATTTCAAACTCTCATCAGTTTGAATGTGAGCTATAGCTGGAGAGCTTTTCTCCAGGTCCCACTAGCCCCCAGCAGTCCAGGAGCCCACTTATAAAATGAACACACAGACACTAATATTATTTAAACTGCTTGGCCATTAGCTCAGGCCTATCATTGTCTGGCTCTTACTTTTACATTCAGCCCATTTCTATTAATCTATACTTTGCCATGTGGCTCCTGGCTTATCTTGCTTGTCATGGCGACAGCTGGCAGCTCTCTCTGCCTCAGCCTTCCTGTTCCCAGAATTCTCTTGTCTGCTTGTCCCACCTATACTTCCTGCCTGGCTACCGGCCAATCAGCATTTTATTTACACAGAGTGATATCCACAGCACTTCCCCTTTTCTTTTTTTTTTTAAAGGAAGGTTTTAACTTTTATATAGTAAAATTACATATATAAAAACAATTATTAAGCAAGAATTACAGTTACAATATTAATGAAAATATCCCATTTATCTTATATTTGTGAGTCTAAGGTTTCATACCTAACTTGTCTTTTATCATAACTGAGGAAATTATAACTATCTAGCTTCAACTATATCAAACACCTCAGAAGGATATAATATTACCTGAGAAACGGAAGAAGGATAAAAGCAACTTTTGGGAGTCTTGCAGAGTAGACAGAGACAGCTAGCAGCCTGGACAGTCACCTAATGTTCCTTTGTAAAGTTGGGGCATCTGTCTTCTGCCCACAGGGCTACTGAGTCTCTCAGTCACTTCTTTTAGTGTCCTGTAGAATGTCTGGCAGTTTCCTCTACAAAGCAGGAACCTGAAGGACCATTTTGTCAAGTAAAGTTCAGTGGTCACCTTTTTATGGGTCCTGCATGTCCAGTTGATCAAGCAGTCCAGGCAAGAACAGTGTCTTCCCCAAATGGCTATTTTTGCAAAGGTGAAGATAAGATATGAAGTGTCTTCAATGTCCATCGTTGTCTCTGAAGTAAATCGGTGTTACCAGGAGCAGACCTGTCTCACTGTCCAGAAAGTCTAAATTTTAAAAATATTTCAAATGCCATATTCTGTAGGTCTTTGAAGTATTAGAAGATTACCTATCTATCTGAAATATATCTATGTATACCTAGAAGACTTAACTAACATGGCTACAAGTATGATTATCATAGATGACTAATTATTAATCTATTATTAATTATCCATTATAATTTTAAATGAGCTGTACAAACATAATACCTTAAGAGTAGAAATATATACACTGTATAACAAAATTAACTTTTTTGTTTTTTGTATCAATAGACAAGTTGTTGCTCTTTAAAAGTAAGTTCATTAATCTACCTTTTATCCTATTATATCTATATCATATCCACTTTTCTTCTTTAGAAAGAGATTGCATTTATAATCAACCTGATTTAAATAAAAATATTGGTTTTTCTCTGTCCTACACCAGAGGCTTTTCTGATTTGGGACACAAGACTCTCTTAACCTTTTATTTTAACAATATGTTTGGGTTTAGGGAAGGAGTGAGCCAATTCCATCTCCAAAGCCAGCTTGATATATTTGGGAATTTGGGTGTAGTTTTTCTGACTACTTCCTGCTGGAGGGGGGTGCTGTATCTTATGGGGACACAAAGGAAATTTTAGGATTATGGAGTGATCTGTGAGGGTATATCTTTTGAGCCAGTTGCGTTGAAACCATTCTGGATGTTGGGTCATCTGGGCCATGGTGTCATCAGAGACCTTTCAGGGGGTCTTGGCTGGTCAAACCTGATGTATCTTAATCTGGAACAAATCCATAGCTTCTTGCTTTCTGTGGAACAAAAGCAGAGACTCTTTTCCAAAGCAACATATCCTTATATCCAAATTTTGAAGTCAAGGTACCTTTAAAATTTCCATATTTGTTTAACTTAGCAGATTTTACACTCAAATCTTTTTCTGCAGTTAAAAGTCCCAAAGACAACACAAGCCAGATTCTCTGTGTAATATCCATCTTTATGTGGCTTATTTTTTATACTACCTTTACTGTCTCTTTAAAGACTTTATTTTTAAAAACTATTTTTTTAATATAGCTGTATATATTCCTTTTTTTCTCTCTTTCAAGCCTATGTACATTTTTACACACAATGTTTACATTAAAGTCTTGTTCCATCTGAATTTGTCTTATTGTTAATCAATTGCTTTAAACCCTAGCATTTCTAAGACTGAAAAGTGCTATGGTTGCTGGCTCTGACCCCGTCAGCCTCCCAACATGGCGGTGGTACAGTTTACCACCAGCTCTGGGACTGGAGCTATGTGTACCATTAACTATCAGAAGCAGTTCTATCAAAGCAGCACATAGCCCAGAAACATATTTTTTTTTAACTTGCAAAGGCTAAATCCACCACACAACAGAGTAAAGGGCCACTTGTAGACTCCTCATTCCCACCACACTGCAGGTCAGATGCACACGCCATAGTAGCTCAAACCAGCAGGCTGCCGCTAACTTGAGAGAGACAACTAGCTCTGTTTTAGAATCTTTTTTCTCAGGTTTTAGGGGGAAACTCTTGCCAACGTGTTGGGTGCCATTTGTAGCTGGAGAGCTTCTCTCCAGGTGACACTGAGCACTCACGGTCCAACAACCCACATATAAAATAATCACTCAGACGTTTATATTACTTATAAACTCTATAGCTGTGGCAGGCTTCTTGTTATCTACTTCTATCTTAAGTTAACCCATTTCTATTAATCTATAACTTGCCACTTGGCTCGATATTATTATATTCCTTCTCAGGTCTTTGATGAGGTTGAAGACTAGCAGTTATAGTTACAACTATACATATATATAATCTTAGATAGAATATATTAAGTATTAGACTAAGGTTCTTTATGATAGGACACCTTTTGGAATGATCTTTGTAACATGCCACCTACCCACACTCTAGACTTCCCTGCATTTTAGTATGTGATTTTTGCTTGATATTGTTTGTGTTGATTGTAGTTCCATCTTATTTAGGTCATTATCCCTCATTACTCCTGGACAATATTTGATAACTATCCCTTTCTATATAGTCTTATATTAGGTTAGAACCTTCTTATTTAGACAAAAGGGGGAGATGTAGTGGGTAGCCATCCCAGCCTTGGCCTGGAAGTTCCAACCCCCATTGAGGCTTTGGTAATGGTCACACCTACAAGGCGGGGCTGAGAGAGGACGCTGAAGACCCAGAATCCAAAGGAAAGGATTCTCTTGGTTCCAGGACCCTGGACACTGGAGGTAGACCCAGCAGAGTTCTCCAGAGAACACCGCTGGACTGCACCATACCTTTCCCAGACCCTGCAACCTACCTATCTCTTCATTTGTAAGTTATACCACTAAATAAACCTCCCTTTTAACTACATGGAGTGGCCTTAGTAATTTCACCAATAGTGAGCTATGAAAGTTACCTCATCACAGTATTTGCTACAAGTAATACTCACTTTAGGAAGGAATGCTTTATTTGTTGATGATTGATATTTATCTTTGTGCATGTATCTGTTTATGCTTGTATGTGTGTACACTTGAACACAGTGACCCTGTAGGCCAAAAGAGGTGTCAGATCCCCTGAAACTGGAGCTAGCAAGCAATTGTGAATTGTCTGATGTAGCTACTGGGAACTGAACACAAGTCCTCTGCAAGAACAAGCACTGATTATCTGCTGAACCATTTTCTAGGTCCTGGAGAAACATTTTTAATATAAACTTAATGTTATGTAGTCATGACTTGATTTTCTATTTCTCTGATGCAGAACAAAGTTGGGCAACTTTTCTTGGTTTTCATTTCTTCTTCCATCTGTTGTCTTCATGTAATGCTTTTCAAGGATTTTGTTCATTTTTGTTGGGCTACATATTTTATTATATTAACACTGACAACACTTTTTATATTATGAATAAAAATCTTTATACAAAAAAAAATGTTTCTCTAAACCTGGGACTTTTCAACTTCTAAAAAGAATCTTTGAACATGTCAGCCTAGGACTACTTGCCATGGGCAAGTAGGAGAAACCACAGGCCTGCCAGGTGACATTATGGTGAGCAAATATATGGTTTCATGGAAAAGAGAGTGGAAAAATGGTTCATGTCCTGAGGAGGGAATGGTGGTGAGGAAAGGGCTGATGTAGGTGGCCTGCTTGCTATCTATAGGGCCATGGTGTCACTCAGGCCTTGGAGCTGCCAGGGGCCATGTCTGGGTCTGTGGCCCTGCTGCCCACCACAGCATGTGTTGATGTCCATGCCTCCTGTAACCACTGAAGGCCATAAAGATGCCCATTGACTGGGTTGCCACATATGGTCATGTTGGTACCCATGGGCCATACAACCACAGGGGTCATCCTGATCTGGGTTGCCTGAGCTACCACTCAGGGCCATGGAGACATCCTGCCCTCAGCTATGGCCAGGGGCCATGTCTGTGTCCATTGTCCTGCCACAGCTAGGGTCTGTGTTGATATCCATAGCACCTATCACATTCAAAGGCTGTGCAACTACCCCAGGGTCTAGACAACAACCTGGGGCGCTATTGAAGCCCAAGGGCCACCTTGCAGCTGCCCTGATTCTGATCTGAGTGGCTTATGCTGCCACCTGGGGCCATGGTGACATCTAGGGCTGGGTTCCTGCTGAGGACCATGTCTGGGTTCGAGGTTCTACTGCAAAGAGGTCTGTGTTGATGTCCATGGCCCATGTTGTCACCAAAGGCCACAAGGATGTTGAAGTTTTGAGCTGCCGTGTGTGCCCATGTTGGGTTTCAAGGAATGAGCTCCTGCCAAGGCCATGCCTGATAGGAATTCCAACCACACTCCATGGTCCTGCATACCTGGTGGGATACTTAGTCATCTCTGCCTAGTCATTTCAAGGTCATACATTCTGCATGACCCATGCCCCATGGTAAGGCAGTCACGTAGTTGCAGATGTGACCACATGATCTCTGTGCATGGGCCTGTGTGCGCATGTGCATCCTGGCCTTTATAAGGCAGTGCCATGTTCCCCCAGTCTCTCTCTCTCCATGTGCCCCTCTATCTGTGTTTCCTCTCCTAATAAAGATATAAAAGGTACCACTGGGTTCTGTCGTGATCGTGACCTTTCCACACAGTAACCAGCACTAGCCACCAATGCCATTATCTTTTCAATGCCAATATGGGTGGCCTACACTGCCACCTGGGGACTATGGTGCTGTGGATATCGCTCTGTGTAAATAAAATGCTGTTTGGCCAGTGGCCAGGCAGGAAGTATAGGCAGGACAAGAGAGAAGAGAATTCTGGGAGGTGGAAGGCTGGGGCGGGGAGACACTGCCAGCCACCGCCATGAAAAGAAAGAGATAAGGTACAGGTAAGCCACGAGCCATGTGACAAAGACTAATAAAAATGGGCTAAATATAAGAGTAAGAGCTAGACAATGGTAGGCCTGAGCTAACGGCCAAGCAGTTTAAATAATATAAATGTCTGTGTGTTTATTTTACAAATGGGTTGTTGGACTAACAGGGCTTGATGGCACCTGGAGAGAAGCTCTCCAACTACACTATGGTGTCATCTGGTCTGATCTGCTGCTGACGTCCATGTCTGGGCCCATGGCTCTGCTGTTGCCAGGGTTTAAATAGGTGTCCATGGCTCATGTTACCACCCAAGGCTGTGCAGATGACCCAGGTTTTGGCTGATACCTGAGGCCATGTTTGTTCCTGAGAATCATGCTACCACCCTGGCCATACAGATCAGGGTTTGTCCACACTGCTATCCAAGGCCATGGTGATGTCTGTGGCTGAGTTGTGGCCAGGAACTATATCTGGGTACATGGCCCTACTGCGGCCATCATCTACATTGACATTCTTGGCTTCTGTTGCCATCAAAGGTCATCTGACTGTCCCAAGGTCTCAGCTGTCACCTGAGGACATATTGGAGTCAGGGGACCATGCTACTCCACAGCCCATGCCAATCTGAGAGGCCTGTGCTGCTGTCGTGATATCCAGGACCAAGTTACTGCTAATGGCCATGTCTGAGTCCATGGTCCTGCTGCAGCTAGGGTCTGTGTTAATGTCCATTACCCATTCTAACCAGATGTTGATTTGTGTATTGAAGTATGAGGTTCTTGTTGAACTTGCCCCACCTCTCACTGGCCTGGGGAGAGCCACCTACCACACACACACACACACACACACACACACACACACACACACACACACACACCAGAGAGATAACCCCGCCCCTTAGTACCCTTGGAATAGCCAGATAGCACATACCAATGACCCCCATACAGGAGAGCTGACCCCACACACTGGGAAACTTTCACCAACCCTCACCATGAGCATGGGAGAGCTGGGTCAGCCCCTCACCTTAGGAGGGTGGTTCCAGAGGCTCAGACTGTTCAACACAGCTAACCCCTGAGCACACATCTGTTGCTTGATTCTAATGGGTCACTCAGGGGAGGGGGTGAATATGTGCAGTGCTGGTTCAGCTTTGGCATGGTGTCAATGGTACAGACACTGGGAATCAGTTGATGGCAAATATCAGACTTGTTTATTCAATAATGGAGAAGGCCTTATATAACCTTCTTTCAGCACCCAGTCTGTGTCCCAATCTGGTGCCATTGTGTGGTCATCCTTCAATGGTTGAGCACGATCAAGATCTCTGACAGTGATCAGGAACTCTGACAGCACCTGTTGCTAGGCCCTCAGGCAGATGCCAATTAATCAGGAACTCTGACAGAGACTAGGAACCTGATAGCACTGGTGCTAAGTCTTCAGGCAGCTGGTTGGCTCATAAGGAAGTATAATATGGTGAGTAACCAGTTTGAGCCAATTTCCTCAACCCTATGGGCCTGTCTGCTACACACACCCAGGGCTTTGAGTGGGCACTACCCAACATCTTACACATCTATGACCTTTTGGAGCTCCTGAATGGACTGGTCATACACAACCAAAGCCAAAGGATATCCATGACTCTGGGCAAGAGCAAGATATCTGAAATGAGATTTGGTGAGCGTCCAGTATTGATATACCAGAAGCCAGAGGCCTTGAACCTGTCAAACAACACATTAAACAATGACCATTTGCAAGTAAATGTTTATTATACCATAACAGTATACTCTGTTTGGACAAAAGGGTATACTGCATGGTACACAGAAGCTCCCAATGTCACTAAGATGAATGAAGAGGCGGGAAAGACAGAGGAGTGAAGTGATTCCTTTTGTTTGCTTTCTTTTCTTGGCTTTGGTTTGGGGTTTTGGGTTTTTTTTTCCTTTCTTTTCTTTTTTCTGTTTGTTTATTTTTGTTTTGTGGGTTGGTGTGGTGGTATTGTGTTCCCCAAAATATTGTGCACCCTAATAAATTTTCTGGGGTCAGAGAACAGACACTAGAAACAGAGCCAAAAATGGTGGCTAGAAAATGAGTCAGAGCAAGCCATAGCAGAAGCTGGGCGGTGGTGGTGCACACCTTTAATCCCAGCACTTGGGAGGAAGAGCCAGGCAGATCTCTGCATGTTCAAGGATACAGCCAGCATGGAGACACAAGCCTTTAATCCCAGGGATTGACAGCAGAAAGAAAAAGATATATAAGGCGTGAGGACCAGAAACTAGCAACATTTGGCTGGTTAAGGATTCAGGCTTTCAAACAGCAGTTCAGCTGAGAGCCTTTGGGATGAGGACACAGAAGCTGCAGTCTGAGGCAATAAGACCAGCTGAGGAACTGGCGAGGTGAGGAAACTGTGGCTTATTCTGTCTCTCTGATCTTCCAGCATTCACCCCAATACTTGCCTCAGGTTTGATTTTATTAATAAGACCTTTTAAGATTCCTGCTAAAGGTTGTTTTTTTAAATTAATAATATTATTATTTTGTTTCTTTTAAAGTTTTCCTTTTGGTGGGGACACTACAAGGGTGATGGGTGGATATGGAGGGACTAAGAAACAAATGGAATTGGGGTGAATGATGTAAAATTCCCAAAGAATTAATAAAAAATTATGTTAAAAAGAATACTCCAAAGCACAGAAATTCATACTATTACTATTAATACCAATTTGTGACTATGTTATTTTTCCCTCTACCTGTCTTTCCTCTCTCCCATCCTTTTTCATCTTTCTTTCCTCCCCTTCTTGCTTCCTTTCCCTCAAAACCTCCCATCCTCTCTCTCTGTCTTTGTCTCTGTATCTCTCTCTACCTCTGTAATACTAGAGGTTAAAAACAGGGCCTTGCAAATGCTAAGCTGGCACTCTACTACTAATCCCTGTTTCCAGTCATCCCTTTTTACTTTTTACATTTTGAAACAGAGGCAGACCTTGAATCTGTGATCCTCAGCCTCAGCCTCCCCAGTAGCTGGCAGCACTGTCCTGCTCCATGAAGCCCAGCTGCTTGCTGACCTTGAGATGGTCTGTCTATCCTGGTTTGGTGCAATAAAAGAGAGGATTGCCTTGGTAGGCTTTATGGAGCTTTTGGATATGTAGCTTGTCATAAAGTTTGGCAAATTTTAGTGATTTTTAAAAATTTTATGGACTTTATCCCCAATTCGGGTGTGTAAAGTGCTGAGATGTTCCCCATTGATGCTCTTTTCTTTCACTCTGCGTGTGTCAGTTTGTCTCTGTTACTAAATCCTCAAGTATATTCATTTTCCTTTTGCAATTCCTACTCTTCAAATAGTATCAGCAGTGGACTTATTTTAAATGAAACATTTTAATTTCTAGAACTTCAGGTTGGAACCTTTGCATTGTGTGTCCATTACTCACTTCTGACACACATGAAATGCATTTCCAATAGTTGTCATAATTTTGTTACCTCCTTTCTCTCACATCTCTCTGTGTACACCAGTGACCAAAGCACAATCACTCCCTCCTCTCAGCGATGCTTTAATGCTTTTTCTCTCTGTTAATTGAAAATATTTATTTCTCAAATAACATTCTGATTACAGCTTCCTCTCTCTTTACCTCTCCCAGTTCCTGGCCACCTCCTCTCCCATCTGAATTCCTCCTCCTTCTGTCTCTTTCATTATTTAAACATTAAGGCTTCTAAGAGATTAAAAAAAAAAAAACAGAATAAAATAAAATCAGATAAACCAAAAATTTAGCACATTGTAATGGGCCAGAAAGAAAAGGGGGGTGGGTTCTAAAAGAAGGCACAAGAACCAGAGACCCACTCATTAATACATTTTATCACTATATTTTGTTTTGTTTTGTTTTTAATCACTATTATTTGGTTTTACACTAGGTCCCTGCATTATCTAGTCTCAGCTTCTTGATCACTCAAATAGTGTTAAGTGTAGGTTCCCTCTTATCCAGCAGGCCTTCAGCCAAATCAGACATTGGTTTGTTACTCCCACAGTTTTGTGCTACCTTTGTCCTAACATGTCTTGCAGGAATGACACCAATGTAGATCACAGCACTTGTGGCTGGCTTGGTGTTTATGATTCTCTTTTTGCAGTGCACCTGCCTGTACCAAAGAACAGAGGAGTGAAGTCTCTGTACAAGTACTAGCTCAACACCTCCATGTTCATTGAGTTGTGTAAGTGTGGTCTTCTGCCATGGGGCCACACTGTCAGATTATGGAGTATAACCTATAGTCTTGATAGAAGCCTGTGTTGTTTGCAGTTTTTCCTTTAATGAGTATGTAGCATCCTTCCCTCCTAATTATTTTTAGTTTGAACTCTATTTCCTTAGAAGTGAAAGTGGCTATACTAGCTTTCTTAGGTCTGTTTGCTTGAATGCATTTTTCATCTCTTTACCCTATAAGGTGATGTTTAACCTTGATGTTAAGGTATGTTATTTGGATGCAGTATAAGGATAGATCCTGTTTTTGTACCCATTCTTTTAGTCTGTATATTTTTATTGAGAATGTTGATATTGAGAAATACTAATGAAAATTGTTTGTTGTTTTCTACTATTTTATTATCTTGTTGTACATGCATATATGTCTTTAATCTTCTCTTTTGGTTTGTTTGTCTGGGATTGGAATTAATTCCATGTGTTTTCATGGATGTGGAAAAGCTCTTCAGGTTGGAGTTTTCTTTCTTGCATCTTCTGTAAGGCTGAATTTACAAATAGATATTACTTAAATTTAGTTTTATCATGGAATATCTTATTTTCCCCATCTATTGTGATATTGTGATTGATTTTGACTGAGTACAATATTTGGCAGTGTCATCTGTGGTCTAAAAGATTCTACAGCACATCTTTCAGATCCTTCTGGCTTTTAGAATCTCCACTGAGAAGTCAAGTGTTATTCTAATATGCCTGCCTTTCATATGTTACTTGTCTTTTTCCCTTTCAGCTTTTCACTCATTCTGTCTTATGTACATTTACTGCTTTTATTATGATGTACAGAGGGGATTTTCTTTTCTGGTCCAATCTATTTGGCATTCTATATGGTTTGTGTATGCTGATAGGCATCTCCTTCTTCAGGTTAGGATAATTTTCTTCTATGATTTATCTGTGCTTTTGACCTCGGTTTCTTCTTCTTGTATTCTGATTATTTTTAGATTTGTTCCTTTCTTAGTGTCCCAGATTTCCTGGATGTATTGTGCCAGGGGTTTTTAGATTTAACATATTTGACCAAGGCATCCATTTCTTCTATTGTGTTTTCAATGCCTGAGATTCTCGAGATTCTCTCTTCCATTTGTTGTATTCTGTTGATGAGGTTAGCTTCTGAGGTTCCTGTTCAAATTCCTAAATTTTTCATTTCCAGATTTCCCTCAATTTTGGTTTTCTTTACTAATTTAGGTTTTCTTTGCTAGTTCTATTTCTACTATCTGGTCTTGAATAATTATATTCATTTCCTTCCACTGTTTGTTTTTGTTTTGATAGATTTCATTAAGGGATTTATTAATTTCCCTTTTTAATATCTTTATCCTATTCATTTATAAAGGGTATTTTAAGGTATTTTCATGTGATTCAGCTATGTTGCAATATTCAGGGCCTATTGTTGTAGGGTTGTGGGTTCTAGTAGAAATTTATTGTCCTGGCTGTTATTGACTGTGTTTTTATTCTGGCTTCTAGGCATCTGGATTTGGGAAGATTGTTATTCTAAGTGCTGATATTGGTCTTGTATTTATTGGCTGAATGGTTTATTGCCCCAGCCAGTGGCCAGCAGGGTCTTCATTGGGGACCTAAAGGGAGGGCCAGTGAATGAGAGGGACAAGAGACACAAAGAATGAGAGCAAGACAGGACGTCTGATCAAGCTCCAAAATTTTATTTTTCTCACAAGGCATACATAGGTAGGCAAAAAGGGGGTTGCATGCAGGAAGGGACTTAATTATGGGCTGTTTGGCCAGCAGGATATATTTCTCTGAAGGTTATCAATCTACCCTTGTCTACCTGCCTAATTGCTTAACTGCAGCTCTTTCACCTGATATCTGAGAAGAGGTTCTGGTATCTATGGGAAGAGGTTCTGGTGCTATGGAGACTTAAGCAAGGCCTAGATCTAATAAAAGAGGAGAGAAGCCCAAATATGGCAGCATGTGTGTCAAGGGTCCCTTAGGCTTCTGACTCCTATCAGTTTATTCCTAGGTTTCTGTTGCCCAGTTTTCTGGTTATTAGGATAGTGTGGTAGGTTTGTGTTGTCTGGAAGGAAATTCTTCTGGAATCCTAATAGGTGTGTCCACTGCAGGTCTAGGTAAAATGTGCTTCTAGGTATTTGAGTTGACACAGAAGTGGGATGGGCTAGGGGGACTGCTTAGAGGGTTTACTCAAGGAAAGAAAGCAAGGTGTTTAACCAAGATCTGCTTTCTCCCTGGGGATAAGAAAAGAGAGGGAGGGGAAGCCACAGCAAATGTACTGCTATAGAGTTGGGAGAGACTAGGTCATTGGACTTGGAGGAAGGAAAGGAGAGGGGAAGATCTACAATGAGCTCACCTGCTTCCTGGATGGAGTAGCCTTCAGGTTTCCAGGGACTTATGGTTGGAGTTGGGAGTTAGGATAATGCAATGAGTTATAGGAAGGAAGTTCGGAAGTGAGGATCTGTGTGATCCATTTGAGAAGAAGATCAGGGAAAGGCTGAAGCAGGTACATGCTTCAGACTAAGCATAAGATTGGGGATGGGTTTTGGAGTATCCAAGGGAGAGGTAGGGATATGCAGCTAGCATATGGGCTTCCATGGCTAGAGTAGCCTGTGAGTTCCCTGATTTAGTGAATCTTTTCCTGCCTCCTAATCTTTAATTGGACAGGTGACATGTGGTTAAATTATTTGGATAAAACTTGGTACTCTGGCTGGGTGGTGGTGGCACACACCTTAAATCCCAACACTTGGGAGGCATAGCCAGGTGGATCTCTGTGAGTTCAAGGCCAGCCTGGGCTACAGAGTGAGTTCCAAGAAAGGCACAAAGCTACACAGAGAAACCCTGTCTCAAAAAAACAAAACAAAACAAAAAAACAACTTGGTACTCTGGATTGTTTATGATTTCATTTGGCAGCTTAGACTGAGTGTTCAATATGGGTCAGTTTTCCCCCAGTACCGAGACAAGACACCTCAGGGTGTTTTTTTCTCAAGTCTAGAGAAGATTTGAGATTTTGTTTGTTGTTTCTTTGTTTCTTTGTTTTGTATGACAGACTGAAACAGGAGATGTTTTTAGTGTGTAACCCTGGGCACTAATCTCATCTTTTCAATTGTTTCTTTGGTCTTGAGTAATTTCTTCATATAGAGGCAACTAATGATTCTCAGCATTGTAGGGTCCATTACTGTCAATCTAAGAATTGAAATGACAAAGTATTTTATAGAATGGTTGGTCTGTGATGCTGTATGTCTTATGATTGCAGAAAATATCACCTTATTTTCACACTTTAGATAGTGTTTCACGTTACTCATGCTGGTTTTGAACTTGCTGTATTTTTTATTTTTATTTTTTTATTTTTTGCAACATATTTAAAGTTTGCAAAAGTTTTTATTGTTTCTTTTGTTCATCTAACTTTTATCCAATAACTTAATATAATCCCTGGAATTGACAAAGTGATGTAAACTAAATTACCTAATTACAATAGACAGAACAGATTTATTTAGTACTAGTTACTACAAATGAATTGTGAATATTAGCATCAATCATTATTTAACTGATTATTTAAACACCTAACCAATTTTAGTTAGTTTTCACTTATGAAAAAATATGTTTCTTTCATGTTTTTCAAGAGTGTATCCTCTTTGATATATGAAAGGAAAACATTGTTTTTCAACCTTGCAACATCTATGAGGTTCACTCTAAGTGCCAAAGTACTTTCCCCAAGGTTTCTATAGAAACATTGCATTGGCTATAATTTCTGTGAGATGACAAAAGCAGCTCTGCGTATTGAACCTTGTATTAAAATCTAATGACGAGTCTCTTTCTACCTAAGACTATGAAAAATTGGTTTCAATCTTGCAAAAGGCAAAAGATGAAGATCAGTCTTCATCTCTGGCCAGGAAAACATAAAATTCATATTGAATTTTGTGAGTACCTTAGCATGTCTGTGGTAGATGTTCCTCAATAAAAGAACTACATATAATATGTGTAGTATCCTCTGAAGGACATTTCTTGAGTTAATGTGCACACACACACACACACACACACACACACACACACCAAAAACAGAAACAAACATACAAACAAAAACCCCTCAAGCTTCAAAGATCTATATCTTTGGAAAGAATTTTAAAGGAACGTTTGGAAGTTATCTAGTAAAGATCAGGTTTTAGGAAGCTTAAGAACAATATAGGCACATCAAAATGTGCATGTGTGCATACCAACTGCATTTCCAGTCAATTTCTATATGAATTGATAAAATACTTTCCATTAAGAGGAGTGAATAAAATACATGCAAATGGCTTTTTTTTTCTGTGACTGATAAGTGGAGCACTGCATAACTCATCATGAAAGCCACTTTTATAATCCTCATAAATGAATTTTATGATGATAGCAGATCAAAGGTATGTGAAAATTATTATAATCTCAGTCAAAATAATTTTACCATTAATGTCTGGTTTAGTTTACTGATAACTAAAATTTAGTGTCCTGTAGACTCACAGAGATAGAGAACATATGGTAGTCAATAAACATTATGAAGAACAAAGGAAAAGCTTAGGAATCATTGGAGAATAGTTCTTCACATGTTTTCTTAGCATGGATTAAAACTCACTGTGAAGAATGTGAAAAGGGCAGTGAACAAGGATAAATAAAAATGCTCTGTATTCTGTCAGACAGGTGCCTTTAAAAGATCGAACACAGGGATTTTATAATAACAAGGTTACTATTGTTTGAAAGCTTATGGTTTCGAATGGTCAGAAAATACTGACTTTTAAGGGCAAAACTGATGAGAAACAGCCCAGGAAATCTGAAGTGTAGCACCAGTAATTGGATTGCTCTCAATGGCTATAAAATTAGAAGACAGTTTGAATGGATAATAAACATATGAATTATGTTTTGAGAGAATCAGACTAGAAGTTATAGCACAGATTCAGAAGTGGAAAAGAAGGACTTGAGGCTTAAATTAATCAAAATTGATCAAGATTCTATATTATAAATGTATTGTCATTTATGCTTTCATATTAACATCCATGCCAGAACTTTAATTGAGTACAACTGATGACACTCTGATCAGTTCTTGAACAGGAAATTAAAGCAAAAAGCAGATTAAAAGCAGGCACTGATTTCTCTATCAAATATTTTAATACTGATTACTAAGTTTAGAAAACCAAGACAATGTTATTGCTAATTATCTGAGATCAGCCTGTCTTAATTTGTCAATTTGTGAAAGGAACAATTCCGTTAATAAATTCTGTAACTACTACTATTTTCTTTACTTTGTCCATCCCTGGAAATTGGTTTAAATTAACAAATCCTACATCTCAATATTTTTTCTGAATAAGTAACTGACTCCATTTTTGTTGTTGTAGAGACTGGACACCTTCTTTTGTGGTACTACCTTCTGAAAGTCTAAGTGTGTCATGCTAATACTGTGAGGTTAGCATCAGGAATGACACTATTTGGTATAAAAATCTCCACATGAACAGTTGTAGGTATTACTACAGTAAATAATTAGTTTTAGCAGTATTTAAAAATCACAAGTCTTAGGGTATTATCCTTCAAGGAACCCGAAAAGTACATATATACTTTTATATATAGTTATAGTTATATACTACTCACATTTCTCACTGGTAAGTGAGGACATGAAAGAAGGTCCATGACATTATCTTTTTGCAGCAACAGAGTCCCAAACAAGTTCTGATCTTGTTGAGAACAGTTAAACCTAAGGGAGAGTATTTAACAGGGTTTTATTTGAGACCCAGAGAAACATAGATTAAAAAATATTATACAATAAATATGATACAAAATAACATTAATAAGAACTATAGAGAGAGCTCAGAGATAAAGTACTTGTCTAACACACTTGTCTAATCTGTGGATTTCAGCCCCAGAACCACAAAGACCAAAAGCAATCCAACCAAATAAGAAGCATATCACTGTTGCAATGTGAAATGAAAGAAATGTGTATAAGTCCCGATGACAACTAAGTAACCCTAATCAATCAATTTAATTAATGAAAAATTTATATGTAGTTTAATTTCCTCAAGGGATAGTTCTATCTTCAGATACCTATAAATTTCTCAACCATTCTCCATGCCTTAGGTGGCCCAATGATTTACAGATTTTAACATTTTAGCAAGAATGCTATCATACACATTTGCTTTGTCATGATTGATCATCTAATCATACTCATCTTTATTGTCCTGGAATCTAGAATATCACCTCACATTCTGTAGCAACAGAAAACACATTTTGTAGGAAAACAGAAATGGTGAAAAATGAGATAGGTGTTAGATATGGAGGTGTCAATAAACAAAGGGGGGGATCAAATCTAAACTATTAATGTATTACATATATATTGCTCATATTTAGATTTTTGAACAATGATAGAACCCATCAGTTAAAGTAAATAATAATATTATATAGTGAAGAAGTGACAGTCTTGGTCAACTATGGTTTTGTGGGAATATGAATCATACATAATAATAAGGTTGATGGTATTCTTCATTCAACATAATTCCTTAAATTCCAAGAAATTCACTTATACAAATGTAAAATCATGTTACTCCTTTATTGAGCCATACATGTTAACTGCTAACTGCATTTGTTATATTCATCAGCAGATACTTGGGAAGATGAAGGTAATTTACCCACTCTTCTAGGGAAAGAGGATAAACACAAACAAAATATCTTCCTAACAGAGCCATCACCAGCCTCCATCAGTTGAAAGTCAGTGTCAAATCCTTCATTAAATTATTCAGCATTATATTCATTCTCCTTGGCAATGAGAATTTGCAATAACAAAACAGGCAGGCCAGATCTTCATAGGTCTTACATTTATCTTTAGAGACATATATTAGAAAAAGTGAATAATAAAATACACAAGAATTCCGGTAATGATAAATCCTAAGGAATAAAATGAAGTGGGGAAGAAAAACACAGATTGTTATAGATATGGAAGTGGATATTTAAATAAGATTTCTGGGCAAGTTCTACTAAAATGATTAAAATATATGTTGTGGTATATTTGTACACTGTGTGAGGGTGTATTGCTGTGATTAGTGTAATAAAAAGCTGAATAACCAATAGCTAGGCAGGAGGTAGAGGAGGAGGAATCTAGGCATAAGGAGACATGGAGAGGAAATAGGAAGTGCAAGATGGAAGAGAGGTAATATCACATGATAGAACATAGATCAAAATATAAATAGATTAATTTAAGTTATAAGAGCTAGTTAGTAACAAGCCTTAGCTATATAGGCCAATATTTCATAATTATGAGAAATCTTCATGTCACTAGGGAGATGGGGGGCACAGAGAAAGACTTGCTACATACATATGTATATACCAAAATGCAGACTTAAAGGAAGAATAGACCAGAAATAATAATGAAAAAATACTAGAACTCTGAAGCAAGGGTTTACTTGATATCTTTTTGGAGCAGAAATGAGGCTATGGAGATTAAAACAGAATAAGTGGGGAACAAGCAGTCAAAGGTCCAAGACATTCTATGGTGAGTGTAAAGGTTATCTACTATAGTCTCAAAAGTCTCTTACTTTTTACTCTTACCGTGCACTTACTCTTTCACTGTGAATCACAGAGGATGCAGAGGTGGACTTTAAGGGTAGATATAACATGTATTGACTCATTTTCAAACAAGCAAACTGTTTAAATGAAGACACCTTGGAGGAAGTACGGTAGATGGAGGGATGAAGTTAATTTAAGCAGTTAAGAAGCTGCAGTCAAACGTTAAACAGGCTATAAGGGCAGTTCAGTTAATCAAACAGAGGAAATGATATGAAAGTGACTAGGTCTTATATGAACTTCAAAGACAGAGTGAACACAATTGGAATATGTGGAAATAAATCAATCATGAATGGCATAACATAAATGCCTTCTGAATACTATGTCTCTTGTGGACCTCAAGAATTAGTTGTGTATTAAAGCTATACTTTAGCCAGCCAAGGGCAAGCTATTTATTATGAGTATTTGATGATATCCAACCTTTAATATCCCAGCTGCCTTCTATGAAATCCTTAATTGCCCAGATCAGTTGGCAAAAAGTTCAGCTGCCCAGACCTGCTGAACTACTATGTTACTGACTCCCCTGCTGAGTTGGAGACCATAGCTTTATTTCTTGTGCTAATGAAGCTCAGACCATCTCCTCACCTTGAGGAGGCCTAGTAGTTCTCCAGGGCAATTGACTGAGAACAAAAGAGGTTTTTACATATCAAGGTGGAAAGTAAAACAACATTCCTGAGGAGGCAGAGAACCATGTGCCCAGGAAAAAGGCAGGCATTTTCTGTAGAAAGTGACAGAATAGCATGGGGAGAGAGAAGAGAGGACCACAGAGGTTCAGTAGAGGATAAGAAGATCTTGGTTAGAGTTTTCTCAGTGCCAGGAGTAGAAAGTAGCAGAGATGGAGAAAGAGGATACAGAGGACGAAGATGAGTCTGGAAACATAGGAGTTTAGTCATTAGCAGGACTATGAGCTGGGGAACTGGGTGGAACTGAAGCTATGGAAACAAGATTACTGGTTGGTCAAAGGTAGTGGTGTTTATAACTAATTGATTACAACCAGTTACATATTTCTTTGTTCCTTCTCCACTCCCACTACATCACTTGACCAGTAAACAGGATTTCATCCCAGAGAAATAAAGTAGACGAATAAAGGGCTTGGTGTATCTATATTTATTCTTATCCTGAATGCCTGATGGAGCTATAACTGTATTGATAGAATTTTGTCTTAGAGGAATAAAGTTAACAGACATAAGAACATAGTATACATAGGTTTTTCTTTTTTCCTCAGGTATCCAATGCTGGATGTCACTAAGCCCCCGGACCCTGGGTATTCCATATATGTCCACAGATTAGTGCTGCTCTCAGGACTCTTTAGCTTCTCAGTGCCATGGGTAATGGAATGCCTCTATAGCCCCATACGATTCAGCAAATATAGAAGAGAAAACAGAAAGGATATCAGAGCCAGAAGTTGTAAACTATGCCTCAAAAATATGTCTTCTTGCTCTGACATGATAATTGTATTCATGATGGTCCTGAAGCTTGGTTTACTTGCTCAAGATCTACACAAAATTGGATCATGGATGGGGAAGGGTCTCTTTGATAGAAAATTATAACATGTCCACATGGTTGGACTTGCCTGGCAGACCGCCTAATTATTTCTGGTTCAGAATAGCCATTTCCTGGTCAGACATCTCACAGGACCGGGAATCTGTGGCTTTATGTGGTTGCGTAAAGCACACATGCAACCATGTAATCTACGCACAAGCATGGAGTACCCACACAAGTTCCTGTACCTTTATAAAGCTGGCATGAAATGCTGTAGCCTCCATATCAGGGAACCAATGATGTTGTTACTAACTAAGAGTAGAAAAGCTGAGAAAACAGAATCAACAAAATGACCTTGCAATTCAAAAGAAAAATGAGACAGTAGAAGACTTCCTCATAAAGAGGATAAAGAGCCTGGAACTGCAGTTTCAGGTAGGAAGGCAGGAGTCTTTGCTGTGTAAGAGGATGTGAGATGTAACTGGATTGCAGACATCCAAGGGTAATGACCAGTGGAGAGTTACACATAATGCAGGTCATGAATGATAAACTGCTGGGACAGCATGTCCTAGACAGTGATGTCTTGTCTGTAAGAATAAAATTGCCATGATGTGTATCCAATATAATTGTTCTATATGTAATGTTTTATAATTTTATAGTGCATTATATTTTATTATTTATAAAAATTATAGTTTGTCCAAATTTCAACCAAAATATAAGTAATGTTAATACTCATTCAATAGATAAGTGAAAAAACAAAATTAACATTTAATGTAGAAGTGATAAAAATTTTCATGCAACTCGGTCCTCTATGAGCTTCGATAAAGCAATTTAAAATTAAATAACTTTAGAAGACCAATTAGCTGTTGATTTTTCCCACCTTCTGAGTTAAAATACAAACCAAAAAATAGAAAGGTTTTCCATTTTTGGTCTTTCAGGACTTATAAAATATTACATAAAAATCTGTCAAGTCAAACCTGACTATACTGCAGTGAAAACACAAACATCAGTATTTTATTCTAAGTCATTTTACATTTGACCCTTCCATATAACCACTGTGAGTTGAGGCCAGTACCCACTGACGTTGCTCAAAGAAAGCAGGCATTGGAGACCAAGTGATGTGTCTCCACAATCACTGGAGGAAATGGAAATAATGTTTCATATTGGCAGCTAAGAACCCTTTTCCAAGAATCACTAGCAGCTAATTGGTTACATTGAGAGTAACAGTTCCATCATAGCCCAGTTGAAGAAAATATGAAGTACATAACAGTCTTAGATGATTTAAAATGTTGGTAAATCACCCTGCCAAATATGACAGTTTTGGTTTTGTAACATTTATGAATGAGCAGGTACGATGGAATTAAGGAGGGTTAGGTCTATAACATCTACATAATACATATATGATTGAGTTGGCTATTTATTGCTATGTGAAAATGTAAAACTTAATAATTTAAAAGGGAAAAATACTTAATACTTCATAAATTATGAAAGTCAAGAGTCTAGCATGACCTCCCAAAGTCAAGTTAGGGACTTACATAGGGCTGTAGTCAACATGTTGATTGAAACTATACACTTCAGTAAAGGAAGGCCCCACTACTATGCGCAAACACATAGCTTTTGTTTCAGTTCAGTTGCACAAGGTTATTGGATTAGAAGTCTCAATTCCTCTTTCGAAATAAGCCAAAGACCCCTCCAATTCTTTAGCATAAAGATCTCATCAGAAAGCCTCCTCAAAGGAAGACACAGGAAGAGAGAATTGGGACTGTGGTTGGGGGTTACATACAAAGGTCTATTTTCAATAGCATAATTGAAAGTGGTGATAACTCTTATTTAGCATACTCTGATTATTAGTAGCAGAGTAGAGAGTTAGGAACACACTTGATGTGAAAGGGCATAGATACCTCAAGATTGATGCTGCCAGTAATTACTTTAGAAGTCTGCCTATGCCTGCACAGTGGCTGACAGAATATATGCCTGAGCTTCATCCTCCATTGAGGGAGTGAAATAAGGTTACCCTCAGCAATTAAAGGTAACAAGCCAGAAATAAATATTATAAATGATTTTTGAGCATTATTAAATATAAAAATTGGTATAGTTTTTAAGTTCTTATTAGATATCAAAACAAAATTACATTTCTATAAATAAATTTCTCAACTATAAAAGATGGCTTTAGATTAATGTTTAATAGTAATAGTAACTGGAATCATTCAGGATGTTCTTATTCTTTGATACATAATGTGTCCTGAAAATGCATGACCAACTCAAGAAGCAAGCATCTCTGTACTTCTAGATCACCACTGTGTCCTCCTAAGTTTGCAAGGGTTTTTTAAAGGGATTTTCAATGAGAGTATAATGTAAATGTCACACAAGGCAAGAAAATAGTCTAGTGATTAGGTGGATAATAATGCTTCAATACAGTGTTGTAATGTTTTGTAGTAACTAGTCTCAAGTTAACTAGTATATACATTCATATAGAAAATATTTAAGAAGAATTTATGGAGTAACAAATTCCTTGCTTTGTAATTATAAAGATATCAAGACCTCAACCAGTCCTACTCTGCTTTTTTGGTGAATAAAATTAATAAACCAAAGGCTGGAGAAGTGGTCCAGTGGTTAAGAGCTCATATTGCCCTTTCAAAGGACTAGAAATTGTTTCCCTGTACTCATGTTGGGTGACTCAAAACCACATGCAACTACAGCTCCAGAGTACCCAATGTCCTGTTCTGGCTTTCATGGGTACCTGCACCCAGAAGGCATAATCTCTGTCTCTGTCTCTGTTTCTCCATGTCCCTCTCTTTCTCTCTCTCCCTCTCTTCTCTCTCTCAAAAATATAAAATACAAATTAAAATAATAATGAAAGATAAAGACCATCCTGATAGACTGGCTGGTTGTAATCATACTGAAAACCTGAAAGCTGGGTGTATGTAAGCAAACAAAACCTTTGCTTCCTTTTCTAACCTAATGGCAAGGTTAGTATACCCAAAATAAATGATCAGTGATTACAGATGTTGGATTCTATAGTGGACATTAAAGGACATTGCCCAGCTCAGCAGACCCCTCTTACATATAGTTAGTCTCCATGACAGAATTTAATAGCAAATGAAGTACTAATATTTTATCATTTCAAAATATATTTTCTTTGATTCTGGTACTAACATTGATTACACTGCATTATTACTTTGATTCAATTCTGCTTATGCATTTGAAATTAAGCAGAAATAACTGTGGAACATCTGATATCTTCAAAGATACAGTGTAGCAAAATAAGACTTGCATTTAGATATCTGATCTTTAGTAAACTTTCTAATCTCAACCGTTCTTGAGTTTATGACATTGTTATGAAAGGTATGTCATTTTTCTGAACTTCAGCCATTTCATTGACTTTTCATGGAAAAATACTCAAAGCTCAATTAGTCAATGACAGTTGATCTCTTTCTATTCTCAGTGAGAATGCAGATCAGCAGTTAAACTCCAGTGAAACATAATTTTTTCAATCAGCAGCTTTGGACTATGCCTGCTATATATTTTGCATTAGTATATTGTTAGTCCTTGAGTTTGCTGTTACCAGAGTTTTCATCAATATGGGAATACTCTTCTTTGTAAGTCAGAGGTGCTACAAAAATGCCATCTCTAAAATAATGTAATATACCCTGTTTCAGTGGAAATGGAAGCATAATTTTATAATTATGCCTTGTATTCTATTATAGATATCATTATATTGTATAATTTCTTGCTATTAACAGAAAATCATGAATGTATATGGTATGACTTTTAACTAAAGAATCACAATGCATTAAAATGAAACCCTGGTCATAAGATATGTGCTTTGTATAACATGTAGGTTTGGAGAAACAATATTCCTAAACTATCTAGTGCTACTATGTACAAACCAATAAGTATTGAGAAAATATTTCTGATGAGATGTTTTTAGTAATGAATAGTTCAAGTGCCTCTGTGACTTAGAAAAAGAAATGTGCATGTACTTCACTGAGGGAAACCATCACTTCTGTTTTACAAAACAGGGGAGAAAAGCTCAAATTTACCTCCATGGACATTTTGAGTTCTTTACTTACCTCTCTTGGAGAAGAACAAGAAAGATAATGACACACATACAAAAGGCATTCCAGTTGGACAGAAACAGCTGTTATCACCATGGGTGCAGGGAAAGAAATTCTTGGAACAAGAGAAGTTGCTATCAGGCAAGTGGCCTGAGTCATATTCACAAGTTGCTTTCTCAAATATGTTGAAGCTCACTCTTCCAGCATCTGTGTTATCTGTGGCGAAAAGGGTGGGGGGAGAAAACTGCAGTACATGGTCAAGACCAGGACTATAGAGAGTAGGGCAAAGTTAGGGAGGATGCCTCCCCCTTTTTTCTCTGTATCCTTCGGTGTATCTAATTTCTAATTTTTTCTTATTTAACATTATAATAATTGCTTTCTTTGTTCACACTTTTATTTTTTAAGTTTTTTTCTTCAACCATGTAGGCCCAAAACATATATTTTTTTCTTTTTAAAAAAGTATGAGTGTTTTGCCTGCATATGTGTTTGTATATTGCCTGTACATTTTGTATCTGCAAAGGCTAGAGAGGGTCATCAGATCCTCTGAAAAAGGAGTCACAGACAGTTGCAAACTGCCATGTGAATACTAGGAATACAAATCAGGTCCTTTAGAAGAGCACCCAGGGTTCGTTCTTGCTGTGACATCTCTCTAACCTCTGTTTACTTACTTAGTGAATAAAATTTTACATGAACAGATCTACATTTTTTCAATCCCCCTAACAATTATGTGTTTATATTGTAGGTCTTCAGTAATTTTCTATGAGGTATTACCAATGTTTATTCACAACCAGGACTTTTCTCTAGAGAGTTTCATATAAGGAACAACATAAACATGTAAACTTGACATCATAGAAGAATTTTGTTTCTTAACTTAAGATAGCTAATTTTCAATACATTGAATTTCCCACATTGCACTACTCCCAATACATTTTTTAAAGGGAGTAGTGCAATGTGGGAAATTCAATGTATTGAAAATTAGCTATCTGAACTGTTTGGGAGGCATCCAGGCTGTGGGACCAGAACCTGTCCTTAGTGCATGAGCTGGCTGTTTGGAACCTTGAGCTTACACAGGGACACTTTGCTCAGTCTGGAAGGAGGGGACTGGAGCTGCCTGTACTGAATCCACCATGTTTAAATGAATCCCCAGGGGAGTCTTGGCCCTGGAGAAGATGGGAATGGAGGGAAGGGGATGGGGGGAAAGGTAGGGGTGGGGACAGGAAGGGGGAGGACAGGGGAACCCATGGCTGATGTGTAAAATTAAAACACAAATATAATAAAAAAATTAAAAATAAATAAATAAATAAATAAAAATAAAAAATAAAAAAATACATATTCTAAGGGAATGATAAAGTGAAAATTTTAAAGGAGTTGCTGATCTGCTAGAGTTTAAAACTCTCTTCTGCTTTACTGTAGATTCTCTGCATATAAGATTGAAAAGACCTGTCTTTTATGCATGGGAAGGTATGGTAAGATACGTATATTGAGTGGAAAAATGTTCCTCAAAATGCATGCTCATCCCAAACCTCTGACTTTGAATTTAATTACAAATAGGATCTTCAGGTTAGATGAGTCCAGAGTGGACTGGAGCAGCCCTTAACTAATGATGTGTGTTTTCACATAAAGGGAGAAAGACACAAAGTCGATGTAATGGACAACAGAAAGGCAGGATGAGGCAACTGAGGATTCTTTTCTGGAATCATCACAGAGCATGGACTTGCCAATGCCCTGAACTCTGACATAAGCCACAGGATTTGGAGAGCATAAATTCTTGTCATTCTAAGTGACAAAATGTGTAATATTTTATTAAAGTAAATATAAGAACGTAATATGAAATATTTTGCAAGCTTTCTTATTCTTTGTGATACACAGAAATTGTTCTTTAAAACACTCTAGTCTGGACCATATAAACTTATGAATTTTGTTAGCCCTCTCAAGTGTACAGGACTTTAAAAAGTGAAGTTTCTTAAGTCAGTGGTTTTTCTATACTATTTTAAAAATAGAACACTTTTTTTCACATATTGCTTCCACCAGTGAAATCATTACCTTTCTGGGATATGAATTAGATTGTCCTGCATATAATCCCTGCCAAATGATATAATATTTAAGGAAAATTGACTATACAAAGAATAAACAGCAGTATACAACACCAAAGAAACACTTTTAAACAATAGGGTTTGGGGATTAGGGAGAAGTTCATTCAGAAACGTGATTGCTGCACAAGTATGAGGCCCTTGTTTGAATCCCAGCACTGATGTTAAAACCTGGGCATGGTGGCACACACCTGCAATCCCAGCACTGGTGTTAAAACCTGGGCATGGTGGCATACACCTGTGATCCCAGCACTGGTGTTAAAACTTGGGCATGGTGGCACACACCTGCAATCCCAGCACTGGTGTTAAAACCTGGGCATGGTGGCACACACCTACAATCCCAGCACTGGAGAAATGGAGGCAAAAAAGATGCAAGGGACTCCTTTTTCAGCCAGCCAAGTCAAAGTGGAGATGTCCAAATTTATAGAGAGACCCTGTCTCAAACAAAGGTCAAAAACGTTTGAGGAAGACACCTAACAGAAACCTCTGGCCTTCACACACACACACACACACACACACACACACACACACACACACACTGAGAGAGAGAAAAAGAGACAGACAGACAGACAGACAGACAGACACACACACACACACACACACACACAGAAGCATATGCATGCATGCACATAGAGCTATGTTTTTTTAAATCCTATTATGCCTCTTCTGCAAGGAAATCACATAACAAATGTAAACCCTAAGTTTATTTTTCCATAACTTAACTTCATTAAAGACTATTATTTATACATTTCATAAAGAGCTGAATAATTCAATAAGAATACATTTTAATTAATTAATTTAATTAATTTTAATTCTATATTAACAAAGTGCTACATTATTTTATATTCTACCTAAATTCTATATTAAACACATCATCTTTGGGGGAAATAATTTGGCAAACACTACTAATGATAAAGCAATAATAGAAAAACAGTAAGTTTTCAAGGGTAAAGACCACCATGGCTCATGATCCTAAAGAGGAGAACTGAAACATTAGCCTTTTAAATCCTCATCCACAGAGTGAATTCTTTTAACTCTATTTCATAGGGTTCTAAACTGAAGGGGTTTGATGGCATTCTTGCTCCACTACAATCTATGAGACTGTTTCAGCAACAACTTATAATTTTCAAGCATGAGTGCAAAATCAATTTACATTTCAAAAATGACTGAACACTCTGGAAACAGAGATGCTACCTTCGCAGCATGGCTGGACCCTTGTCAACTAGTTTCTGGGAGCTTATGATGACAGGCCTTTGCAAGCAGCTCCTGGGAAATCAGCATGCCAAGAGAGGTGCATTTCCAAATAGAGTTTAGCTACATAAATGATCAAAACAGCTAGAGATCAGACAATCAACTATCATGTAAAAATTAAAAAATGGAACCAATTTAAAATGTTTATTGCTCATTTGCCTTCTCAAAAGGTATGCACTGTCATTTCTGCCACACCACAGTGTGAGGCTTAATAATTAGTTCCCATATAATTAACATTTAACTAAAGAAATCACTTTGCTGTAAGTGTAAATAGTGTTGTATTCTCAAGCATAAAACATATCCTACTCTTAAGGTCAATCAATAAATATTCTTCCTTATCCATGACTTTAGTAATGGCAATTTCTTTTTTTAAAGTGATATTTTCTGAGGATACAGAGATGTCTGGGTTAGTCAAATGCTTTCCAGGTGGCAGGAGAACCTTAGTTTGAATACCAAGCACCCACAAACAAAAGAGATATGTACTGAGTCTGTAATTCTGGCACAGTAGGGTAGAGACAGGTAGGTCCTTGAGGTTCAACAAGAGAACTTATCTCAAAAATATAAGGTGAAGGAAGTTACCCAGCATTGACTTCCGACTTTTGGACTCCATGGAGTATGCATTCTGAACCCACATACATATGACATACAAGTACACAGACAGACATACATCATGGATGCCGATATTTGTGTGAAAAGTGAAGGGAAAATCTAGTATTTTATGATTAGCTAAGAATATTGACAGCATTAAATATGAATAATGATGCATGATTATATATAAAATTTCATTAATGAAATTTTATTCCTAAATTTATCAGTGGTCAGTTCTAACCTATGCTTAGAAAACTGAAACTGTGAAGCACATTTATTTGCTTTCTAGACACAAAATAAATTAGATGATATTAAATTAAAACCATGGGTTTATCAAATTCCATCTTTAATATCTGTAAGAGTCATAGAATGAGAGAAACATATGCACTGTGAATACAAAAATCTGGTTCTATACTTGAACATATAAAGACCACAAGTAAAAATATTACAATAGAACAATAGAGAGATTTGTAAAGGAGAATTAATAAAAGATGACATATACATGTCAGTGAACTTAAGGATAGTTATTCATTATCTAATGGTAAAATTAAAAATTGAAGCACAATAGCACCTTTAGATACTTGTGAACAAATGGAATATTCATGATTGTAGTGTGGCATAAATCCTTGGAAATGTGATTATCAGTTTGAACTAAAGCATGCCAAATGAATCAGCTTTGTATTCTTAGAAACAGATGTCTAAAAGAAATGCCATCCACAAAAACAACAAGAAAAAAATGGTGTTGAAGAATGTACAGTGACTCTACTAGGGACCTTACAGACTGGTACAAGTCCAGTACCTCATCATTTCTAGTCACCATACCCCCAGTTGGGCTGAGAATCCCTGATATACCAGATACCAGCCTGGGATGGAGACTCCTTGTTCAACTATAGATCTTGGAGACAGAAAGAAGTCCCATCTCCCATCATCCTAGTAACCATATCACAACCCCCAACTGTGTCAGAGACTCCCTTCTCTACCAGAGACCACCAAAAGCCCAGGCCCCAGATGGGGTGGAGACTTCCTGCTCTACCAAAGACCACAAAGGATGAAATAAGTCCAGACCACACAGAACAGAAGACCAAAATGGAAACATAAAACAAGGAACAAAACACCCAACCAACAAATAAAAACTGAAAAAAGTACCAAGACCTTTTCATCAAACCCAAAGGTCTAGGTTGCAGCATAAGAACAAAGCAAACAACAGCCAAAACAATATGTTAACATCAGAAACCAGCTATCCTACTACCACAAGCCCTAAATATTGCAACACAAGAGAAGCACAAGTAAAAGACCTTAGAGACAAATTTATGAAGATGATTGAGGTCCTTAAAGAAGAAATGAATAAATCCCTTAGGAAAATCCAGAAAAACACAAATAAACAATTGGAAGAAAGCCAAGAAAAAAGAAACAAACAGTTGATGGAAAGAAATAAAACAGTTCAAGACTTGAGAATGAAAATAGAGGCAATAAAGAAAACACAACCTGAGAGAATTCTGGAAAGGAAAAATCTAGCTAGACAAACAGGAAATACAGATGCAAGCATCACCAACAGAATATAGGAGATGAAAGAAAGAATATCAAGTGTAGAAAATATGATAGAAGAAATTGATGTAGCAATCAAAGAAAGTAATAAATCTAAAATATTTCTGATATAGATCATGAAGGAAATCTAGAACTATGAAAAGATCAATCCTAAGAATAACAGAAATAGAACAAGAAGATTCTCAGTTCAAAAGCCTGGAAAACATCTTCAACAAAATCATAGAAGAAAACTTCTCTAAACAATAAAATGCCTGTAATGGTACAAGAAGCTTATAAAACACCAAATAAATTGAACAAAAAAGAAAGTACACATGGTCAGACTACTTGTGGGCTTACAGAGCCCCTGGTTCAAGCCCAGTTGCACAGCTCATCATGAGCATGTGGCCTGACTTTCTTTAGCTTTTCTTTCTCCTGGTAGGTGATGGGCTCGCTCTCTCTCTCTCTCTCTCTCTCTCTCTCTCTCTCTCTCTCTGGATTCCCATTTTGGACTACCACTACCAACACACTTTGAAATTCTCTCAGAATTCTACTGTTCTATGCAGTCAATAGATTTGGTAAGTCAATTAAGATATCTTAAATAGTGAAATTAGTTAAAAGAGAAAAAATTTTCCCCCATTAAAAAAAATGGGAAACATTTTTTTACCATAGAAGAAACTCAGTCTCTATTTAATAACACATTAGGCAGTTTCAAAATGGAACGATTAAATGGGAGGATGATTAATGTTGAAACATAAATTATGAATATTATTTGTTTGATCATTTTTATTTTAGCATTAAAAAGGTTGGTCAATTTGAGTGCCAAGATAAAAGCTTTAGAAAAAAAACTGTTAAAAATGAATCATAGAAGAATTCAGACCCAGACAGGAGAATTTAAAGGTGAATCTAACTCAGGATTGACATTAGAAAAAACTGTTAAAATAAGTTATAGAGAAATTCAGACCAAGACAGAAGAATTTAAAGATGAAATTATTTCAGGATTATGGTGATATTTTATTTGTGCTGAAATGTGATTTTATTTGTATCTTAATAAATAAAGTTTGTCTAGAGATCAGAGGTCACAGCGAGTCAGGGACAGCAGTCAGGTGGTGGTTGCCCACACCTTTAATCCAATTACATGGCAGGCAGAGTCTCTGTGTGGTCAAGGACACAGCCAAGAGGGGTGACCTGAGCCTTTAATCCCAGTACCAATCATAGAGACCTGGAGGTCTGCATAGACAGGTAGTGACCAGGAAATCATTTGGCTGAGTATTTGGCCCTGCCCCACTCCCTGTTCCTTTGATAGTTGTTGCCTTGCTTGCTACCTTGATCAGGTGTTTTATGCTGATTCCCTGCCAGTTTCCTTCAAGCCTGTATTTATGGCTTCCTCCCTCCTTCAATAAATGCCATTCAACATTCAGCAATCTACTGAGACAAATGACTGACTGTCTTGTCTCTGTTTTTAATCCTCAGCCCCTCACTTAGACATGGTGAACAGGTGGTAGCACAGGCCCTACAGCTGGGCTTAGAGCCAATGAGAAGGGAAAACAGAAAAGCGATAAGACACAAGTCAAACAGAAAGAAGCTCTCTTTCTCTCTAGCAAAGTGACTGCAGTGAGATGGTAAGATAAGGTAGTTGTGACTCTCTGATCTCTTTGGCTATTTACTTCTGTATTTGGCTCTGTTTTTCTTATTTACTAAGACTGTTTAGAATTTTGTCCACAAGGATTAAATTATATGGTTACAAAGAGAAAGCCTGTTTTCAAAGAACCAACCTTAATCTATCTGGTAACCTTATAGGAACTAACTGCTCAAGAGCATGTACAGTCTAATTGTCCTCCAGTGGAAATGTTAGATTTAATGAGATTTAAAGTAACTATAATCTCAGATGGTATGCATTCTCCATTTGTAAAGCAGATGTTAAATTCAACTTGAAATAGAATTATCCCTCAGAACTAGAAAGAATTAATTACAGCTGTCCTAGAGGCTGGGGCACAATTACAATGGTGAATGTAGTTTAAAGAGGAGGTTTAAACAATAGAACAACAATGTTGGACTAGAGGTGTGGAAATTTCCCAGGATCAGCTTCTTGGAGAAGGCAAATTCACTGAAATACAAAGGCAATGTTTATACGATAGCCAAACCTTAATTCTATGCTGTATGGCAGCCATGAATGCATGAGACAGGATTGAGGAAGTAAGAAAAAAAATGAATCATTCACAAAAGTTTTACAGGGCCCCAGAGAATCCTTCATGGATTTCTTATAAAGGCTGTCTGCAGTAGTAAATAGAATGATCAAATTGAGAAGCTAGACAATAATAATTGAATCTTTGGCTTTTGAAAATGCAAATGCAGCATGCAAAAAAAAAAAAAAAAATGACCAGGCCATTAAGCTCTATAACAGCACCCTTGGAGGATTTGATCAGGACACAATTAATATTGAGTCTCATGGTCATGAGATTTGGATAGGAGAGGAAAAATAATGTCAGATGTTTTGGTTGTGGTAAAAAAAAAAAAAGGTCATTTGAAAAGGAAGTATAAACAGGTCATTGCTAGAAAAAATGTTTATTCAAGGAACAATGGCAATGGAATGACCCTCACTTCTGTATTATGTAGAAGGTGTGGTAAGGGTAAACATTGGACCAACAGATGTAGATTAACAAGGGACAGACAAGATAATCCTTTGCCTCTGCCATTTGGAAACTCCCAGAGGGGCCTCACATAGGCTCCCACAGCAAATTCAGTTTAGGCTTTACTGCCATCATAGAAGAAACCCCTTCTCAGTGCAATTAAATAACCAAATGCCTATTGGGATAAGCCAGGCTACTTGGGGTGATAGAACAGCTATAGCAGAGGAAACAGGAAATTCAGGAGAAACCACAAAGTGATTTTTGACAAACTTCTAGAAATGAACAAAGACCAAAATAAAAAAAAATATGTTCTCTTGGAAGGCTTAGTAGACACAGGTGTGGATGTTACAGTAATTGCACCAGAATTTTGTCATCCAAACTGGCCTCTTCAGGAGGTAAATGTTCAGCAGTTAGGGGTTGGTATATTATCTCAAGTGAAACAGAGCACAAGATGGCTCAAATGTATAGGTCCAGAAGGACAGAGAGGAAAACTAAAGTCATATGTGGCTAATATAGCTATGAATTTATGGGGCTGTGACCTATTACAACAATGGAATACCCAGATCAACATTCCTCCAAACTCAGAAATAAATCACAAACTAACACGTGTTTCTTAGAGAAATATTAAGAGGTATTGTTATTATAAAGAGCAGTCACCAGCCATCCAGATTGTACAAGAACAAGGCACAAAAACTTGATTATTCAAAGATACCAACAGCTCTACCCTTAAAATGATTAACAGAGAAGCCTATATGGGTTCAGCATTGGCCTTTAACAACAGAGAAACTGCAGGCTTTAGAAGAGCTGCTATAAGAGCAGTTAAATGCTCAGCATATTGAAGAATCAACTAGTCCTTGGAATTCTCTTGTATTTATTAGTTAAAAAGTCTGCTAAATGGAGAATGGTAACAGACCTTAGAGCAATTAACAAAGTTATTCTGCCAATTGGCTCTTTATAATTTGGAATTCCTTTGCCTACTCTGTTACCTAACAGATGGCCTCTTATAGTTATTGATTTAAAAGACTGTTTCTTCTCAATATTCTTACAAGAAAAGTAGAGAAAGATTTGCCTTCACAGTGTCTACTTATACTAATTCTCAGCGTGATAAGACCTCCCACAGGGAATGTGAAATCACCCAACCCTGTGCCAATATTTTGTATTACAGCCATTGGTAGTGATATGTATTTTCTGAATCTATAATTTATCATTATATGGATGATATTTTACTAGCTGATTCAAATGCAGATACTCTGCCAACAATGTTTGAAGAAGTAAAGAAAATTTTGCCTTGTTGGGGATTTCAAATTGCTCCTGAAAAGATACCAAGAGGAGATTCTATTAATTATTTAGGATATAAAATAGATCTGCTAAAAATTAGACCCCAAAAGCTGCAAGTTAGGAGAGATCGATTACAGACTCCTAATTTTTAAAATTAGTTCCATTGGCAGAAAAAAAAATCAATGCAGCCTAATACATAATTATTAGTGTTAATGCTAATGAAGACTCATAATGAAAAGAAAAATGATGATTAAATTAAAATACAAAATGTACAATTTGAGGAGAAAAGGAGAACCAGGAAGTAGAATGGAGCTGTCTTGTGTTCAAGGAAATAAACAAATTAAGAAAGAGAATAAAGAGAGCAGTGACCTCAAGGCAAGAACTAAGCCAGATAATCCGACTTGTGAAAAGTAATTGAAGAAAAGCTTAAAGATGGGTATAGTGGTGCTTGCCTTTAATCACAACACTCAGAAGGCAGAAGCTCGTGGATCTCTGAGTTTGAGGTCAACCTGGTTTACAGAGAAAAATTCCAGAACAGCCAAATTTAGGCATTGAAGGAAACCATGGAAAACAGGAAACCTGTGAAGATGTAATTGAACAAGTGGGCCATGTTACAGTCCCATTAGCTGTAGAACTTGACAGCTTCTGAAAGGTGTTTCTGGTTTTTGAGTCAAGAAGTGACTACAGAAAACTACTGAGGCCAGCTTCTGACATGTGTTTCTGGTTTTAGAGTCAAGAAGTGACTACAGAAAGTTACTGAGGACAGACATGTGTCAGGGGTACCCCTGAATGGAGGCCTAGGGAGACATATGAGAAAAACCTGTGAAGGTCAAGCCTGAATTGCCTTGGAGACCCCATGATGTTATTGATGCCAGAGCCTTGGGATACCTACTGAGGAAACCTGCCAACAGGGAGTGGAACCAGCCCAAGAGATAAAAGTGTGTTCCAATCAGCAAAACAGAAAGGAGCTGTAGATCTGAAAAGTGTTTCAACCTTAGACACAGAGATGCTGAGTTTGGAGATTGCCCAGCTGGTTTCCAGTCTTGCTTTCATCCAGTATTTCTTCACTATGTGCCCTTCCTACCTTTTTGAATGGCAATGTATATACTATGGAATTAAATGTTGGAAGTATGTGATCTGTTATTTTTTTTTAATTTTGATTTCATAATGGATTACAGTTAAGAAGTTGCATGAATCTTGGAAGAGACTTTGAAATTCATACTTTTAACATTGATGAGACTGTGATAGACTACAGGAGCTTTTAGAGTTAGACTGAATGCATTTTGTGTCATTATATTGTTACAAGTTTATGGGGGCCCAGGAGTGGATTGGAGAATATGGTAAGTTCATAGACAGTGGTAGTATTAGGAGGCTTGGCTTTGTTGATGCAGATGTGGATTTGTGGAAGGAAGTGTGTTGCTGTGGTGACAGCCTTTGAGGTCTCTTGTGCTCAAGATATCCTAAGTTCGGTTCATGTCTGTCACGACCGCCTCGGCCAGCAAGGAAGACGCAACACTGAGCTCTTCTTTCAGCAGTTTATTCAGGAACCTTGAACAGTCTTCTTCTCCCCTGGGGAAACCCACTCACTCCTTATAGCCTCTGGGCAGCCAACCCTAGCACATCATGTGGGCAACACCAATGGGCCCAGGTATGTGGAAGCAAGCCAGATTCTCAGCCTTAGCCAAATAAGGAGTTGTTTGTCACTGAGAGCACTCACCATCGGGAAGGTGGAGGGCAGAAGCTGGCACCATCTTTAAGGTGCAGCTGCACGCAGCTCTCTACAATGTCTTCTTGCCATTTGATAAAAATGTAGAATTCTCAACCCTTTTTCCTGTACCAGCTCTGCCTGCACACTGTCATGTCCCACAATGACGATAATGAACTAAACCTATTAACTATAAGCCACCCCAATTAAATGTTTTTTTCTTCAAAGAGTTGCCATGGTCATTGTGTCTCTTCATAGTAATAGTAACCCTCACTGAGACACATGGTATATCTTTTTAATCAGATCTTAATTAACATCAGTCTTACAAATCATTGTTGAGTTTGCTTCTAAGTAAACTCTTATTTTTATGTTATTGCAAACAAAATTGCTTCAGTTTCCTTTTTATATCATTCAGTGTCAGTCTACAGAAATATACATTTTTGAAATACACACTGTTCTGGTTAGGTTTTTTTTAATCAACTTTGACACAAACTTGAGTCATATTGGAAGAGGGATCTTTAACTCAGAAAATGATCTCATAATATTTCTAGGTAGGCCTGTTGTGCTTTTTCTTGATTGATAATTGATGTGGAATGTGCTAAGTCTCTGTGGACAATGCCATTCCTGGGAAAATGGTCCTAGACTGTATAAGAAAGCAAGCCAGGAGAAGCAAGCCATTGAGCAAAATTCCTCTGTGATCCATGTTTTAGTTAGTGTCTCCAGATTCCTGCCTTGAGTTCCTGTTCTGATTTCCACCAAATGACTGTGATTGAGATGTGTAAGCCAAGTAAAGTAAACCCTTTCCTTCTCAAGTTGCTTTTTTGTCAGGGTATTTTATTTTATTTTATTATTTTTTAATGAAAATATTGGATTTATCATGGAGCATTTGTAAAAACATTTCTTCTTGATGTTCTCACAGTTTTCAGACTGTGAAGTTTATATATAGAGAGATGCAAAAATACTTTAATTAGTACATATTAATTGCACGTAGTAATGAATTTTATCATAAGGTTTACAAACATGTATCTAATGTACTATCACCACAGTCATCTCCCTGTTGCCCAATTTGTCCCCTTGAGAGTTTCACTCAGTTCCTTCCAGATTGAACTGCTTTCCTTACCCACCCAATTGTGTCCTCTTTTTTTATTAAACATTTTAGTGAAAAAATTTTCATATATGTTTTTATCATATTTTCCTATCTTGAATTGCTCCTAGATCCATTCTGTCTACTTACTCACTTTAATTTATTTATTTAATTTTTTTCAAATTTTATTTTTTATATGGATATTTGTGTTTTAATTTTAAATATCAGCCATGTGTTCCCCTGTACTCCCCCTTCCTGCCCTGCTCCCACCTTCCCCTCAGCCCTTCTCTCCCATTCCCATCTCCTCCAGGGCAAAGACTCCCCTGGGGATTCAGCTCAACCTGGTAGATTCAGTACAGGCAAGTCCAGACCCCTCCTTCCAGGCTGAACAAACTGTCCCCACATAAGCCCCAGGTTCCAAACAGCCAACTCATGCACTAAGAACAGGTCCAGGTCCCACTGCCTGGGTGTCTCCCAAACAGATCAAGCTATTCAATTGTCTCACTGATCCAGAAGGCCTGATCTAGTTGGGGGTTCCACAGCTTTTGGTTCATAGTTCATGTGTTTCCTTTAGTTTGGCTATTTGTCCCTGTCCTTTTTCCAATCTTGGTCTCAACAATTCTCACTCATATAATCCCTCCTCTTTCTCACCAATTGGACTCCTGGAGCTCCATCTGGGGCCTGGCCAAGGATCTCTGTATCCACTTCCATCAGTTATTGGATGAGAGTTCTAGTTTGACAGTTAGTGTGTTTGGCCATCTGATCACCAGACTAGGTCAGTTCAGGCTTTCTCTCAACCATTGCCAGCAGTCTACAGTGGAGGTATCATTGTGGATTTCTGGGGGCCTCTCTAGCATTTTGCTTCTTCCTGTTCTTATGTGGTCTTCATTTATCATGGTCTATTATTCCTTGTTCTCCCTTTCTGTTCTTGATCCAGCTGGGATCTCCTGCTCCCCTAAGCTCTCTTTCCCTTGAACCTTGCCTTTCTTTACTCCCACTCATGTCCAGGTTGTTCATGTAGATCTTATCCATTTCTCTGTCATTGGGCCTGTTTTTTAGGTAGCCTCCCTGGAGTTGTGAGTAGCAGTCTAGTCATCTTTGTTTTACATCTAGTATCCTCCTATGAGTGAGTACATACCATGTTTGTCTTTTTGAGTCTGGGTTAATTCACTCAGGATTATTTTTTCTAGATCCATCCATTTGCCTGCGAACCTCATGATGTCATTGTTTTCTCAGCAGAGAAAACAATTGTACCATATTTTTTTAACCATTCTTCAGTTGAAGGGCATCTAGGTTGTTTCCAGGTTCTGGCTATTACAAACAATGCTAATATGAACATAGCTGAGCAGATGCCCTTGTGTTGATTGAATCTTCCTTGGGTATATGCCCAAGAGTGGTATAGCTGGGTCTTGGGGGAGATGGATTCCCAATTTTCTAAGGAAGTGCCACATTGATTTCCAAAGTGGCTGAACAAGCTTGCATTCCCACCAGCAGTGGAGGAGAGTTCCCCTGCTCCACATCCTCTCAAGCATCAGCTGTCTTCAGTGTTTTTGATCTTAGCCATTCTTGTCAGGGTATTTTATAACAGCAATAGAAACCTAAGGTACATTTTACAATGATTCTTATCAATTAGAACAATTTTTTAGTGAGTTGCTTGAGATTTCTTTATGTCACATCATTCCATCTGTTAAAGGTAATTTTATCTCTTTATTAGTCAGGTGGCTCTATTAACATTTTTTGCATAATTAATGGAGATAAAATTCAAATCCATTGTTGACTAGAGTTGGAAAGGCTAAAAATGTGGCCATATCACAGCCTTGGGTAGAAACATCCAATCATTCACTGTTGAACAATAATTATATTTACTTGTTCTGTACATGCATAGTATCAATTAGGAAATGTTCTCTGATGCTATTATTTATTAACAGCTCTTACATTTGCCATTTAGTTGTAAGGAGTGCAGACATCTGTATCACATTATTTGTGCTGTGCTTTTCTGTCACATATGCTATAATTGTACAATATGTTATAATGCTTAATGTATGATTCTTTTTTAGGAGACAAAGCACTTTTATTCAAAAGAATTAAGAACATGTGACTCAAAAAATGTGCCATTTTAGCTGACTGTTTTGAGTGGCAAGAAGTTTGAAAACTAGTAAGAACAAGAAGTTCCCTTAGATAGCTTTACATTACGTAGAAACAATAGATGATGCATGTAAGAGTGGACCTACTGTGAGAAAAATGGGAATCTGACCACCAAGGATAGAAAGTTGCCATATAAAATTATGAAGTAACCATGTCAAAAGTAATCCATCTTTCAGCCTAAATAAAAAGTTTAACTATTATGTTCAGAACATATAAATCTTTGTCCAATTTATTTTGTGGCAATGATTCTAACTGTGTCTTTGGGACTTGAGAAGTTATGAAAATCACTCTTGTTCTAAATGCATTTTTCACTGATCTTATTCTCAGGTGGAATCAAGAAATTCTTGAAAGAGTGGAGATAAAATTCTTGCTCCTCTAATTCTATTTTATGAGCTATTTTAATGCAAATGTACCCCTGAAATCAGAAGCTTCTAACACAAATGAAATGATCAAGGAAATGTTATAAAAAAGGTGTTTGGTACAAACACAAAGCAAAGGTAGGGAGGTATCATCAAACTCAGCACACAAGAGAAACACTGAAGCACACTCATTGACAAGAGAAACCAGATAGTTTAGTTAGGCATATCATATAATATTGCTAACATTTCACCCTATGTGACCAACAAAACCATTAACTTCATCTAATTAAACCTATATAGTCTTGTAAGAATGATCAGATGTTTTTCTAGCTGACAAGTGGATGTAGTCAATAAGGATTGATCTTCAGAGTCTCACTATTTATGCATCTTGATAACCCCTTTATCTAAATCTGTAAATATAATTTTGAGCATGATTTGAGTTAAAAAAATACAATTACTAGGTTATAAAGATGGTTTATAAATATGCTTAGTGGTTAAGAACACCTACTGATTCTAAAGAGAGCTCGAGTTCAGGTCTCAGCACATACTGAGGTGAGTCACTCAGCCTGTCATTTCAGTTCCAAGGATCTGACATTATTTTTCAGACTCGGTGGGCACTGGGCTCAATTGTCCAAACCTGCACAGATACTGGTTGAAAGTAATAAAGGCACAAAACTTTTATTTCAAATGTCATTTTAATGTCTTTTGTCAAAAGGACTTTTGTTGTTTTCATTTTTCTTTTTTGAAAATAGACTCTTTTTTCATACACTATCCTGATTACAGTTTCCCCTCTGTCTACTCTTCCCAGTTCCTCTGCACCTTCCCTCCCTTCCAGATCCACTCCCTTTCTGTCTCTCATTAGAAAAGAACAGGCTTGTAATAGATAATAAGCAAACATGACAAAATAAAAGATAATAAGATGAAGCAAAAACAGTCATATGAAAGATTGGACATGGCAGCCTAATAGGAGGAAAAGAGTCCCAATTTAATCTCCAACTTCCTTCTCCAATAATGATGACCTTTCCTTCTGAGTGCTATTGCTAGCATGTCATCGTTATTATCAGCAGCAGTGTGAGTCTTGGTCACTAGGTCCTCATTGCTCTCAGGACCTCATCCTCCTAACAATATTTTGATTATTGCCAGGGAAGGCAGGAGACAGATAGGTAAGTAAAGCAGGGTGCAAGTCTCATCTTGACCTTATTGCAAATTCAATAGATTCATTTTACACTCTACGTTAACTTCCTCTTTGCTCAGTTTCCTTAACTGTAAAGTGAATTGTTCCATGAGTGTGAGATTATAAGAAATGTTAATGCTTGCAACTTTTAAAGCTACTTTTGCAAGTGGCTCCCAGACATGAGTAATACTGTTAGTCATTTAATACCTCTAGTCACAGGGCCAAATAACAGTTTAGAATCTGATTAAAACATATAATTTTTCTCTTCAACTGTCAATTATTCTCTTAGTGAATAAATACTGTAGTCAGCATCTACTTTAAAATTCCATAAAATTTAGCATCTTTTCAGTTATTATTCCAGTTGTATTTGTTTCAAAAAATGCATTTTTAGTGTATCTGGACTGCAAAATACTGAATAAAATTACCATAAAAGAAAGTACAGCCAGCATTAGATTGATGAAGCAATTGGATGATTACTGTGAGCACAACATTTCTTCTGATGAGACCAGAATTATGTTCATCACAGAAACAAATGTTGAAAAATAACTTCAAGTTAAACCTAAAATTTAATTTGAAAATAGAGAAAGAAAGAGAAAGGAAGAAAGACATAAAGAAACAAAATGTAACAAACTTCTCTAGCCTGCACTAGAGTGAGAATAACGTTTTCTTCTTCTTCCTGGAAAATTAAAAAGAATGTTTAACTGAAGGTGTCATTTATACAACATATTCTCTTTTTGCAATTGCTACTTTGAAGATTTCTGCAGTTTTTCTAAGCAGTTGTGTATTGCCTTAGGTTTCAACCAAATTATAAAGTTGTAAGGTTCATTTCAGAGTTTATTCTAGAAGTACACAGACTGGTAGCTGTTTAAAGAAGTTACAGCCTAGTCATATGATTAACAAATACAAGTTTGAAAATCCAAATATTATAGAAGAATCTAAGATTTTCTTATACAACACCATAAATTATAAATTTCAAACTGATTGCTAGTATATAATGCTCAAGAAAGAGGCAGGACAATGGCATGTGAGCATCTGACAGTCAATGAGAGATGATGTGCCTAGCTGTGGAACAAATAGAACAAACAAGCTGAATGGGGACACAATGTCATCATATGCATTTGCTGTGTTAATAAACTGGGACAAGCACCAGAAGCTCCCAGATGCTTCAGCCAACTTCTTAGAGTTGACTAAGTGCTCAGAGATTGGGAGACCATGCGGAAAACATGAAAGTATGGTAAAGACATAAAAGATCCATCATGAAAGAAAATAAAAATCTAGATCCCCAAAAAGGGAAAAGAAAAATCAAGTTCAACAATCAAAAATGCAACCAAGAGGATCGTTTCTGCCTTCTTACTCTGCTCTGAGCATTGCCCAAGTTTATCTGTTGGTGAACAGCAACAGGGAGAGATGTGGGGCATTACCACAGATTATAAGCAGATTTAGGAAAATAAGCGCTGTTGAATGAATAAAAAATTGTGAGGATGCTGGTTGTGGTGGCTCATGTAGGATTTTCTGAAGGAGGCAGAGGCAGGAGGATCATGAGTTCGAGGCCAGCCTGGGCTGCACATTTTAAGCCAGGGTGTGGTGGCACATACCTTTAATACCAGCACTCAGGGGGCAGATCCAGGTGGATCTATGTGAGTTTGAGGTCAGCCTGGTCTACAGAGCAAGAGCCAGGTCAGGCGCCAAAACTATACAGAGAAACCCTGTCTCAAAAACCAAACAAACAAACAAAATTCTGAAAGAACATTGACGCCAATAGAAAAGGAAACCATGGAGCAGCATAAGGGGATTTTTCAAGGCTGGAAAAAGTAGAGAAAGAAGTTGAAGAGAAAGATGATAATGATATAATTATGATAACGCAGAATAAGTTGGTCCTAGAGCATTTTTCCTTCATCTTTAAGCACTTGAGGAATAATACTTTCTGGAGGTTTATAAAGTAAAAGAATTGTGGTAATATATAATAAAAGACTTCAAAATTTGGGTTGTCCTATCTGGTGTCACTATGATATGCTTCAAAAATAAAAGCCAAGGATTTATACGGATTGTTTTGTAGGTTTTGTTTGTGTGTGTGTGTGTGTGTGTGTGTGTGTGTGTGTGTGTGTGTGTGTTTGTTTGTTTGTTTCTTATTTTGTTATTCTTAGTTCCATATACATATGCCTGAGAAGCCTGCCTCCTACTTTGATATGGGATTATTTTCTGGAACTTTAGACTTTAACTATGGCTTGCATGAAAATGGTTATACAGTGATTAATCAGAACATAGGAAATGTATCCATGGTTACACTACTTAAGCAGAGGGAAAATAATTTTCCTTCAGTGCAGTATCACTGGTTATGCCAACCAGACTTCAAAGTTTCAAGTCCTGGAGTAGTCGGTAAATACAAAACAAGCTCTATATTTGTTTGTTTGTGTGTGGTGTATTTTTTTGGCATTATTTGTGTTATTGAGGTTTTTGTTTGTTTGTTTTGATATTTTGAGAAAGAGCAAAAGAGAAAAAAAAGTTGGTTAGGTAGGAAGGTAGAGAGGAAGGGGTGATCTGGAAGGAGTTGAAAAGGGGAAAACAAAATATATTGTTTGAAAACCATAAACAAAAAATAGAAAATGGTACAATCACCCCATAATCTATTAACTGTCCATATATTCTCACTGAAGATAGAACATCATGAACCCCTTATGGCTACTGTTGAAGATGACAGTGCTCTTATAATATTACCATGGAACTATATTGTATACCTGCTGAAGCCTCAGGACTGTAACGGAGTTACAGATGTAGGTTGCATACACATAACTCTTTATCCTACATGCATTAACCATTAATTACATTTCTAAATGGTGTGATCAGTGGAGATGATTTATTTTACAGATGATTTTAGGACTGTGTTTATTAACACTGTGATCTCCACACTTGGGAGGCTCATACAGAAGTATTGCCAAGTTATTATGGGCTATATAAAAAGACTGTCTAAAACTAAACCAGCAAACCCAAAAGACCGGGAATGGAAGTTATTAGTAAAGATAATATATGTGATGTTTTGAGTGAAATATTCAGCATCAAATCATTATCATCACCTTTGGATTTCTACCATATAATCTAGGATGAAACAAAAGATATATTCACTATATTCTGGCAGTGAAAATATAGGTTTAGAGTGTTCACTGCCATATATATATATATATATATATATATATATATATATATATATATATACCATAGTTATGTTTATTAAGGAACTAGATAACATAAAAGATGTACATGCCAAAGGTAGTGATGTAATGTGTCCCCAATATACTGTGTCTCCCAATAAAAACTTTTCTGGAGATCAGAGAAAAAAGCCAGACACTATATAGAAGTCAGACAATGATAGCACACGCCTTTAATCCTATCAAGTGGGAGGCAAGTATCTGTCTGGATCTATGGGAGTTCAAGGCCACATTGGAAACAGAGCCAGATATGGTGGCACACACCTTAAATTCCAACACTAATTAACCATGGAGGTCTGGAGATCAGTACAGACAGACATGAAGTCACAAAGCTGGGCAGGAAGAGGAAGTGATGTAGCTGGACAGAGAAAGCAAATCAGATGGCAGAGCAACAAGGTATATGGGGTGGATAGACAGGAAATAGCTTGCCTTTGGAAGCTAAGGAGCTGGTGAAGTGAGGTTAGCTGTGGCTCTCCTTATTTCCCTGATCTCTCTCAGGTTTTCACTCCTATATCTGACTCCATGTTTTTTTATTTAATAATATTGTTTAGAAATTCATATACAATTGGTGTGTCAACATGCAACAACTCACAAACAAACAAAAAACAAAAACAAAACAAAACCAAACAAAAAACCACTTGTGGCCTTATAGACTCCCCCACACTTTGGCTCAGGCAAGTGCTGCATTGCTCAGGCTGGAGCCACATGCTGCCAGAGTCTCTTTTGTCATGTTCTCTCCTGGTGGTTGGTGGGATTTCTCTGGATTTCCATCTTGGACTGCTACCACACTAGGTATCTGCTTTGAAATTCCTTTGGAATTCTACTATCCTACACAGTTGATAGACTTGGTAAGTCAATTAAGATATCTTAAAGTGAGAAATTAGTTAAAAGAAAAAATTTCCCATGTTAAAAAAGGGGAAGCATTTTTACAATGGAAGGAATTTGGTTTCTGTTTGATTAGGCAGTCTCAAAATGGAAAAATTAAATGAGGTGATAATTAATGTTGATGGGATGTGTGTAACATCAATTATTATTATTATTTGTTTGATCATTTTTATTATAGCATTCAAAAGGTGGTGAATTTGAGTGCCAAGATAAAAGCTTTAGAAAAACCTGTTAAAATAATTTATAGGGGAATTCAGACCCAGACAGCAGTATTTAAAGGTGAACCTATTTCAGGATTGACTTTAGAAAAACCTGTTAACATGAATTACAGAGTGATTCAGACCCAGACAGAGAATTTAAAGATGAAATTATGTCAGGATTGAATTATATGGTTACAAAGAAATAACCTCAGGTTACCAGACAGCAGACATTAATCTACCTAGTAACCTTAAAGAAACTGTGAAATGCTCAAAGGTGAGCTAACTGTACTCCAGTGGAAATGTTAGATTTTAGGAGATTTAAAGAAGCTATAGTATCATATGGCATGCATTCTCAATTTGTAAAGCAGATGTTAAACTTATGGTCAAGTTGTAATAGAATTATCTCTCAGGACAGGAAAGAATTAATTACAATCATCCTAGAGACTGAGACACAATTACAGTGGAGAACTTGGTAGAAAGAAGAGGCTAAAAATATAGAACAATGATGTAGGACTGGAGGTGTGGAAATTTCCCAGGATTAGCTTCTTGGAGGAGGTGATTATAGTGATATACAAAGATAATTTTATATGATAACCAAACCCTAATTCTATTCTGCATGGCAGTTATGAATGCATGGGAGCAAATTGGGGAAGCAAGGAAGAAAATTGAATCATTTATAAAAATGTCACAGGGTCCCAAAGGATTCTTTATGAACTTCTTACAAAGGCTATCCTTAGCAATAAATAGAATGATACCAAATACAGAAGCTAGGCAGATAATAATTGAATCTTTGGCTTTTGAGAATGCAAATGCAGCATGCAGCATGTAAGAGGGTAATCAGGCCATTAAACTCCAGATCAGCACCCTTTGTAGATTTGATTAGGGACACAATTAATATCAAGTGTAATGACCATGATGCTAAATGGATGGGGAAGTTGGTATCAAGAGTTTGAAGAAAAAATAATAACGTTAGATGCTTTAATTGTGGTAAACAAGGTCACCTGAAAAGGGAGTGTAAACATGGTGTTTCCAGAAACAATGTTTCTTCAAGGAACTATGGCACTAGAATGCCCCTTCCTTCTGAATTACAAAGAAAGTTCGTTAAGACACACATTGTACTAACAAATGTAGATAAACAAGTGAACAGACAAGGTAATCCTTTGCCTCTGCCATTTGGAAACTCCCTGAGGGGCCTTTTGCAGGCTCCCCCAGCAAATTCAGTTCAGTCTTTTTCTGCCAGCATAGAAGAAACTCCTTCTCAGAGCAAGTAAAAAAACCAAATGCCTAGTAAATAAACCAGGCTGCTCAGGGAGATAGAACAGCTGTAGCAGAAAGAACAGCAAAGTCAGGAGAAATATAAAGCAAATTTTTGGCAAACTTCTAAAATTAAACAAAGACCAAACTAAAAAATATGAAATAATGACATTCTCTTGGAAGTTCTTGTACATACTAGTGCTGATGTAATAATATTTGCACCAGAATATTGGCATCCAAATTGGCCTCTTCAGGAGGTAAATGTTCAGCTGATAGGGATTGATACATTATCTCAAGTAAAACATAGCACAAGATGGCTCAAATGTATAGGTCCAGAATGACAGAGAAGAAAATTAAAGCCATATGTGGCTAATAAAGCTATGAATTTAAGGGGCAGTGACCTATTACAACAATGGAATACCCAGACTCACATTCCTCCAAACTCAGAAACGAATTATAAACTAACACTTGTTTCTGAGAGAAATATTAAGAGGTATCATTATTATAAAGAGCAGTCACCAGGCATCCAGATTGTACAAGAAGAGGGAAAAACAATTGCTAATCATTCAAAGACACCAGCAGCTTCAACTTTAAAATGGTTAACAGACAAACCTGTATGGGTTCAACAATAGCCTTTAACAACAGAGAAACTGCAGGCTTTAGTACAGCTGGTATAGGAGCAGTTAATGCTCAGCATATTGAGGAATCAACTAGCCCTTGGAATTCTCTTGTATGTTATTAAAAAGAAATCTGGTAAATGGAAAATGGTAACAGACCTAAGAGCATTTAAAAGGTAATTCCACCAACGGGCACTCTACAATCTGGAATTCCTTTGCCTACTCTGTTACCTAAAGGATAGCCTCTTATAGTTATTATTTTAAAAAAGTGTTTCTTCTAAATACCCTTACAAGAAAAAGGCAAAGATTTATCTTCACAGTTCCTATTATAATAATTCTTAGCCAGTTAAGAAATATCAATATCTCCCACTGGGAATGTTAAATAGCCTAACCCTGGGCCAATATGCCATACAACATCCAGGGGAAGTAATCTGTAAACAATTTCCTGAATCTATAATTTATCATTATATGGATGATATTTTACTAGCTGATTTAAATGCAGATACTTTACCAACAATGTTTGAAGAAGTAAAGAAAATGATGCCTTTTTTGGGATTACAAATTGCTCCTAACAAGATACAAATTCTATTAATTATTTCAAAGATTTCAGAGACATTTCCCATTTATGGACTGTTGTTGGGTTAAAAAGTAATGAACTGAGTAATTTCTTCAAAACCTTAGAAGGGGACAATGACTTAAATAGTCCAAAAGGATCATCAGCTGAAACTGAGAGAGAATTGCCCTAGGTGGAAAAGAAAGTACAGGAAGGACATGTGGATCATTTGGATTGAAAAGTTATTGCATTTTAGTTATTTTTCCCTCTAAACATTCTCCTACAGGAATTTTAATGCTGAGGGAAAATATTATATTGGAATGGTGATTTTTTTAAACAAATAAATAGAATAAATAATTAAGAACTTATATGGAAAAAAATCTCTGACTTGATTTTAATCAATGAAAATTGAGACTTCATCAATTAGCAGGAATAGACCCAGCAGAAATTATAGTACCTTTAAATAATTATGGGTAGAAAGTCAACCTTGGCAAAGAGCATACAGTAATTTTTGGAGAGATTAACAGCAAATATCCCAAAAGTGATAGAATTTAATTTATAAAGAGAGCTGATTGGATTCTGCCTCGATTTTTATGGTAAACACCCACATCTGTGGCCTGTACATTTTATATAGATGCAAACAAACAAGGAAAGGCATGATACAAATCAGAAAATTTATGTGAAGTGGTTCAAAGTTCTTATAATTCTGTTTAAAAATTGGAATTGTATGCCATTCTGTTGGTATTAATGCATTTTTCAAAACCTCTTAGCATAGTTACTGACTCTCAGTATGCTGAATGAGTGGTATTACATATTGAGACTGTAGAATTTATCCCTGATGAGTCATAATTAGCTTTGTCATTTGTTCAGTTACAAAATATAATCAGGAATAGGAGTATCACTTAAATATAACTCACATTGTATCCCACATGGATGTTCCAGGCCTTCTAACACAAGGTAATGATGGGATCAATAAACTGTTGATAGGAAATGTGCTGGAGGCCTCAGAATTTCCTAAAATAATCTGTAAATATTAAGTGTTTAAAAAAATTAATACCCTGCCAACAAGCCAAAGAAATGATAAGGAAATGTCCTACTTGTTCTTTTTGTAACCAGACTCCACTACCAGCAGGATGTAACCAAAGGGTACTTCAGAGGAATGAAATCTGACAAATGGATGTATTTTGCTTTGCAGAATTTGGAAAACTGAAATATGTACATCACAGTATTAATATTTACTAAGTATTTCAATGGGTGGCTGCTCTGATTTCTGAAAAAAAGCTGATTTGGTAATCACACATTTGCTAGAAGTTATGGCCATCAAGGGTATACCTGCAGAAATTAAAACTGAAAATGCTGCAATATATGTTTTTGGCAAAATGAAACAGATTTTTTGCTTATTACAATGTAAAGCATATTAGAGGCATACCACATAATCCTACAGGCCAAGCAGTCATAGAAAGATCAAATTGAACTCTAAAGAATATGCTAAATACTCAGAAAGAGGTAACAATTACCTCCAGATTACCTAATACTCTATTAACTTTAATTTTTTTCATTGTTAATGAGAAAGGAACAATAGTATTTTTGTATACTTTATGCAAATTATGTATATAGATCCAAATTTGAGATTGATTTATATTGATAAGATAAAAGGTAGATTAGTGAATCTACTTTTAGAAAGCAACTACAAATTTTAAATATTTTACAATGGATTGAATTTTGTATATTATATACAAATTATTTATAGTGATACAAATTACTGATTGATTTTGTAAGAAAATACTGTACATATAATTCTAATCTTGTTCAAGATATTGTACCTATACAGTTCATTTAACAGTGTAATCAATTTGCTAATCCTTCAATGTTATAACCAACTATTAAGATATAAAGGAATAAAAATTAGTAGTTATTCATTACAGTCAATCCTGAAGTCATCAAGGTCAAGCAGAGATATATTTGGGATAGACAAGTCATCTTCAAACCCTTCAGAGGTTTACAGATTATGGCATTTAAGATATTTTCATAACAATTTTTTTCTTTTCTTATGGCTATGAGACATGTCTGCTCCTGGTAGCATCAATCTAGTTCAGAGAAGATACAGGCATTGAAGAACCTGTACATGGAGTTAACTTTCACTGTGGCAAAAGTTAGTCACTGGTCAAGAAAGTGCTCTCGCATTGACTGCTGACAGTATGCTGTCCAAAATGGACAAGCAGGACACACACACACACACACACACACACACACACACACACACACACATACATGCACACACACACACACACACACAAAAGGGAGTACTGATCCTTGCCAAGACAAGTATGGCTGCAGCTTTGGCTACAAGCATCCTCTGAGGCCAGGACAATATGGCACCATTGCTGAATGGCTTTGCAATCCAGAAAAGGTACAGTGCCACTTCCTTTGAAGGCAGCTGAACAGGCAGTTGGCTGACAGCTCCTGGTGTGCAGTGGAATAGTAGCTGGAGCAGTTACTCTTGGAGGAATACCTAGGGTGATGGAGTCTGGCCTCTCAAAGTACATTAGCATTTAATAAAGCCATTTAATAAAGCTGAGAAGAATGGGAAACTAAATTCCAAAAGCACTAGCAATTTCCAGAACTTAAAATTCTGAATCATGACATGACACTGGCAGAATTCATTTTATCTGACAAATGGAATGCTTGCACTGAAATTGGGGTCAAGCTTTGGGCATGGCATAAATCCTGCTTCACAAATGAGTCTGTCAGATATGCTAAGCCAATAAGCCAAAGATAATGCCCCAACATTGCAGAGAAACCTCAGATGACTGTTTCTGTCATAACACATTTTTTTGGAAGTTGCTTTGTGCACTTCCTGATTTACTAAATAATATTATTTCCCTGTTGGATCTCTGAGGGAGTTGAAGATTAGATAGCAGTAGTTACAGTTTTTCTTGTTAACAATTCAGAAAAAAAACTCACTAAGAGGTGTTAAGTGTATAAATTTGAAAGACATAAGATAGTTTTCTGTTGGTAATAGAAGACAGAATAGAACATGAATTAGATAAATTTTCCATTCATGAAAATAGGATAGATAGTGAAATATTTTCTCCGAATTTGTCAAATGCAAATGGACTAGATATTGTTGATATATTTATTGCTTATATATATTGTATATAGTTATTGTACTTATTGTATATACTTTTTCTTATATTAGGTATAACTTTTAAAATGTTTTATTAGACCAAAAAGCAGAAATAAGGTGATGTATTGTGTCCTCCAATATACTATATCTCCCAGTAAAAGAAAACTTGCCTAGAGATCAGAGGGAAAAGCTAGCCATTATATAAAAATTAGCCAGTGGTAGCACATGCCTTTAATCCTATCACTTGGCAGGCAGGGATCTGTCTGGATCTCTGTAAATTCAAGGCCACACTGGGAACAGAGCCAGACATGGTGACACATGCCTTCAATTCCAGTACTAATAAACAATGGAGGTCTGGAGGTCTGTACAGACAGACAGGAAGTGACAGCGCTGGGCAGGGAAAGGAAGTGATATAGTTGGACAGAGACAGTTAATCAGATGGCAGAACAACAAGGCATTTAGGCATGGGTAGACAAGAAGTAGTTCATCTTAGGAAACTGAAAATTTGGTAAGGTGAGGTTAGCTGTAGCTTTCCCTATTTCCCTGATCTCTCAGGTTTTCACCACCCCATCTGGCTCTGTGTTTTTTATTTAGTAAGACCATTTAGACATTTTTCTATGTGCAAGGTTGCCAATAACCATTGAGTGAAAAAAAGACATAAATTTTAAACAGAAGTCCAAGGCAAATATTATTTTCTTGATGGTATGGTTATGATATGGTAGCAGCTAGAGGAGTCCAGAGATCAGTCAGTTAGATTTTTGAGGCACAAATGTTGGTGATGAACAGCAAGAAAAGCCCTTTAGACAGAAAAGCATCATGTTCAAACATATTGATATACACTAGAAAATAAACACAGTGAACTGGAAAAATAGTTTAGAAACATTAAGTTTGAATAACTTTTGCTATTTAACCTAGATTTTACTCACATTTTTAAATACACTTTGCTGTCCTTTTCTTGTATTAACACAGCTGCTTAAAAAATAAAGAACTAAAGTTTTATTTTTTATGTCCATTTCTATAGTTTGTTCTTTAGTCTTTTTCAATTTTACCTTTATTGTAAGCATAATTCTGGAAATTTCTAAAATACCTTTCAGGCTTTAGATTTTCTTGATGATAAAACAAAATAGTTAAACAAAATACTGAAGATATATTTTTCTAATAGAGCACTAAGGTGTTGACCTATGAGAAAAAAAGGACATTTTTATTTATATATGCTTAAAAATATATTAAGAATGATGATGACTTATGTCTCTTTTCATCTTCTTTTCACTGGTCAAATATAACAGGACTTGACTAGCTGGAAAGGGAAAATATTTGAGACAACTCTTCAGTTCAAGGATGCTTATGACCACCATTGCCATAAAAGTTATTGAGAGTGTCAAGTTACTTTGAGGTTTAACCCCCAAAGGACTTCCTCAGTTCTGCCAACAGCAAAAAGCTGTGCATGATAATAAGCATCTGACAGTAATATGAGCACTGATGATGTATAAGATGTAGGGTTCATCTGCATATAACTGCATGAAGAATAATTATGAGGTATGCATCCTGTATATCTTCTAAATTGGATAACAATGTGATCTAAATAGTGTAGAGCACTGGTTAGGGCAGAGAGAAAAACAAAAATGCCTTGTCTCAATGCTATGAATTAGAAGAAAAGTTATATTTAACAAATGTATACATGTTTATCTTTTCCATTACATTTGTTTTCTCATCTGGACAAGCTGCTGGAATTGAAGTGATTATAATTAAGTTAGTGTATTATGATAAAACACTGTAAACCTAGTTTAAAGGGGAAACAATTATTTCTGTATGTCAATTACTATATTAAAATGCAGAAATAATTGGTATTTTTTCCTTTCTTCTGAATAATTGACATCTTTCTGTCTGTATATGACATTGCTAAAAATGGACCATAACAGTTTTCTTTCCAGATGTCTTTCTCTCTCACTCTTTTTACTGACAACAAGTCTTTTGATATAAATAACTTTTTCAATCATCAAAATTTTTGTTAAGAGGTAAGAGGGACCAGGTGCTCATCTATTTCATAATTGGAAAAGAACAATGGACACAGGAAAACAATAAATAAGTAATAGAGCATTATTGTTTATATACCTTATAAAATGAATAGGCATTGTCTGGAAATGTTTTGCAAAGTATGAAGGGAAAGAAAAGAGGGAGAATAAGACAGGAGCAAGAAAGGGAGGAAGGAAGAGCATAGCTGAATGTTTTCCTATGTCCTACCTGGTCATCAGCCACTCAGACCCAAGTAAACACACAGAGGGTTATATTAATTAAAACTGCTTGACCATTAGAGCAGGCTTACTAATGACTAGCTCTTATACTTAAACTCAGCCTATTTCTGTTAATCTATTTGTCACCACATGTTCCATGGCTTTACCTGTATGCATGCTGCTTCCTGGACAGTTGGCTGGCATCTCCTGTTTCAGCCTTCCTCTTCCCAGAATTCTCCTTGTCTATTTATTCTGCCTATACTTCCTACCTGGCTACTGGCCAATCAACATTTTATTAAACTAGTGTACAAAAGCATTATCCCACAGCATTTCTCCTTTTCTGTTTAATTAAAAAGGAAGGTTTTAACTTTAATGTAGTAAAATTAAATATAACAAAATAGTTATCAAGCAAGAATTATAGTTATAATATTTAATCTCTTTGTATTTGACAAAAATCAAAGAAGATATCCTATCTATCCTATATTTGTAAGTCCAAGGTTTCACATCTCCTTTATCTTCTATCAAAATCATGGAAAACCATAATTATAACTATCTAGTCTTCAACTACATCAAAGCCCTCAAAAGGATACATTATTATCTAAGTAAACAGGAAATACATTGTAGCAACTTCCAAAATTCTGGAAATGACAGAGACAGCTGCTTGCCTGGACAGTCATCCAAAGTTCCTCTGTGATGTTAGGGCATCCATCTTTAGCCCAAACATTTTTAGTTTCTCAGTTGCTTCTTTCTGTGTCCTCTAGAATGTTTGGAAATCTCTGCAAAGCAGGAACATAAAGGACAATCTCACCTTGTTTTGGCAAAATTCAGTGGTCATTTTTTCATAGGTCCTGTATGTCCAGTCAATACAACATTTTGTCAATCAAGAATAGTTTCTTGCCCAAATGGCTATTTTTGCCAAAAAGAAGATAAACTCCATATGGAGTGTCTTCAACACCCATCTTTCTTTTTGAAGTGAATTGGTGCTGCCAGGGGCAGATGTGTCTCACTGTCCAAGAAGTGCAAGTCTTTAAAACATTTTAAATGGCATATTCTGTAGGTCTTTGAAATTTTTGAAGATTACCTACCTAACTGAATTATATCTATGTATATCTAGAAAACTTAACATGTCTTATAATTTGACTGTCATATAGAAGACTAATTATTAATCTCTATTTCTTAATTATCCATTCCAGTTTAAATGAGTTATAAAAACATAATACCTTAAACAAGAGTAGAAATATATATAGTATAACAAAATCAACTCCAAATTTGTATCACTAAACTAAAATCATAGCAATGTAAAATATTTTAGTCAAGTTGTTGCTCTTTAACAGTAGATTCAATAATCTACCATTTTATCCTATCATATCCATATCCTATCACCATTTTTTCTTTAGAAAGATATTGACTATGACCAATAACAATTTGTAACCAATCTCTAAAAAATGACAAATATCCATAATCCAGTTTTGGGGAATGTCAGTATAGCTTTCAAGACTACTTCTTGCTGATTGTGGGAACTGTATTCTTATGGGGATCCTGAGAAAATTAAGAATTATGGTCAAGTACTGATGGGAATAGTCTGTGATGCTGTATTTTCTGAGCTGAAGCTATTGCCCTGAAGCTATTTTGGATGTTGGATCATCATCAAACCACATGAATCTGGAAGCAATCTTCTGTGGAAACAAAAGCAGAACCTCTTTTCCAAAGTAACAGATCCTTAGACCTAAACGTTTATGTCCAGGTACCTTTAATATATATAGGCTTAACTCAACAGCTTTTATAATCAAATGTCTTTCTGCAGTTAAAAATCCCAAAGACAATATAATCCAGACTCTGTGTGATTTCCATCTTTATGTGGTTTATTTTTTATATTACTTTTAATTTCCCTTAAAGGCTTTATTTTTAAAACTGTTTATTTATATATTCCCTTTTCTATATATTCTAAATATCCTATATATTCCCTTTTCTCTCTCTTTTAAGCCTATGTACATTTTTACACATTGTAAACCATTTGGAGGTTTACTTTATCCGAATCTGACTTATTGTGAATCTATTGTTGTAGACAGCAGAATGACTAGGACTGAAATGTCAGCTTTGGCTGCTGGCTCCACCTACCTCAGCCTCCCAACATGGTAGAACTACATTTACTGCCAGCTCTGGGAACCAGACTCACTGCTGACTATTGATGCAGTGGGTCTATACTTCCACCAGCAGTGTTTAGCCCAAAAGCCTCTTCTATTTTTTTGTCTGTACAAGCAAAGACTAAATCCAAAACACAGCATATGTAGCTTGGAGATACCTCATTCCTTCCATGCTGTGGGTCAAGCCCACACACCACTAACCCCGCCATAGAGAAGCTCAACCCCGCAGGCCATGGCTGGCCTGAGAAAGACAACTAAAAAGCTGTTATTAGTTCTGTTTTAGAATCATTATTTTTTAAAGCTTTCCCGGGTTTCAGCTGGAAACTCTTGCCCCATGTTGGGCACCATTTGTAGCTGAAAGTTTTCCTGTGTCCCACCTGGTCCACAGCTGCTCAGACCCAAGTAAAAACACAGAGTCTTATATTAATTAAACTGCTTGGCCATTAGCTCAGGCTAACTACTGACTACGTCTTACACTTAAACTCAGCCCATTTCTGTAAATCTGTATGTCACCACATGTCCCATGGCTTTACCTGTGTGACATGATGTGCTGCTCTCTGGACAGTGGGCTGGCATCTCCAGACACAGCCTTCCTTTTCCCAGAATTCTCTTTGTCTATTTATCCCACCTATACTTTCTGTGTGGATACTTGCCAATCAGCATTTTATTCAACCAGTATATAAAGGTATTATTCCATAGCAGAACAGGAGGAGAGGAGAAGAAAAGGACAGGGGGGAAGGGAAGAATTACAGTCTACTAGGAAGAGATAATATCCTAAGATATAGGCTTATAGTCAACACATAAATATTTCAATTTAGAGGCAAGTATGAAGGTATTTAAGAATAAGACTGCTCATACAAGAAAATCTGAAGGACTAGCAATAATTACAGCCCAAATACAGTCTAGTAAAGAATTTTTCCCATGTGGAAATATATTCTTAGTAACATTCAGAGTTTCTCATGTAATAGTGCATTTTCCCTTTGATATGAATATTAATTATTCATAGAGTAACAAGGGAAAGATAGCTACTGTTAAACCTGAGAATTATGGGGAGAAAGACCAAATTCACAATGATCCAATTAAAGAAAGCCCCCAGGATTGGCCATCTTGTTGTTTTACTCTAATATGGGATCTTAGAGAGCAGTCCCTGCCAGCCTCTTGAGGTCTTTTTATAGAAGGAAAAGTGTCTTCACAGAGAAAAGAGAGTAGGGTGTTTTTCATTGTTAGAAAAACACAGTGGAAGGAACAAGTATATGGATATACATCATTTGAATGGCTCACAAGTTTAGTTTATGTTGAAAAATATGTTTAGAAGTTTACATCAGATTTAAGAAAAGAAGAACCTATTCTTAATTACAAATAGAAATCTTAATTTGTAATGACAACATAAGACAAACAGGAACTTATTCTTAGCTGTCTTAACTGAAAACAGAACACTTAACTTGTAAGATATTATTCCACTTTTCATCTCCCACTCACTTGCTAGGTATATTGTGCTTTGTTTGGTCTCATATTCTCCCCTTGAATTGTATCCCAATCAAATCCTTTATTCTATAGTGGGGATGTGGTTATATTGGGAACTAATAACCATCAATTTAATGATATTCACATGAGAATTTATGTCCTAAGACCAGCATGGAGAGAGAAATCCCACCCTCAGGAATAGCCAAGTGGTAAAACTGAGATGTGGAACTAAGTCTTATGACTCCTGCAATTATCTGAACCTTACATGAAATGTTTTGCTTAAAAAGAAAGATGAAAGTTTTAAGTATACTATTAGCATTACTACTGTCTGTTATCTGTTCTAAAATCTACATAGTAGAAAAAGCAGCTCACAGGCATATGTAAGCAATCTCAGAGGAAAGAACTCTGAAACATTTCCCATTTTCCATATACCTTACAACATTTTCTTATACCCTCAGAACTTTCCTAAGTTTTTATATACTCAGACTTTATATACCTTAAAATAGCTTCGTAGACCTTCAGAGCTTGTATAGACTTTAAATATTTTCATTCCATCTAATCATTTATCAGAGACATGAGTAGTTATTACTGAGAACAACACTGCAAAGTAAATTATTTTAAATAAAATAATGTAACATTAAAAAGTTACATCTGAATTCTATTTACCCTTTAATATGAAGGCTGGTAGCAAGGTAAATGTGTCCTTCTCAGCAGGAGCTCTAGAAAAGCAATGTCTTATTTTTACATATGAAATTAACAAGGTGACTGTAGCTTTTGGAAAGGAGCTGATTGCCTGCTGCTCTTAAAATGACAAAGCTTCAGTTAGTCTAGCTGTCAATGTCTTCAGAGATCTGAGAAGA